>NW_019174577.1:502611-1102611 GCF_002260705.1 Seriola dumerili | reverse complement strand
AGCTTCTATGCAGTTCTCCAGCATACTCCATCCTGGTACATTATTGGTAGATAATCTGTGAGAGCGTTGCAGTCGAGGCTGTTTACTCTAAATCCTGCCAAAGGTCTTAACTCAGGAACTTCCCAGATTGACTTGAAATGATGTAAATGGTTCTCTTCAAACTACTGCATGTCACAAACCTATTTCACCATCGTGTGGCATGATGAAGTCCCTCTCTAACCCAACTCAGGACCAAGACAAACCCCTCAGTAAGGGTATTTCAAGATAAAAATTAGTCATTTGTCTTGTCAGAGTCATTCTCACTATCACATACATCCAGCCTCTCCAGTGAAATCCAGCTTTATAAAGCTTTATGAGTCAGTCTGATCTCGAGAAGCTGTGAAATGGCTATGACTTTCAGCATCTTCCTCATCTCACAATTGCCTCCGTCTAGATTTGTGTCACTAAGAAGGAGGTTCACCGTCCTTTGTTGGGATCCCCTCCATTCGTTGGGGGTGGTCGGGTGGGGTTAATGGACATTAAAGGACAGAGGTGAACTAGAGTATGTGTGTTGTGATCTCTGATTGGTGAAGCCAGGGCAGGTTTGAGGTGCAATAACGGCAAACCTACTTTCCAAAAGGCCCCGGGTTTTCATGGAAAAATTGTTACTGTTAGGTGTTGGTGCTTTTATCCTAAGATGTTATAATGAAACAAATGGAATTAATGTTTTTTTTCTGCGTTTTATGATTATTAATAAAAATGTTTCATATAATATTTGAATTAATTTTGTTGTGTAGTGGCATTTATGTCTGATTCCGTTCTGTTTTCCCTCATGGAAGACACGTAGATCAAACTGAAGTTTACACATTGAAATTAGTTGTCTCTGTTTTATTTTGAAATGAACTAGTGAACAACAGCTGTGATGCTAAGGAAGTAAAAAGGCAACACTTGTCAAAAATAATGTGTATGTATATATCTATATCTATATATGTGTATATATATGTATGTATATATATATATATGTATGTGTATATATATATATATATATATATATATATAACAGTGAAATGTCCACCATGTGTTTTAATTCTATCAAACTGAAATGATTAGATTACTTGTTTCTGATGGAGTGCTGCTGCATTTTTGCTTTCTTCACAAATGGCCAGAGTTCCTAGAACCACTATTCACAGAAGTCTGTGTGTGTGTGTGCTTGTTTTTGTGCCAAAATGCCTCTCACAGAAAACCTCCCAGCAAGCCTGTATTGAAACAAATGCTCTGTTGATAACATTAGAAAATAATGAATAATTCTTGTCACACACTGAAGATTTGTAACGAACAAGAGTGAACCTTGGCTTTATCTCTTGGGATACACAGCCACTAAAGGGCTCGGGGACCTTGACTGTCTGCAAAACAAAGCTGCAGCTGTGAGACCAGACATGGGAGTAACACGTCTTTGATAGGAATCAGATCTCCTGTCTCCGTTCCGCTCTCAGTGCAGGATCTTACTAAATGTTTTTCTCCTCCCAGAAGTAGTAATGGATACTATTGTACACATTCATTAGGACAATATGCTGTGAATCATATTGTTGCATGCAGCTCTACCACCACCTTGTTTGAAGTTCATCCAGATGCTGCTTTTTTTTTTTTTTTTTTTTTTTTTTTTACTCCAGTCCTTTCCCTCCAGGTTTGACAGTCTGATGGCTTTTGGAGAGATCAACACATTGCAGGATAACTAGAGGCACACCACAGGAGAATACTGGCCATGAACAATAAATCGCCTCTCAATCATCATTGATGACTGACTCATCAATGTCAGGCATTTCTACTGAAGGAATAGTTCAACGTTTCGGTTAATGAGCTTCCTCACTCGCTTGCAGAGACAGAGATGAAATTTAGATGAGAAGGTAGAGCGAGACCTCTGGCCAAGGAAAAAATCCAGCACATTCCGTCCCATAAACCTGTAGTTCTGGACATCGCTTTGGTGTCCTGATGTTGAGAGAATCATTTTTAGATGAGGCAACATTCAAGTGTTTTCTAAAAGAGGCTGTGATGCAAAGATCACTTCAAACTATTAAACTAGTATTTTAATTGCATTGCAAGTACAACATACATTGATTGAAGAAGTATTAACACCCTGTACTTAAATAAAAGTACTAATACTGTGAAAATACTCCACTGCAAGTAAAAAGTCCTGAATTCAAGACCTTAATTAAGTAAAAGCATTAGCAAAACTACCTTATTCTAAAGACAAATGTTCCCTGTCAGTGTTTTAGTATTATATATGATGTTTTTATTTCAGTATTACTGCCACTTTAATGCACATGTTGCATTTTACTGTTGTAGATTTTTATGGTTGAGCAAATATGAACTACTTTACATACTGTTGGGTAGTTTAATATACAGGAATGTATCATTATATATGATTATCATATCTTTGTAGCGTCACTGTCCTGTGAGAACCTGAGAATCTCTGAAAAAGTCAACTTTTCATGAGCTCAGAAAAACAACCTGGTTTCATCTTTGTTTTTGAGCTGATCCAAGAGGAGATTTTTAAAATAGATTTTTAAATATAATATCTATTTTAAGATGTACGAGAATGTTTTCAACCTCTTAGCCAATACTTAATCTTTCTTTTTAATCAGAAAAATTCAAAATCACTAAATTTGGATCTACATGCTTTTCACTGGACAGGAAGAGAAAATTGTTATCTGAAGAGAAAGCAGTGACTAAAACTGTCACACAAATGTAAAGAGTAGAATATTTACCTCTGAGATGTAGTGGATCAAAGGTTTAAAGTTGCATAAAATGGAAAAACTCATGGAAAGTATAAATAACATGAATTTGTACTTAAGTACTGTACTTGAGTAAATGTATTACATTGCACCAAGGGCAATATATTATATATAGATTTTTACTTTCACCTCAGGATCTCTGCTCAGCTCAGCTGCACAGCACCGAAACTCGTCTGTCTTTGAATAATGTAGATAAAGGATTTAGACAATAAAACCTTTCACCTCCCAGCCTGGGGGCCTGTTTTAGACGGTGACTGGTTCATGAGAAAGTTACAGAAGTCCAGTCTTTAATCTCCTCCCAGGATGTGTGTGGTCACACCATCATTAATCTGAATCCACAGTCAAAATCATCAAGGACACATGATTTTGGCAGCCCCAGTTAGAGAAAAGGAAGGTGGGTGTACATAACTCCCATCCTCTGGAGGTTGAACCATTCAAAAGAAGCGATTGAGAAAGGTCTGATCACACAGGCACAAGTATGCAGCTTGTGAATGCTCTCTGCTGCGGAGTATTGATACTCTGCTGGCCCCGGCACGCCTCATATGGACATCTGGACATATATACACATATGGATATATCGGCCTCCATGGTTTCTCATCACGCCCCCCACAATGCACCTTGCTTTGTTGATGACGTATTTGCAGTATTGCGTGAAGGTGTTGGGAACGACGGTGAACTCACAAATGCCAGTTTGACTCTGTTTGGAATCTGCACAGTGTCTGACAATTCAGCAGGCTCGGTCTTATTAAAGCTCTCCAACGAAACAAGCAGAAACCAGAGAAACGGATTGGAGGTTTTGCATCCGACTGGAGGTACGAGCGCTCTCCCATTGAAGTCATTTTTGTTTGAATGTTTGTTTGTTTTTTGTTTTTTTATCTCACAACATGGAATGTTCTTTCTATCAGTGCTTGTGGCAGAGGAAGACAACAGGGAAACACTCAAGTTGACCTTTGACCTCCCACCGTCTCCCTTGCTCAAGCAGAGCCCTGTGCTGCTCCTGGCATTTGAGAGTCCATTCAAAGGAGGAGACCTGGACGTCACTTTCACCAGTCAGTCTCTGCAGCCTAACAAACAGGTACAGAATATTGCACGAATGAAATTGTCAAGTCTGTTCGTACGTGACACCTGCAGATTTCACGACCTACAGTAAATGCTGTCGCCCAGTTTTCCTGTTGTTGTTGTTGTTGTTTTCAGTCTGCGTGCATTTCAGGAGAAACACAGTACATACTACTGACAGGAAAAGCATCAGAGGGCACTGTTCACCAGCAATGGAGAATTTCTGTTGAGACAAATTCCCCTGTTATGAGTAAGATCCCATCTTCTCATGCTTTCATTTTCTTGTTTCATGTGCATGCTCTCCTAACATTTCCTGTCATTTTAGAGAAGAGCCTAAAAGACCTCCTCATTGGTGAAAAAACAGGATGTAAAATCAGCATAACTCTACTTCTGCTTTTCTCTGGGGGAACGAGACCTGATACAAGGTTGTTTTAGCTTTCATATTCCCTACTGAAATATTTACCAGACTATTGTCAGAATGGTGCTGCTGAACGTTTGTTTTTTTACTCTATTTCTCAGACAAACACACGTTTCAGGTTCATCTCTGGCCTCTTCACAGACCTTCTCCTTCCTCTGTGAGCTGAAACGGTTCCTAGGTGACGTCCTGCCTCAGCACCACCCTGAGTCCCCTCCATTCCAGCTGGAGTCCTTACCCTCCATGCCACCCCTGTCACTGGGCTTATCCTCCAGTGAGACCCTGCTTGCAGGACTGATCAACTCCTCTTTCCTTACCGTCTTCTCCTTCGCTAGATGGGGCTCCATTTCTCAGGTGCATCCTGGACAGCTGGCCATGTCTCCTGCACTGGTGGAGGAGGTCAGGCAGAGATTGGGGCAGATTGGGATGCAGATAATGGAAGTAATAAGGGAGAAGGAGGTGGGTCACAGGGCCACAGAGAGGCTGGAGAGGCTTCAAGAATTCAGTGCATTACCGACAATGGAACAGGCAGCAGGTGATGTGCACATGAAAAAAGTGTCTTACGACCTACAGCAGTATGCCCCAACATTTTGTTTTTGTCAGACGTCTCCCCACAATCCTATCAGATGAATTCAAGTGCCCCTTCATCTACACCACCTGTTATGTTCTAAATGTGTTCAGTTTAAACTCCAGATCCTGTATTACCACTTTTTACCTGATGCGTCTGTTTTTCTCGTCTGCGTGTAACAGGACAGAGCCAGTACTGTGCGTTTCTTCTGCTGAAGGCCCTGCAGACAGTGGCCCGTGAGTACGAGCTGCAGAGAGGACTGCGAGCCACCAGAGCGGACACCAATAACCCGGTGAGGGGCAGTGTCTGCAGTGTGAGAAGCCTCACCGTCAACCTTGAAAGGCGTCTTGTTGGTCCAAGCGCTGCCAACATCAAAAACTGCCATGGCTCTTGTGCTTTCCCCCTGACCAATGCAAACGACCATGTCGTGCTGCTCCACTTCCACATTGAGAGTGGGAATATGAATGAGCGGGCTCCGTGCTGTGTGCCTGTTGCCTATGAACCCCTTGAGGTGGTGGGTTTGAATGAACATGGGACTTACCTCTCCATGATACCAGATATGGTAGCAAAGGAGTGTGGATGCCGCTGAAGCTGTTTTCTTTTTGGAGTGTGTTTGTGACATGAGAGATATTTCACTTGTTTGGTTTGATAGTCACTGACTATAGCTTGTTAGGTGGAGGAAAAGTGTTATTTAATGTTTTTTTATTCACCTATTCACATATGTTAATTCAGAGAGACTTTTTTATAAACCTACCTAGATGCACACAGCAAAAATGTTTCACACTTAGAAATAATCCAAGTTTATTGAAGACAAAAATATATGTGTTAACAGCTATTTATTATTTTAAACTTCTTCTATAACACCATATTTTGTGTTATAATGAAGATTCCCCGTATTGAAAATATTGTTCTAAAAAACAAATTTCAGATCGATTAATTGATTGAGTGAAAAGTTAAAATATGCAGACATGGTGCTCTACAATACAAACAAAAAATGATTAAATGTAACTTTCTCTAACTTTATATTATTAAATGCAAAGTCTACTGACAACTGTTTGCATTCTTAATTCAGAAAGCTGCCGTTGTGACAGCTCATGACCTCTATTTCTTTGCCTTTCACTCTCCTGTCAGCAGCTGCGTAGGTTTTATTCTTTAGCTTTGGGTTTCAGGATTACTTTGTTGCCAATCAGCTTTTTTCTTCTTCTTATCGCTCCAACCTCTTCAGATCCCCACCACCACATGAAATTATCCCATATGGAGATCTGGAGGCAGACAACAGGAAACAACACACAACACACTGATTCACATAGTGATGGCCTTAATAGACATTTTATACAACCTAATCCACTTGCTTATTGTATGGTCCTTTCAAGGATCTGATATTACCGTTTTGTTTTGTTTTGGAAATCCACCCTAAATGGGATTGATTTTATGTGTCATTCTATATGATTGTACAGTTCAGTTTAATTCATTTTTTTTCATTTGGTCAAGTCTGACGTCTAACTGACCACAGACAGACTGATTAGTGATGATGACTACAGAGAGAAATCTTGGAGCAGCTCCCCAGAGAGTGCCAAAGGATGTACCATGATGTCTTATCACTTATCACTAAACTTTTGTATAAAATGAAGTAATCATAACAAATATTGACCTTGACCTTGTGAAATATAATATACTGTTGTAGAATGATGCAGTGAAGTATTGCCATAATTGTACTTCCTTATGATTGTTCTTACAACACATAGAGGATTTCGAAAACTGCTCAACAACAGCTTTGTCTGAGACAATAAATATCTGTAACCCCTGGCATCTCTCAGTGCTGCTGGCCAACTCTAATCCCCATAATAAATAAATAAAATAATCAGGTTCCATTCCCTGTTGAAGTCTACGGAATCAGTTAGATGCTCTCCGCTCAATGGTAGGGAAATACAGTGTTTCATATGTTGCACTCTTCAGCCTGATATTAATCTTGTATGTAAAACGATCTCAGTTTTGTCAAACATGTGAAAGAAGGTGGATTCACTCAAGCTCAAAAGGGTCGTTTCAAAAGGGCATTAAAATTATGTACTTTGTTTACACCAGTAAAATCACATTAGTGATCAAAGAGATCTGAATAAGCTTGATATAATATGTCTAGTGTACCTGCAGAGCTGATACTGACCCCATACATATCCACTAACTGAGCTTATGAGATAAACTATCTCACCATTCAGTTTGCTATATCTTCAAACTACACACAGGGACATATATCAAGGCCTGTATTAATTTGTACCACTCTGAAACCATTGACATGACTAAAAGCATGACAGTCATGGGCAATACCTGAGTTATTGATCCATCCTGCAGACTTCCAAAGAAAGACCTTATACCTGAGTCGTCAACAAAAGAATCCAGGGCATCTAGAAAACAAAACAATATTTACATTCACTCATTAGGCAGACGCTTTTATCCAAAGTGACTTACGAGTAAATAATATAAAATTATATAAAACATAAAAGACACTGAAGTTCTGTTGACTTAAACAGAGGAGGAGTTTAGGTATTACACAAACACTATCAGCCAACAAGTGTGGTATTAAAATGCAGTAAAGTAGAAAGTATTGTTAGAAGCAGGAGTGAAGAATATATGTACAATCCAAGTAGCATATTGCTGCAATAATCCAAACAAACCCAATAAAACTTTCTGTAAAGATTAGATATAGCTTGTTTGTTATTCTTAGTCAAGACATTTCCATTGTCAGCTGTCTTTTCTTTCTGTATGCATCATTACAGTACTCACCATGCATTTCATTCACCCCTGAGGTCACAAGCAGAACGACCAGTGCCAGCACTATGCAGCGGTTCATACTGAATCCCTTCCATGGATTTCGAACATCACTCAGGTTTTCAATGGACAGAATCCGGTCATAAGACACTTTGGAAAGGCACAAACGAGTCAGATACATGTACGGTAGTCTCTGTAAAATTCAGTTGTTTTTATGATGGACATATTTCTTACTTATGATATTTTCAGATGTTCCAACTCTGGCTCCTTAGGTCCTTTAGGTTGGGATTTCAAGTTTTAAAATTACATCCAAAATGAGGCTGGAAGTTAAGATGAAGAATTCAGTTTTTGTCCTGCATAACAACAGTTGAAAATTACAGTTTTTGCAAGGTTTATGCACCTGTTCTCCCACATGCACAGTCTTTCAAACTACGCTGCCATACTGTATGTCATAGACTAACATAAGACAGCTTAAAATAGGCACTCGCTAGTTAGTTGAAAAAGCAGATATGACTCGAGGAAGTTCAGTTTAATTTTGTATGAACCTCTACACAGAAGAATTGTTACCTGATTTGATTCTTCAGTTGTTCCTCACCATAAAAGTGAGGGTTGGTACAGTTGTGTTGATGGTGATTTCTGATCTGCAGGCACCAGAGACGGTGTCATACACACCCTGCACCATGCTCCTTTGCTTCTTGATTGACAGGGACAGATGAGAGTTGTTGAAAAAAGGAAAACATTCATAGTGTGTACTCATACTATTGATACTTACCAGCATTTAGGCCACAGGTGGACAAGTGTCTCCAGCATTTGCCTATATTTGCTGATGAGAAAGATTTATTAACCTTGCCCTGTTAGAGAAGAATAAAATAAAGCCTTGCTACCAGTGTAATAAGGGACTTGTAATAAGGGACGTAGTGTTTTAGTTTTAGTGTTTTTGTACTTGTGGTGGAAAGTAACTAAGTACATTTACTCATGCACTGTTTTTCGACACAGATTTCAGGTACCTGCACTTTACTTGAGTATTTTCTTTTTTATCATTATTTATTTACTATTTTTTCATACTTCTACTCCACATTTTTAGAGAAGAATGCTGCTTTTTATCCACTATTTATTTGAGAGCCAGAGTTACCACTTTACAATCAAATTTTGCATACAAAAAAATGTGAATATAAATTATGTCAAAATTAGCACCACTTCCACCAGCTACAAGAGTAAATGCTGTTTACACATTAATGCATCAGTAATAATGAAACGTATCCCAGTGTAACTCTCACAAGAGCTTAGAAAAACTTGTACTAAGTGTAAGTACATTCGTTAATAAATCTTTTTCAACACAGGGCGTTTACCTGCTGTACCCATACATTGAGTAGTGTTGTGGTGAAGTGGGTCATTAACTGCGTGATATTTTGACAGTAACACGTCAGGATGGATAGGACACTCCCCTGACAAATACCGCAGCTTGCAGTCTCTCACCCCCACAGTAGGCGACGAGGAGAGGACAGAGCGAGCAGCTGGTGTGGACGCTGGCCGGATGGTTAAATCTAACCTACAGACGATTTTGAATAGTCATTGTTTTGTTAGAGAAAAAGAGAGAAACTTATCCGAGATGCCTGTTATTGAGCAGTCCAGTAATAAACCTGAAAGCGAGAGGTATGTTGTCGATGTGAATTGTTATACGCTAACTTAGCAAGCTAAGCTAAGTTTAAAAACCGCGGCCTAGCTAAGAGATACGGTGTATTTCCAGGAATAGCGAGCAGTGCTCCCCATATTTCTTGTTTACATAACAGCACTATTTATTCTTGTTGACGTTTCTAAAAGACGGTCGATCAGGTTTTGTTGGATACCTTTCCATTAAACGCTTATGTAAGTCACCCTAAATTACAGAAATGTATCCGCTCCGACCAACGTTTACTCAACACTGGTATCCAGCAAATAGACAAAATCATGGTCAAAGCTGCTGTTGATATCCATGCTCTAGCTAGCCAAGCTATTGCTAACCTATGAGCTAATATATGAAACGCCATAGAAATGCATTAGTGAAACGCTGTGGCGCTAGCTACCTAGCTTACGTCAAAAGAGTCGAGTTAGCTGCTGATAATAGCATTTCTCCCAGCTTATGTAATTTTTCCAATATACCGTGTGTAAAAAGAGCGAATAACTTGTATTATTTTTCGGTTATTTGGTGTGTGCTGGTTGAACTTTCACATGTACGTCAACGTAGGGGAATTGCTAACTGCAGCAGCTCACAGCTAGCGCTCTAGTATTACAACAGTAATGTTTACATATCGTAGAGGTTGAAGTGAAAACGGCCAGCGGTAATAATACCACAATAGTTTGATTATACTTTACATTGACTATTTGCTCTTGCGAGATTACACGAGCCAATAAGCATATTTATATAAATTATGTAAAGTTAGCTTGTAGCTAACAAACCTAGTTGAAATGATGGCTGAATTGATCATTGGTGGCTTCATGGCTTGTTTTTTTCCATTTCGCCCCGGGCTCAGGTGCTAGCGAACGTTGAGACATCCTGTAAGCTCTCGTAAAGGATGAGATGAACCAGTTTGGTTTGCAGTGGCGCAATTAGCCGAGATAGCTAACCATCATTTCAAATTAACCGTTGCTATGGGTTTTAATCTAAATTAGTGTTACATTTGTCAACCAATGGACCGTAGACGATCCATTGCCTTGTTTGCGGGTTCTCTTCCATTAGAATGTGTTGATTGACCGGAGATGACAGGACGGTGGGGGTTGTTACCTGGTAATATGGCTCATAATTTTGAAGAGCAGGTGAACGTTTAAGCCTTCGGGGTTTTTTTTTTCTTTCTAGCTTAGTCGTGTCCTGACAAGATTTTGGTCGGGGCTGTTTGTCTGGCTCTGTAGCATTGTGAAGGACTCATAGGAAATTTCCACTGCACTGCGAAGGAGGGGGTGGTGGTATGGGGAATTTTGAGTCCAGTGATAACATATTGTACACAGAGGCTATTCCTTATTCAATACGCTGTTATGTAATACTCCAATGAGAGCGATTTTTGAAGATTGTGCAAAATATGCAGTTTTCTTTGTCAGCCATGGCTTTTTAGACAGCAGCAGGTGCCTTTTATAAACTCATTTACTTACTCATTCGCTATTGATGTTGTCATCTACTTCGACGAAAGGCTGGTATAACAACATGTTGTCAGTCTGAAGCAGCAACGCTTTGCTGTAACAATACTTACATAATGATAACCTCCTAGAGATAAGTGGTCCTTTACAAGATATTCATGCACGGCAATGGTGCTCTTATGCAAGCAGAGGCTAGAGAGACTCATCGCTCATGTGACCAGAGCAGCTGTCTTTACCAGGACAACACGGGGTGTGAATATGCTTTGCTGCCTGCTGTGGACATAGGGATTTCAAAGACTGCTAAATGGAGAAGTTGATTGAAAACCTTGTGCTGGCTTAGCAAAAAGAGACAAGGTTTTCTGTAGAGATGGTAATTGGCTGTTTTACATAATCTGATAATGGGATTTAGGGAGAACCTATATTGGTGTGCAATCTCCAGTGCTATGCATGATGAGGCATTAGGCTGGATACTTCAAATTTACTTGGGTTACCTGAACTTTGTGAGCTACAATGTTTCTCATTTGGGTTTCACACATCTGCTCTACATATACCACAGCAGTGGCATTTGCGTAAGAGCGCCTGTGAATGTCTGAAAGCTGCTGTGGCAGTTGGTAAAGTGGTGTTGGTCCCTGTCTGTTGTAAACTAGAGCAACATGGTTAGTGCAGGACTGAAGTAGGCTAATGGTTAGACAAACAGAGCCTGTTTCTCTGGCAGCCGTCCCCAAATAATCATGTGACAAGCTTAAAGTTGGCCCAGAGAAACTGAGGCACGAGATTCTGTTAGTTTTGGAAATAAAACATTACTCTTCCTACATGAAATTTTTCACACAGGACAGTGACGAGGAACATGATATCTTTGTGAGATGAAAACTAAATTTGTCTTGAGGGATTGTAGTGAATATTTGACAGAAAGTCAAAGTCAGTGATGTGCTGGTGCAACATAAACCACTCTTCCCTCCTCTCTGTTGATTTAATGTGCACAAGTCAAGTGTTCCTTATCAGTCACACATACAAAATGTCTGAGCCTAAATTGCCTAAGGGGTCAGTTACTGATTGAACTGTGCTCCTCGGGTTTTAGAAAATGTTTTACTGTCATGTCACAGATGAATCACCCAACAGTGTAATGTGTACTTAGCCTGCTGTTTATATTGAGAGTTTGGTTTGTGTTTGGTTCAGAACATTGAGTGAATACTCAGTTTTTAATGGCTCCGTCCGTGTGTGTGTTTGTTTCACCCTCCAGTATCTCCAGTCCCAGGAGGTGCTCCCACTGTTGCAGTAACCCGTGTCCGGGGCCTCTGTGGTGCTCCTGATGCCCCTCTCCCACCCCTGAAGATCCCAGGTGGGCGAGGGAATGACCAGCGGGATCGCAATCTTTCAGCTAAGCTATTCTACTCTGTAAGTTGAACCACTTTTTAAATATTTTTATGTTCTGATGTGTTTTGATTGGGGCCAGTGTGGACCTACCTTGAGCTAACAGCAGAAAGATAAGCTTATTGCCTGGGAGAGAGACAAACACAAAGGCAGTTGTTTGCAATTCAACACTTTTGAATTGTATCACTCTCAACTCAATGAAGCTAATGATGTAAATTTTTTTGTCAGGGTGTCATGGCTATGTTTTTGTAATATCTGAATGTAACTTTAAGGTTAGACACATAATTTCTACAAGGCTGGTGATCAAAACACGTTTGATGATAATCAGGATGTCCCAGATGAAGTTGGGATGGCAAAATATTGTGTGCCTAGTCTGTTTACCTAAAAACCTGAAGTTGCCTTGTGTGCCTCTAAGCTAAGGCTTGTCCTCTTCTGCACAGCACACAAACTATGTTAATGGTGCTGAACTTCGTACACTTGACTTACTTTTAGTTACTTACTTCACTTACTGCTTGTTTGTTGTCATATAATCTTGATCAAAATGAAGTCATAACACTTGCCTTGGACAGTTTTTGTAATTGTCTTCATAATTTTCTTATCAACAGTCAGTGAATTTGAGAAGTTGGTTTCTTAAAGTCATAACTGCATTCCCTTCCTGCACTCTTTAATTGTAACTTTGTTCTTAATGTCATCTGATGTGAAAGTATTTCCCTTGTCTCACACTTTCCTTGCTGTCTTCTAGGATGCTCAGTTGCTGGTTCTTGAGGAGCCTTCAGCTGCCAACAGCAGAGTGCGTTTCTTGCTCTTTGAGCCCCGTCGCTCTGAAGGAAAGCACTGTGTCTGGAGGGCAGCACTGAAAGGGGGGAACCTTTACGTTGAAATCCCTCCTGGAGCTTTGCCCGAGGGCAGCAAAGACAGGTCAGTGGGAAAAACATTAAAAGGAAAATTATATTTATCTTTGAAATGAAACAAAAGGTAAATTATTAACCAATTGCAAAAGGTATTCAAATATGTTGTCAAATGCCAAAGTAAAACTCACCCTTGGTTTTCATTTGCATAGTAGCCGAACTGTTCAAAATAAAAATGTCTGTAAATGTTAAAAAATGACAAATAATTTGTAAAATGCGATAAATGTATGAAATGGATGAAGTCTTTGGGTAACCTTATCTTTAAGATCTGATTTTATGAATTGTTATGGTTCATAGAAATGTACTTTGACCATGATGAATAATTATTTTCTTGTGAAATGTATTAACATCCCTCCTATGATACATTAACGCTTTTTTGTTTGCTTTGTCTCATCACAGTTTTGCCCTTCTTCTGGAATTTGCAGAAGAGCAGCTGCAGGTTGATCATGTGTTCATCTGTTTTCACAAGAACCGTGACGATAGAGGTAAGACTTGGTTTCCTGAACTGGAAATGCTTGAAATAAACACCCTGATAAAGCACCAGCTGTTTAAATTTGAACCATCTGAATAGTTAGAGTTGGTAGCTAATAACTGTATGTGAAATGTACAGTAACACTTAGAAAATACATTTTAAACTTATTCACTTGTTTAATTTGTAGATACTCTAGAAAAAAATAACTTGATTTAATTATAATTAGATGTGTTATTAGTTTTCAAAGGAAATAAATGTTAAAATCAAAGAGGAGGTAACATGCTAGTACAAACCGAGGAAGAGTGACTGCATAGCAAGAAACAAACTTGTAATGCTAACAGTTAGATAGAATAGATTTGAGTGATTCACTGTTTCTATATTTGCCCCCTAGCATGGCAAAATCAGTTAGTTAACTATTAGAAGAATTGCTGACAATTTCTCATTGCCTTCTTTCTTTTGCCAATTTAGACTTTATCAAATATCAAAATAAATATTTTCCTACATCAGAGCTTAGATGAGGTGTTTACATCTTGTCTCTCCTCAGCATCCCTGCTGCGTACATTCAGTTTCCTGGGCTTTGAGATTGTGAGACCGGGTCATCCCCTTGTCCCCTCCCGCCCTGACGCTTTCTTCATGGCTTACAGCATCGAGCGAGACTCCTCTGATGACGATTAAATGACGCTGAGCAGTTACAAATGTTTGTTGTTCTTATTTCGATCCATACCCACACATCTTTATAATTTTTGGAAATGAATATATTATCCAAGTTCAGTATGGTTGAGGTTTCCTGTCAGGTTCCTTTTTGTTTTTACCTTTACCTACCATGTGCTGTGTTTCAATGATATTTGCACTAGGGTAAGATGTTAATATACCAGGAATGTAAAGCAAGCGCCCACATAATATCCGGGCATTGTGTCCTCACCACTGTATTAGCCTTCATGATGTGTAGTGCTGACTTCCTATTCAACCCCCACCCCCTGAACTCCTTGATGATCATCTCCACAGTGTAATATTTATGATAAATTTAAATTCATCTTACTCATGTAAGTAGATATGTCTTCATGGTAATTATCAGTTGATTCTCCTGTTTATATTGATTTTTTTTTTTTTTTTTTTTTTTTTTTTTTTTTTAATGTGTGCATGATTTTCATTTGTTGCTTTGATTCACTTGATAAAAATCTGCATGTTGTAACTGTACTAAATAAAAGTGCTCACCTTAGACAGTGGCATCTGTGGTCTTGTGAAGTCATGTAGACATGCAGCCTGTAAGAGTTATACTCTGTATGCTTCGAAGGATCTAGGCCAGGCTGTGTCGTCTGACCACATGTTAAGAAGTGTTTACACCTGTTACAAAAGGTTGCACTCATTTAAAATGCTAATTTAATTCTGCTGTTGGAAAGGGGTTTTCAGATGCTATCAGTTGGTCTGACAATCACCTCCTTTTAAGAATACTGAGGCCTTTAGTGCTCTGTTATTGTAGTGATCATATTGATTTATTAGAAATAATCATACAGTTAAGTGTGGACAAGCAAGAGAACTGTAGCAAAGAATTTGATTGGCAAGAGACTTGAAGCCCTTTTAAGTATTTCTCTAACTATCATAATGATTTTTCAAGTATTTGTGTGTATAGTAGCAACAATCAAAGTTAAAAAATGTATTAAGATATTATTTATCAAAAGTTCCTGCTTCAAATCAGTGAAAGTGGAACAGAGAAAAATGTAACTGCAGAAATTTCTTTTGAAATAAACACTGAACTGGCTGACAATAGTTACGTTCTAAAGCGCTGATTAAGAAAATAAATCTTCAGGGCATTTAAATCCTAATATTACAACAACAAAAAACTCAAAGTGCAGCATCTTATCAAACAATTGTACATTATTAGAGCAGTATATGAACATCCTAATTGTTAAAAGAAGCAAGGGTGGAAAAGGCTTTTTTTCCCCCTTAATCAGAACTTTGTGTGTTTGTCACTATTTGACATAATGCACATACAGTTTACAACTTATGTTGGACTGTAGCTACTTTAGAGTCATGTAGGAATAATTTCATTTGATCGACTCAAAAGTTTTCACATACTGACTATAGATCAGTCAATCTACCTTCAGAGTGAGCCATGGCTGACTGGTCACACTCACAACTGTTTCAGGGTCTGTAAACGACAGGTACTGCAAGCTCATGCAGTCCTCCCAATCCAGAGCAGACTGATCTTGGATCAGCCCTTTCTCTGCCAACTTCATCACCAGCAGGGCTCGTTTGATTGTCAGCCAGTTGTGTACAGCTGTGGTCGTGGAGCCTCTGTGATTTAAGAGTGGGACACGAGGGCCCCAGAGGAGCACCTGAAGTGTGGCCACCACATCTGCTATCTGAGGCCCGCTGCTCCCATTCTGGAGCTGGGAGGACAGATGAAGAAGACCCCTTCGGTATGAAGACTTGGACAGACTTGGACGTGAGTCCAGAGATGTTGAGCTCTCTTGTGGGGCCAAGCAGTATTGAATTAGGGCTCCAATCTGGGATTTGATGTTAATAAGGGAGTGAGGTACAGAGAGAGCAGAAGACAGCGGGTGTAACACTACACGAGGCGGACCTTGTATTCTCCATAACATCTGGATCCTGCCTTTTTTCTCTGTCTTTTCCCACTGCGTTTCTTCTTTCGGTCTGCTGGTCTTGAAACTTCTCTTCATTTCATGCTGCTGTAACTTGTTTTCTCCCTCCTCCCTCTCGCTACTGGGCCACAGCAGAAAGATCTCCTGGGGTCTGAGCTCAGCTGCAGTGGCACTGATGTACAGATGTTGTGAGCCCAATAATATCTGCAGCAACAGAACACACACCTGTCTATCGTATACAAAACAATCTGAGCTGTGCAGTGTGCTGCTGTCCTGAACAAAGTCCTCTAGAGTGGCATGTGGCAGGTCTCTCTCAACGCTCACAGAGTGTCCTTTCTGAATTAAAGACTGAACTGAAGTCACATTGATGTTGATAGGATCTGTGACATACTCAGTGCTGCCTCCACCTGGTGCTTTAGCAGCAGTGCGGTCTGACCTAAAAGGACTAGGGAGAGCTTGAGTTTGTAACATGCTGGAATTGTTCCTCAGGGTGTTGCTGGATTGGAAATGTGCAACCACATTTTGCACATTGACATGTGATGGCTGGTGTTTGGCGTGAGCCGAGGGAGCTTCATTAGTCTGCTTGTGTACCTGCACAGAGAGAAAGAAAACTCTTATAATCAAGAATCAAAATAAATTTACTGTTAAATATACAAAAATATATGCACTGTGCACTCCTGCTACAGATGTGACACCTGATGACAGTTTGGAGGAAGTGCTTTTTTTTTATACCGCAAGTCAGTGTTACAGTTGCCAATGTTGATAAAGATCATGTTTGTACTACTGGTTGTCATGTGCAATGAGAAAAAAAACTTTGTTTTGCATGAAATTTCTAAAGCAATGTTGCTGCAAGTAATGATAGTAGAATACATCCAAATAGTCATGCATAAAAGCACACAGAACATGTTAAAGACTAAGTAGGGTGGATAAAAGAGCTGTAATATTACCCTTAAACCAAGTACCCTCCGTGGGAACTTGGGGCTGTGCAGGCTGTAGTAAACAGCATCTCCGATCTGCTTTGGCTGGCTGCCCTCATTCAGCAGGAAATCCTGAGGCTGGTATGAGCTGACATCCTTTTCTGTGGCCTCTCCTTGCAGCAGGATCCGGGCCTCCACACTCTGTGCCATGCTTCTCAGAAAGAGTAGATGGCGATGCTGAATCCCCTGAGAGACAACTCTCTGGTCATCAAAGCTGCTGAAGAGGTACGGCAGATTTTCGTCTGGGGTGTCAAAGGTCAGCTGGGAGAAAGACAGTAAGGGGACAGGACCCCTTCTAGTTGGTGTAACCTCTTCTGTGTCCAGCTGGAAACAGCTGTCAGGTATTGGCGCCAGCATGTACAAAGGGTTATCAAAGTTTCGAGGGTGCTTTTGCAGTGGAGACAGGGGAGACAAAGGAGAGAGCGGAGATGCATTGGGGCCAGGGAGGGAGAGAGTGCGAGCTAACATCTTCTTTGGAACAGGTGGTGGGGTGCCGTCGGAGAAAAATCTCTCCTGGTGTCGAGAGGGATCTGAGCAACACAGTGGGAGGGATGTAGGTCAGACTCTAACAGTGAGTGATGAAGAGACAACAGTTTGGACACAGCATCTCTAGAATGTCTTCATCCACACTTCCAAAAGCACTGACGCACTATTTTCAAGGTCATCGTAACCTGTATTTTTCACATGCATTTTGTAGCAAGTAAAAGATTCAGATGGTAACTTCCTCTCTTTCAGTTCTCACGAACTGTAAGGCAAACCACACTTTTTTTCCTACACAGTTCTATACGTCAGTCAGTTTTTTTTTTAGAATTGGAGAACCAAATAGCTTCGGGGGGTGCACTAAGTTAGGTGACATTAAACTGATTTGTTTTTACCATGGTATTTACTATATGTGACTACTTTCCCTCACTTAAACTAATTTCATCATTCTGTAAACCCACCGTAGCGCTGGTGTATGGGGCACTGGGCTGCATGACAATCAGTAGGTTCAGCAAAGACATCATTGTATGCGTAGGTTTGGTGCTGGAGTCCAACAGGGCTGAGCATAACACAGTCAGACTCCACGCTGGAGTGACTCCTGTGTAAGAAAAAGAATAGCGTAATGAAAACCTTTACCCTTTTACTATGAATACATGTGCTGTGCATAAGCAGACTGCAACTATTCTCAAATAAAAACTTTGTGTCTGCAAAAAGCATCTCGAAAAGTTTGAAAAAGACAGATTCTTATGTAGTGTCTGTGGTGCATCCACTGCAGAATCCTATGCTGTACAATCAACCTGTGTCCCAAGTAATTCATATTTTTTGATAAGATCAGGGTTAACCACAATGAAAACTCAATGAGAACATCAGTGGGATCATTAAAAATAACTGCTAAGATCTGTAAGAGACTGACCAAATATTTTGTTTGTTGGTCTTACCTGTGCTGTTTGACAGGCAGCGCTGGTGGCAGTTCCTCCGCTTTGCTGGCTGATCCAGACGCCATCAGGAATCTACTAAGTTACAGCAGCTTGCCCTCTCCTCCACCTCCTCACACACCACTGCTGTCTCTGAACACTGTGTACGTCAGACTTACAGGTGGCTAACTCAGCTTGAAAATGAAACACTTCCTGTCTCTCAGTTACTTCCCCTGACAATTTTTTTCTGCCTGTCACTCTCTCGTGTGTTTTAAAGTGAATTAATTTTCATGAGACTGCTCTGCTTATCTTTTGCTGTAATCGTTTTCTGTCTGAGCTTGAGGTTGGTACCGGAAAGGTAGTGTCTGTAGTGAGGGCAAAATGCTCTCTGAGCTAACCTCAACGTGGCAGAACAGGGAAAAGCAGTTATAGCAGAGGCCCTTCAATTTGCACTCTTTTCTCTTTCTTTCTCTCCATTGCAGTTGATCTACATTTGCCATGTGAAACCTCAGCGTGAACTCTCTCCTGGATGATGCAGTTTTAGCTTTTGCACACGCAATAAGCTCTTCAGGGCTTGGTGCTTGCATCTTGATTTTAAAGGAAAGATAAAATATTTAAGCAGAAAAAGACAGTAAATAAAACAATAATACCTTCTGGATGAGAGATCGCTTGTCGATTCACCATCTGTCTCTTGACTCTCTTAACTTTTAATTTTTTCTGATGCTAAACAGGTATCCATTTTGATATTCCAGTTTTTGCCATGGATGTAATCTTTACTGTGCAATCACCATGAGAAGGCAAAAAATAGCCTACACAATGTGATCTGGTGTTGACAAAATAAAAGTTCCTATAATTGACTTATCACAGTAATATGAGAAAAAAGAAAAAAACAATTAAGTTTTTTGACATTTGTAATATTTTCAAGCATCATTTCATTTTAAAACGTAAAAAAAAATTTGTCAGCCCACTTGCAATACCTTCACAGCCCACCAGTGGGCCCACCTTGTACTAGAGGTTATGCTACCATAAATGGTGAGGAGGTGGGATCATCCTGAATATAAATAATGACTGGTATTAGTATTTACAATCAACAAACAAACCAAGTCTCACACCATGGTGCATTTATAGACCAAGAGTGTGAGTAAGCAACTCAAGTATAAACAACTAACCAATGTTGGATATCCTGGTAAGTGTAACAAGCACCTGTGTGATGTCAGTGATAAATAGAAAACTCCCCCACACAAATGTCTATGACATTATATTGTACTATCTGAGTGTTGTCATTAATTGTGCTATTGTGCTTGATAGAGTGTATTCTTGAGGCTGAAGTGCTCCCATCCCAGAATGACTCACACATCCCCTGTGTTAAAGGGCAGCCATTTCTTTCATGATCAGTTCTGCTATATTTATACCATAATACTTACCATCTAATTGAAAAACATGATGACAATGTGTAGACCTGTTGTGATTGACGATATCATGCAATGCCAAATGCAACAACCTAATGAGGAGCTGAAGGGAGAAAATACAATATAGAAATGTTGCATGTGTATTGTAGCGAACAAACAGCACTTCAGCGTTAAATGTCTCCAGCTTGTCTTTTTCTTTGGTAAAGGCAACTAGATAAACTTGTTTGTTTTCACTTCCATCTGAGAACAGAAAACAAGAGAAGGATGCACATGTCATGGGATCACACTGAGTCACCTGCTCTGCACAGTGTCCCTGTTTTATTGGTCAAAAATGTTTTTGAATGTCTTCATGTTATCAGGGCAGTATATGACGAGCAGGGGGGCGCAGAGGACCACAGGAAAAAGTGAAGTGAACATTAAGTTGAATAGACTTTTTCACAGCACTATTGACTTGTAAAACACAGATGTAAATAACAAGATAAATTACTGAGTTGCATTGCAATGAAAGTTAAAAGTGCTCACTATTCCGAAACCTGTCCCCTGTGACTAATAAGTTATTATATTGTTCATACTGATGGCATCAGTGTGTAAGCAACATTTTACTGCTGTAGCTGGTGGAGATGGAGCTAGTTTTAATTACTTTATATACTGTTAGATAGTTCAGTCCAGAGGTCACCAGATAAATCTGAGGGGTGATGAGGTGATTAACGGGAAATGAAAGACACTTTGTGAAATATTAAATAAATTTAAATTTGGGCCTCAAACAGTTACCTAAATGAAACCACCTGATTTAAGTTTAGAGGGGAAACCACTCTGGTAGAACAACACTGAATTTTGTTTTTTAACGTAAAATGCTGATCACAAAAGTAACCAGTCAAATAAATTTAGCGGAGCAAAATGAACAATATTTCCCCGTGAAATGTGGTGAAGTATGAGTATAAAATAGCATGAAATGGAAATAATCAGCCAAATCCAAAGTATGAAGAAGCTTCTTTTGCTCTTGAATTTTCAGTCAATGTAGCAAGAGAGTGTAAAATGTTTTTTTCAGTTTTGGGAACAACAAATATCTAAGGTTTCTTAATGTACACACCATCACTTCATCACATAAATTTACAAGAGAAATAAACCCTCAGCTGACAGTTTATCAGGTACACCTTGATAAAACTAATAAAACAGTCCTAATAAATCTTCCCCTCATGATTATTATAATGTTCAGATTATGTTGAAACTGTTTTAGAGAGGTGTTGACTCCACTGTATGATTATAAAATTGTATTGTATTTTATTGTGTTGTACTGATATGGTATTTCTACTATTATATCACTGGGTGAGGGCCAGTATAAAAGAATACAGTTATATTCTGGGATGAAGCACAGTAGACTGAAGAGAACTAATGCAACTTGTTCTCTTTTAATTTTTTGAGCAACTGAACTGTGAGTGAACTTGATAAAGGCGGAAAACCTTATTTAGCATTAATGTAAAATCAGAGAGGTTACACACATAAACAAACAACACAGTGAGTGATTATAAATTTAGATCACCTTAATCCATTCTTGTATCCAGGGACTCACTCTTGTATTTCCCTCGCCCTCCACTTAAAACGGAGCGCTCTGCGTCATAATGATATTTACCCACTACATTTCAGTGTGTGGGAGAGTTGAGAACACAGGCTTTAAGGATGCATTAGGTGACCATCATTAAGGGTCTCTCTACTGAACCGCTTCATATGCTAAGGATCAAGGAAAATGGCTTGTTTTCTTGCATCAACACACATTCATTGCTGCAGGACACAGTTCAGGCTAACTGTGGAAACAGCAAAGACATCTTCAACAGAGGGAGTGAATAGGAGCCTGAGAGCGGCCTGAGAGGAACTGACATTTAAGATCATAAAAGCGGTGGAAGAATTCATTAACCTTAAACACATGGCTGATGTGAGGTATTCACTCTGAACATTATGAGAATCTTAAAGGTGACCCTCCGTGCTCTTCAACACAAGAGTTTGATCTTGCTGCCGAGCAAACTGTTTTTGGTAGACAAGAAAAAGGAACTGTGAAATAAAGCTTGATTATGAGAGACTCACATAGAAACACACAATATTGTGGCTGTTTGTTTATGTTTTATTTTTTGATGTGACAATTGGTATATTTTTCATAACTTTTTACAGCTTAGTCATACTCACAGTTTTGTCTACTGACATGAGACAAAAACACGTGTTTCGTGAGAGGATTAATGGCAGTCAGCGCCTTATTAGATGAAAAAATGCATAATTTAAACTGTGCCATGATTTCACTCCTAATGGCAGGAGGTGAAATGTTTCCTTATAACCTGGTAGAAGCGGCGTTTAATCTTGCCATCTGTGTGCCTGGCTGCAGAGGCAGTTGACACTGTTGCATTGGTGGAGGAGGCAGAAGCTTTTATCTCTGCCTTTACTAATGTTCCTTTAGTCTGTGAGTCAGTTGAGTCTTTGGACAGTCTCTTCTTGACTCCAGACAGGTGGGTGGAGTTGATTTTAATGTCTCCTGTCCTCGTTCCTGGAGCTCTCCTGAGACCGCATGCAGTCTCCTTGTCCTTGGTTAAGCGGCGTAGCCCGGCTTGACAGAGAAGTGCCTCCTCGCTCGCCATCTGAGGGCTCTGACTCAAGGTGATGAAGCCGTATGGGGTGGTGACTTTGGTCAGGTGTGGCAGGGAGAGGGCGGCTCTGCTGGCGGGGTCCAGGCAGTGCTGGGCCTCAGTGTAGGAGCATGGGTAGGACCCCTCCCTTTGGAGGAGACACCTCCTCTGCGTTAAAGGGTCTGAAACACTCCGCTCAGCTCTGCGCTCTGACAGAGCCAAACTGAAGCCTGAGCATGATGTGGCTGATGAGAGGGTGGAGCAGATCGGAGAGACTGATACAGATGACTCCTGCTGTTTCCTAGAACTCCCCAAGCCTTCCTCTGACTCCTCATCATCTTCCTCTGTCTCCTTGTCCAGTGATCTTAAGCTATTCTGCACAGACAGACTTGGTATAGTGAACTGTGGGATGCTGTTGGGTGTTAGGATGTTCGGAAAAATGTTCTCCCGGCTTGTCTGGGAGTCTGATCCCAGAGAACAACCAAAGGACTTTGCACTGCTGGTAGCCCACAAGAGTGCACGGATCCCTGCGCTGCTGTGCCTGCGTTCTGTGGAGAAATCATCCGAAGCTTCGGTTCTACTGCAAATAGCTCCAATGCTGAAAGTCCGTGTGACTGTGCTCTTATACATGTCTGAATGTCTTCCACTCTCTTTGCACACAGGCTCGTCTGTAGATTGGCAAGAGGATTGATGACAGGCAGCTTTTATACATCTATACTGACCGCATTTTGTCCTCCACCAAATGCATCAACAGATACGTAAATGTGACGGAAGCCAGTGCCGGAAACGGTTACCAATTAGGGAGCTTCTCAAGTATGGAAGCATAATCGTGTGGCCTCTCTCTTAAGTCTCTTCATATGCTAAAGAGCAGACAGAGCAGCAGCATCCCCCTGCCTCCCAGAGCATCTGGTGGCTCCATGAGTGATGTATAGACTGAAGTTAAGATGTACCAATTCTACTAATTTTTTTTAGAACTAATCAAGGAACCTTTCACAGTTAAATACTTTCTGCCTGTTTTTTTTCTGAGCAGTAGGGCCACAACTATTGACTATTTTCATTATCAGTTGATCTGCTGATTATTTTCTTGATCAATCAATTAAAATGTTTTGTCTATAGAATGTAAGAAAATAGTGTCCCATCACACTTTCCTAACGCCTAAGGTGATGTCCTGTCTGATCAACAGTACAAAACATGTATTAAGTATAGTATTAGATAGTTTTCATTTACTGTCACATATGGAAAAAGGTTGTTTTATTCTATATGAGTGAATGCTGGTGCAAGATATATGTTCCTGAACAGAGTTATGTGCCAGTCATGATGTCTGAAATGCAAGGATACAGTTTAGGGCAATGATTGATAATCTGACCAAATTACCTATAAATGAAAATAACTGTAATGTAAATCATCATTAAGTTCACTTGAGATGTTGCATTCATAATCATTCATTCAGTCATACATTATTGAAACAAGGATGTATACTATTGGCCTATTTGTTTTATTGTTTTTATTTTATTTGAATTCTGATCATTTTTAAACCATATTATTAATTAAATTCATTTTTTTTGTATCCACATGGCAGTAAATCACAAAATGTGCAGCTTATGATCATTTTTTAAACCTCTTCGTATAGAGCCATAGCCCAACCTGGTCACGTGACCACCCTCCTTGGCCTGTTGCAGACAAATTGGCGGGATTTGTTCATTGGTCCGCCCTGATTGCTACAGGTGCATCGCTTTGCATTGATTGGCTACACAGCAGTGATTTCAGAGTACATTTCCCCGCGTCGAAACCCGCACTTACTGTAGTCCTTCAGTTTCTCCTCCTCGTTGCAGCCCGGCTGGTCCAGCAGGCTTTTGACCCGCAGCAGGATGACTTGTGAACCCCGCAGAGACACCACGGAGCAGGAGCAGGCCGAAAACACGGAGGTAAAGATAGACGGCAAACTAAAGCCATGTTGTTTTGTAGCCGTTCAGTTTACTCTAGCTGCTAGCGTCGACTTGTAGCAACATGAGAACATGTGTGCGGCTGTGGTAGTTCTCACCTGTCTGATCTCGTCACCTGTAGGACAGAGTTGTGAGGAGAGACGGTGTGCTTCGCTCCATGCTGCGCGGCCTCTTCTGGCCATTTGGCATCGTGGTACGTGCAGCACCTAATGCAGATTTTGTATTTAGCCTCTTAGCTCTTTAGCTGTACACCCGATTTAACACCAGCTCTTGCTTACAGGTACGTGCATACCACGGGGTTTGGTGGGTCATGGGCTTCCGGCAGCCAAGGGAGATAGCCATCGTTAGCCCCGCGGTTCCCAGTCCTGCACGCCAGAACCTCGCAGGCCGCAAGCGCCTGCACCGGGTCACCCGCCTGCTTCTGTCCATCCTGCCCCGCTGGGTGCAGGGCGCCCTGGGCTACCCCGTGTCAAGCAGCATTGGGCGCTCCCTCTCCCCAGGTAAAAGTACTATTTTTAATCGAGCTAACCCTTTCAACACTCTGTGGCAGGAAGTCTCTTGGTTTCTTCACCTGGGGCCTGCTAAAACCAGTGATGCGTAAGTGTTTGCACATAGATGTCATGGCTTACACCTAACAATCAGCCACTGTGTGGTGTCACAATGGCTGAAATGAAACTTGACACTCAACACACTTGAGGTTATGTCCTTAGCAAGAATATAATTCCAGTTGTAGATTAGATTGATATTGATTATTGATAGATTTATATTTTGCTAAGTGCAACAGTTTCAAATGACTACTTTCTTGGCCCATGGGGAAATTGTGCAAAGTCTGTCAACTAGGGTTTTCTTACTTCACTTTTTATTAAAAAAAAAAAAAAAAATTGTGCAATGCAAGTCTGATTTACTATTTGATGTTTTGAAAGTCATGGAAACTTTTTCTACAGATGTGGCAGAGAGGGAATTTTTTTTTTTTTTTTAAATGAGCTTGTTTCCCAACAGAAATCAGAGTCTCTCCCACTAAACCTTGCGGAAAGGGCAGCAAGAGAAAACAGGATGAGTTGGAGGATGAGGAGGAAGAAGAGGACCATCAGACCTGGGTGGAGGCACTCACTCAGGAGCTCGCTGACGAAGGCCCAGAGGAGGATCCTGACTACGAGGTTGGCGCTATATCCCAAATATGTACTACTCTTGGTTTAACATGTGAACTGAAATTGGTATGGAAATGTTCTAAACAGGATGACCATTCATGACTTGAGTATTTCTAAATCTGCGTTTACGTGTTCACTTTGTAGCAAACATATAATGCTTAGACTCAAAAGTACAATTGTGCGCATTTGATTTAACAAAATGGCTTCAAAGGAAACGTCAGTCATCTTAATGTTGACAAATTTCTCAGCCCAGTTCTGTCGAGACGGAGAGTGAAGAGTACTGCTCACAAAATAATACGGAAAGTGACATTGAGGTCCAGGGGAAAGGCGTGGTTGTTATTGAAGACGTAAAAACGGTAAGACTATAGCAGATTCTTTTGTCTTTAAAGCATGTGGACAGTGATCACTGATCAGAATGATGCACTAACTTGACTTTTTAATGTTTGCAGGATATTGAGCCATCTGCTCCAGCTCAAGTCGCTTGTCCTCCTGTTTAATGTGTCGTATTGACTGCTGGTTTCAGTGTTTGTTTGTTTTTTTGTATGTTTATATATAACAATAAAACTGTCTTTTTTTTGCCTTGACATAGCTGTGGTTTCCCACTAGATGACAGTAATGCTATTTGTATTTGGCAACAGAGCTTGAAATGAGGTGCAAGTGAAGTAGAGGTGGTTAAATGCTGTCAGTCTGCATGGGGTTTTCTTTGAATGCAGCTGGTATCGACAGTTGCTGTCAAGTGCAGCTTGTTCAATTAAATTTTGTTAAAACATATTGGTGGTTCAGGCTTTATTTGGTGCTCACCAGGGCAACTATGCTTTCAGTGTCTACCTGATTGCCACTAAGAATCCAAATGGAAAATTAGGTTTTAACCAAATAAAGAATAGACAGCCACTTTTAAGATGACTGTCGGGGTTTCCTCCCCAAGATGCAAACTTGTCATACATCTAACCAAGAAGCTGAATTATCAGGGAAGCAAGTCGTCATACTTAAACAAAAAGGATGCATGGTTTTCACAAGTCGGTGTTTGCCTGCATACATGCTTTGTACAGTCATAATGTCCAGTTTCATTAATGGTCTTAAGCTCTATTTCAGACCAAATAATGTGACAGAGCTGGAGTCCAGGCTTGTGGCCTCCCTAATCCACAATGTGTGCTTACAACTCATATCATTAAGTGTGTAATACCTCAGGCTTTACAGGAGGGACGCCTCTAATGTACATAAATCCTTGAGCTGGAAAACCCTCGAATGACTAAGACCTTCACATTTTCCCAGTATTGTCAAATTTCTTTGTCTGCTGTCCTAACAACCAGCTCATCTGGCAAGAATGTATACTCGGGCCTCAGGACATTACATTTTACTGTAATGGCATTTTAATAAAAACAGTTTAATCCAATATAATTATGCATCACTTCTGGCCATACAGGACTGTTTTATGGACTGCTTGGGGGGGTGGAGACACATTTGTAGCACAGGTCAGGGGTTGATGACTATTGAAGAACAATGTCTCAGTTTCCATTCTAAAAATGACTTTTCCACTCGGTTTAAGGCGGCCGCTGTTGTCACATGTGACTCATAATGGAATGAAACTGTTCAGTTATGATCTGCTCTTTTGTTGTTGGGGTGTTGACTTTTTAAGAGTGTGGCAGTGGATAAACCAGAGCTATTTCAGACTTTAAGCATGTGACTTTCAGTTATTTGACCTGAGTTCATCCAAGCAGAAAATGAGTGTTATCACAGAGCTCACATCCCACTGGCTCTCTGCTGCAGGTGAGGGGGGGGGGCTGCTGCCATGTGGCTCTCATATGACTGGTATCAGGAGAGGCTGTCAAGCATACTTTTGAGCCGCCCACGGAGTCATACCTCTTGCGTCCACCTGCACTCATGCGGCTTCTCCATTCACCGCTGAGTGTGAGCGGTTTGTGGGAGTAGGTGATCCTCTTGAAAATGACTGAACTAGTACTTGTCCTTGTCCAACAATCAGCACCCACTCTCCCACACTGTAGATGAGACACTACCGCTCGCTCCCTTTTCCCATTGTCACTGATGTAGGAGAGCACATCATGGTTAGTGATGAATTAATGTTGGTCTTTTGTACTGCCAGTTTGTAATTTCCATGCACAAGGTTTTTCTTTTTTTCTTTGTCTTCTTAAATCTGGTTTACATACAAGTTTTACACTGAGGGTTAAGTGTGACAGAGGCTGGAGGATGTATTCATCAGACTATTTTGTCGGGATCGGCATGTTATTTAAGAAAGGAAACTTCACCTAGTTTATTCATTTATGTCAGTTTGTCAGTTTATTGTCACGAGGAGTACTCAGCCTGGGAAAACAGGTGCTTTTTCATTAATATCTCAAGCGTGTACCAAAACAGCGCAATCCAAATCCAGCACCCCTGACATTTTCAACAAACACTCAACCTTAAAAGCTCTGTTAAGCTGTTTGTTTACTCGAGGGTTATTTTATTGTATGGTGTCTGTATATTTAATGTTATAACATAATCTGATGACAGCACTTGGTTTAAAAGGGACAAAATCTAGTATGAATGGGGATTATTTTAGTTCGCAGCAACATCCAGCTGCCTTCAATTAATTCCTGAAAACACTTGAGGTTGTTTTGACAGTGAACTTTGCGACTTCCTTTTTTTCTTTCCCTCTCAGATGTTTTTCACCTCCTGACGCTCGGGTGCAAAAAGGCAGCCGCCACCTTACTGAAGCAGCAGAGAGCACACTGGTATGAATTAAACGCTTGATGTGTGTGTATGTATGTGTGTGTGTTTGTGGGAAGGGCAGCAGCGGCAGTGAGAGCTGGATACAGAACAGGAACTGATGGTCTCTGGGGGGTCTCATGGCTGTCTGAACGTTTGAAGGGTAGACTGCTCAGCGGAGGCAGCGATAGAGAGCATCGACCTCTATCTCTGGTGTTTGGAGCCAGCTGGAGACTGCTTTTAAACCAGAAGCTCTGTCTTTGCCTTTCAACTGCAAGGTGAAAACATGGCGTCTGGAAGGGGCTATACATTTCATGCACAGTCCCAGGTGGGCTATATAAACAAAAGGCAGCTTGCCTCATGCTGTGAATGCAGTGGTGGTCTTGTTGGTTTGTAGTGGATGGCTGCATGCAGAGTGATTTGTTGAGGTGATCAGTACAGATGCAGGGTGGTTATGTTGCAGCCAGCAGGTGCTTTCATATTATGTCACAGCTTTTTTATTTTTTTTTATTGTTCTTTTAGCTGATTTATGTGAGCAGCTTTAGTGTTGATGCAGCACAGATTGTTATAAAACCTCTCTGACACGCACACACACCCAGGGGCTCGGCACTCTGCAGAGCCACAACTAGGACTTGGTGACATCGGCTTATTGTCACCTTGAATGAATGGCAGCAGGTGCCTGCTGCACCCCCGGCCCCCCCAGTCTGACCTGCAGGCTATTATCTGCTGCATTACAATGTGACTCTGTAATGTCAGCCGACAAAAGTGCTCAAACTCACTCCCCTGCCTCTTATTTTTCCGCTGTAACCTTCTACTCCGCCCCTCTGCAGCCCCCCTCAGCACAGTCACGCAGTGTGTTTCGCTTTACCTCGAGCCTAATGACTAGCTGTCCCCGTAGATTTCAAGAGCGTCCATCATCTTCAGAGAAGTAGAGCAGGAAAAGAGGCATGAAAAATGAAGCAGACAGACGCAGCCTTCAGTTAGTCATACACTTTGATGCAGAGGACAGTGAGGGCTCTCAAAAAGTTTCGGAGTGAAGAAAAACTACAAGCAAGTCAGATTTTTTGTGGAATCAATGTTAATCTAAGTGCTGTTGAGTGAATGGAGGATCAACTGTTGGTGGATGAGCATCTGTTACCTCAGGCCACTGTCTCTCAAAATCAAGTCAAGCTTTAGGAACAAGACAGAATTGAGTAAATTTGTTTTAGAGATAATTTGACATGGCAGCGTTTTTCATTTCCTTAATGTTGGTTTTATCCCCCTCAAATAGTTTTACATGATAATCTGATGCCCTGAACTATGACAGGCCAGCTTATCCCCAAAGTCCTCCTGAGCTGCAGGCCAGCATCACCTCAGCTTCTCATCTGGATGAGTGTACTTTATGTCTCACCGTGCTCCTTGATCAATCCAGCAGGATTTAAAGGCTTTGCTGCTATCTGTGATTGTGGTTGTCCTTGTCTGTCCAGGGGTCGGTAACACCTCTGACTCACAGCTGAGACAACCAGCAAATTGTGCAGGGCCCTCAAAGTGTGCGAAGTCAGCCCCCGCTGATGCCGGTAAGCAAATCCATTCACACATTTGGGATGGTATTCTGAGCCGACGCCCAGAGAGCGGCGAGATACGGCATGCACACAGATAGGGAGAGAAGGTGAGAGAGCTCAGTGTGTATTATTGAAGTTCAGGAGCTCTATTTTATTTTATTTATTTACACCAGCTGGAGGACTTCTGAGTTCGAGAGGTCCAATGTCAAATATGTCAGCCACACCAAAAAGCTGTTTAATTCAGATTAGGGACTGTAAGAGTCACAATATGGAATACAATTGTGTTTTATTAACAAGGCAATTTGTGTTGTGATTAAAGTTTTAATATTTCTTACTTTTTAAATGGTCTTATTTGTAATGTGTAGCTTTTGACTTATTGTTGCCCTCTGGTGGAGGCGTGGCAGATTGTTTAGAAGAAGAACTGTTTATTTATTTGAATGTGCCATGCAGAACTTTTAGCAAAGTGTGGTTCTGCTGTAACCTGGTTCCCATGTTTCTGATTTATTATTCAATGAGTGAAGTGAAACAAGATGGCGGTTCAGTTTCATTATCAGGCTGTTGGGTAAATGCTGTTGATTTTAGTTTGCATATGCAGACGTGGTCTTAAGCATGCACTTCTGGTTTAATGGCTGTTTTGGACAAACTTTATGTGAACTGTCTACCAGGACCGGAGTTGTATAACAAATTGATATATAACAGAAATTGTGGATAGATATGCTGGTTTTTGTGTTTCTCCATATAGGTGGATATTAAAATGTTTTGGTACCAGAATTAAGCATTTGACTTATAAGATAAATGTCATAAAAATGAAATTAAAATGGAAATTTGGACTACAGACTTTTAAATCTTGAAGCAGCTCTTTCACTTGAAGCAAACTAATCAACTCGGATGACTCACATTCACTTGATCTGTTGGTGTCTTCATCATGAATACTGTGCAGCACTGTAAGATGTTGTGGATGAGAACGTCTGCCAAATGCTGCAGCTGTATAATTCTTAATATTTGAATCTGTTCAACCCTTCAGACAGCAGAAGCCTCATTTCAAAAAGTAAAGGTTTTTTTGCTGCAGTTTTCACTCAGGAAATGTGTTCATTGTGTATTTTTGGTACAGGGGCTCTGGGCGAGTTTCTCCACATTTTCGAGTACATGTGTTTTTGTCTTTAATTGAATTGTTTGTTGGCTAAACCTTTATAATTTACATGAAATAATAAATGGTTCTACAGAAGGAGTTGCTGGTAGAAAAACTGTCAGTCAGATGTATAGAAGTATTAACATTAAAATAGATTTATCCAAGGTATGAATACAAATATTGATGCAGTAAACTGTGACAGGTAATTTAACAGTCTGAACATGTCATCCTGCAATATGATGTACTTTTAACTTTGAATGAGAAACACTTTCAAAGTCAAAGCTTGAAATGTTTAAATCTTCTATCCCAAGAAAAGAAAAAAAAAAAATCCAAGTGTCAGCACCTCAAAACTGTACTGACAGTAGGTTCAGCTCTTGAATAAAGACACTTTGACACTTTCCACCTTGTGTTATCTTCAGCTGCAGTAGAGATCGTGTCTGCATACGTGCTCCTCTCTTCTAAATTTCCATTCCCCCAGCAGCTTTTAATCCCAAACAATCACTTCACCAGCTCATTTTGCTGAATAACTCATTGTACTTTTAAAGAGGAGAAAAAAAAGAGAGAGAGAGAGAGAGAGAGGGAGATTTTAGCTGGAACTCTGTGTTTTTTTTCATTCATTTACATTCAGATGTTTTGTTCACAGGAAAAATGTATGTACAGACTAGAGTTGTTGGTTTGACAAAAACTGCTGCTCTAAAAGGCGCTGGTCAGGACAATTAAGGAATTAATCATTTCATTTTATATGTGGGGCAGTGAAGTGAGTGCACCCTTTGTAACCATGTGCAATAGTTACAGTAGCAGTGTCTGCAGTGTGACTGGTATCCCTCCCTCAACCCAGCACAGTGACAGTGCTGCCAGTCAACTGTTGCTTTTTTATTTTGGTTTCAAGAAATGGGCACAAGGGATTTATATTCCTCAAGTGATGATCGGAAGGCAGCTGTTTCCTCTTACTCTGACAACAGTGCATCCACCTGTTCACATATTGTGCGGACTGATGATTTTAACAGTCACTTTCAGCTTGATTTGTGAGACTATGATCTTCCCATGACAGAACATTCACCAAGATGAAAACAAATAGCAAAATTTGTTTATCTATTAAGATGAGCAGCAGTCAGCTGACAGTCAAATGCACTACCTTTTAGGAGAAGATGCATTACATTAGTGAAAACATGCAGTGATACATTGAGGAACAAATGTTTGGTCTGACAGATTTAAACTATAAATACCTGTTTTTGACAGACTTTCTGGCACAGCGGCTTATGCTGTGATACCACAGTGTATAAATAGTCACAACAAAAAACACTTTATTTTCAGCCCCCTTTTTATGGAAGCAGTATATAAACATAAAAAAAAGGTTTAAAACACACCATAATGTAGTTGTAAGTGTTTCTAAATCTATTTGTTAACAACTATAACTCCCCCTGTGGGCAACCATGAGTGGAGGCCAGTGTATAAACAGATAATGAATGACAATGTAGTAAAACACAGCTGCAATCATGTAGAATATGTCTTCATTGGAGAAGGCGTGATTGTTGACAAATACTGTCCTCTAATAAACACGTACACTAAAATGTCCTTATATCTGCTTACAACTGTATCATAGTTGTTACTGCAGTAAATTATAGTTATATGGTCATATACTGCTTCTGTACTGCTAAACTGGGGGGTGGAAGTAAAGTGTCAAAAGTATCAAAGTAAAAGTGCTTATTATGCAGAGTGAATGCTGCCAGTGTTATATTTTCACGTATCATTGATTTATTCACTACTAGTGCATTAAAGTATAATTAGCATCTTAATGTAGTAGCTGTTTGGGCCGAGTAAATTAAAAATAAAAACTAGTTATTATACTGTTTGGTAGTTCAATAAATCATAATACGTCATACTTTGATATTTTGTCTGTTAAATCTTAAAGCCATTGCACAGTGTGTCACTTATGTTGGCTAATTAAGCCTCAGGACAGTGGGGGTGTCATACTGCGCTTGATTGACACTTCCCTCGAGCATCTGTTTATTTTTTTTTTACTTTTTTATGTTTTGGCTTGACATAGCAGGAAAAGCACAGCAGGGATAATTGTTGACATTAAAAATGACTGTATTCCATTTGTTTTAGCTAGTTTCGTGGTCCTGGTATTGTTCATGCTGATTCACTGTCATGGCTTACTGGGACACTTAATGGAACGGAGCCATCGTTAACTAAATGTGCTTCACCTGTGTTCCTGTAAGAATGCCTGCTGTGAGAAAGGTCTGGTGGGGCAGGACCACCTGTTAACATCCTTATTAGTACGTAGAGTTTGGTGAAATATCTCTATTCTGTTTACACGTGACCAGAGTTCAAATCTGTCCAGAGTAACTGGAAGTGCTCGCGTGGGTGTGAGTCTAGCAAAGTAGCGAATCAGTGATGGTCTTGGTTTTATCAGTAAGTAATGTAAGGGACTACAATTTAAAAATCAGTGATTACATTATACTTACTAAACAACTAACAATTTTAGGGTTTGATGGACGTGTTAGTTTGGCGCTCAGGTTGGAGGTGTGACGAGTAACTAGACTCTGCTAAAGGAGGAGGAAACGCGACTCATGGTAACTCCAAAGCTATCTCATTTTTGTTATGTGTGCTTAGCTCGCTTGCAAATGTTAGCCTGTGGTAAACCAACTTTAGGTATCGGAGTGTAAAACCTGCACCTTACAGTGAAGACGGGAACTTTGATGCATCACTGCGGCCAATATAAAACCGACAATAAAAGGTTTTCTGGCCACTTGGGGGCAGCAGCCCCCAGATGTCAACATTTACATATTGTCACCTTTTAACTGATATGGCACGATTGCTTATTTACACATCCAGCAGTAACAAAGCATCTCTATCATCGATTAGAGTGGTGTTTCCACTAGTAAGTCCTACATTGACTGTTCTATCCCAGTTTTTGGTTTTTGCCAACTCCTGGAGGAAATGTTGTTTTAGCTGCTAAATGTTCCACTATATTCACCAGCTAGTGGCCAATTTTGTTTGTCTGTTGTTTAGAGAAGGGGAGAAGGTAGTGAACAGTGAGTTTTTCAAAACTTTTTCTCTGAAAACAGCTGCCAGGTGCGGCTGAAAACTACGCCATGAGAGCGGGGAGAGTGAACCAGAACAGTGAGTAAGTATAGTGGCTGGACAGCTAAACAATGAGCTGGAACTCATTATAAATCTCCTTAAAGCCGTGAGGAGCTTTAGATTCAGGTGATAATTCTCTGTAGGTTCATCACTAACACCCTTTAAAGCAGGTGTTGATGGTCAGTTAACACCTCCATAACTTAGACTGACTGCAGGTTAAAACATAACATCAAATGTCATAAAGTAAATTCTCATGCTGCTGAGTAATTATAATGACTTTTTCAATGAGTAACTGACTACAAATAACATGCCAAACACTGGTAACTCATGGCTTTCAAATAAATGCATGTAACATAAAATGAAAATAATAATTAAGTACAGGTATCTCAAAAAATACAGTATTGATGTTAATGCACTAACTTACATTCCATATATTGTGTGTAGCATAGTGTTGGTGACAGGGGAAGCACACACAAAGCATGCAGTAAGAGACAGCAGAGTGAGTGGGCTGTTAAATGATAAGGCAATAATTAGTAATAAAGAACCACTGTTTTGGAGCCAGACATAAAAGGAAATCCTTTCATTAAGACTGTTAAGTGTCATGTAGTGTTTAAATGTTTCTAAACTGAACCGAGCAGCTTCAATTAGAATCCGGAGACAACCTTCAACATGGAAAATAACATTTACCCCTCTTGTCTCTGATCTCTAAATCAGTTCGACAGTGACATCCTGTTTTATGGCTGATAAAGTCTAATGTGGAGACTCGCTGGCTCTTTGATGTAATTTATTTTGGATTGTGAAATTACAGCCTCATTTTAAAGGCCACAATTCTTACATATTTTACTCTTCATCACACCAGAGTGTTTTTAGGCCATCAACAGCTTGAGATTCTCCCAAATCCCCTACTTCCCTGTTTTCCTGTTTACCAGCTGTCCAATTAACCCATTTTTTATTTTTTTTTTTGTTTTTGCTGTTTCTTGTTCTTGTAGTGAAACTGTTTCTGCTTTACGACTAGAGTTTGTATTGATGATGTTTTTTTGCAGAATGTAGGACAGATAAATGAAAGGATGGTGGGGTTGTGATGATAAACACTTCTGTTGGTCGAGGCTGGACATCCACTGCAGAGGATTTTGTTGGAGCTTCAGATTTTCTGGCTCATGAGAACAGTATTTATTTTGTGTTAAGATGTATCCTCCAGAAATGACAAATTCTTCTGCTGTGTGTCTCCTAGATGTCGGGGTTGTTTTGGGATGTCGTTCTCTGTGGTTCACTCTCTGCTGTTGTTTTGTTTGTCATTATGTTTTTTCCTGCAGCTCCACGCAGTCCTGCGCTTTTTGAGAATGTGCCAGGCAGAGTTGAGTGACAGTAGTGATAACATGCAGAGTGAACGTTAAGCTTCCTCTTAGTCACAGGGAAACCTTGCACACACACACACACACACACACACACACACACACACACACACAGTGAGAGAGAGAGTCAAATCCTCAACCTGCATCTTTGATGTGCCCACTGCCACTAATGAGATTTGTCATCTTTTCAGACAGAATTACTGTAGTCATTGTTCACTGTTTGCGTGTATCTCCACATTCACACACACACACTGGAGCTAAAGGTTCATGCTCCCTGGCTGCAGCCTGAATCACTAGTTTGTTGGGCATCTTCCTGTCAGTGATTCAGCTCATTTCAAATATGAATTTCCCTCATGGCTGCAGAGCAAGTGCAGATTCGTGTGCTTGTGTGTGTCTGTGTGTGTGTGAGGGTTTTATCGATTTAAGTGGTATATTAATGTCTCCCTCAGACCTCCTCTGGCTCCTGTCTGTGTTGATGATATCTGTGATTGGTGAGTCAACAGGAAATTAAACCAGGAGGTAACACCTCATAGCCTCAGCAGCGCTTCAAGGTTGAGACAACTCAAAAGGCCTTAGGCCACAGAAAATAACATTTCCACACGGACGGGCTGGTTTTTGTGACATATTTCTTTGGAAACTGTACTGTCTGGAGACCCCAGCTTTTAATAGGTTTTCATTTCTCCTCACCTTGGCTGTCTGGCTACTGGTTATTGGCCGCAGTGAGTTTATACCTCAGATCCTTCAAAAGGTTTTTCAGCGATGTGATTGATTTAACTGTGAAAGGCCATGAAGGGGCAATAGCCCATTTGGCCTCTTCATTGCCTGTGCACCCACACTGATGGAGCTTTAGGAAAGAGAGTCAGTCCTGCCTCAGTGTTTATTATTTGAATTTGAATATTTCGTGATGGAAATGAGGACACAAAAAAGACGAAAGCATCCAGAGTGAGCAGAGAATTGTTATGGGTGAGTGTGTGCTTTTGAAAACTGGCCCATAGAGAGAGTGAGAGATGTAGTGATGGAGAGTGGCATCAGAGTAGCTTTGTAGCATTAGTAGCAGCAACAGAACCTGGCAACTGTAGACGTGCTGCTTGGATGCAGCCTCCTTACATAACATAAAAAGCATGAAGAGAGTAGCCGGAGGCATGCGAGCGGGACTGATGAATTGTTGGGCATGGAGCGCTCCTGATACCTGGAGACAGCAAAAGCAGAGGCCATTTGACAGGTCTGAAAATAAGCAGCAGATGAGAACAATGTGGTGACAGAGAGAGAGAGAGTGCCAGTACAATGGGAAAACCTGTTTTTTTTTTTTTTGTCTTTTCTCGCATCTCTCTGAAATGTATCCAGGGGCCAACAGTAGCCTTTTATGTGGCTTTGATAGTAGGTGGAAATAATCTTAGACCAATCCAGCTCCAGATGACTCATCAAGCCGAGTTCGGTTTGTCGCAGCACCCTGCTGTGATGTCTTCAATTGTACCTATAGCGATTGCATAACTTTTGATTTATAGGGGTGGACTTCCCATCCTTCACATCTTTTTCCACTCTGTAATCCACCCCCTGCTCCTCTCCCTGTGCACTCTCTATCTCTCCCCTCTCACTTCCTGACATTTGTAGTGATGTTTATGTGAACTGTGTGCATTACAGTGCTCAGCTTAACTCAGCTGGCCACCCATCCTAATCGGCTCTCCTGGCCTGAGCGCTAACAAGCTTAAAGCAAAACGGAGCAGTGGTCAGCAAGAAAAAACAGCCAGTCACAGATATTTTTGCCCTGCGGGTCGTCATCAGTACTTCAGCGTGTGTGTGTGTGTGTGTGTGTGTGTGTGTGTGTGTGTGTGTGTGTGTGTGTGTGTGTGTGTGTGTGTGTGTGTGTGTGTGTGTGTGTGTGTGTGTGTTAGTGTTATGCAAATGAGAAGGCTTAGACTCCATTGTATGTTTATGAATATGAACATCCTGCATATAAATAAAGCCATATACATATATCAGCTGCAGAAGTGTGCTGTATAAGTGATGAGTAAAACAGCAGAGGCCAATGGGAGAACATGATCTCTTTGCTCCCTTAAAGTAATTTTAAAAATCCAATTTCTGAAATGTACACTTACTGATAACATTTTTTTCCACTTCAGCAAAGCCTGAGCATGGAAAATGTGTCCTTTTGTGTCGATCTAATTGGTTTTTATTGTATCTACCCCAGTTCATTCGCTTGTATCATGGATTCCTCTTGTCTGAGCTGTTAAAACCGGCTGGAAACCACAGTAAAGAGAAACATAACCCCAGAGCTTTCTAATCCACCCACTATCCTCTGCTCTGCCTCGATCTGCATACGATGTGGGAGGCTATTGTGTGAACTCACTGATCTGATTCCACATTAAGTGTGGGCATCGCACACACACACGCACGCACGCACGCACGCACGCACACAGACATAACCGCTTATCATTCAGTAAAGGCACCAGAACTGTAATCAAGGCACCAAATGATGTGTGCAGGGCGAGGGTTTGAACTGTATTAGATGTTTTTGCACAACCCATAATATGTTTTTACTGCCTGCAGTTCATTGTTCTCTGGGCAGATCTGCATTAAAATGTTTGCTAACAAACAGGAAATAAAAAGCATTTGTAGTTATTGCACATGTTAAGCAAATATGGCTAGAGGCTGAAGATACTCTGGGGATGCTGATGTACTATTATTTAGTTGGGGGACAATATTTCTTTTATCTTTTATTTTGATATAGCATGCTTTTCTCCGTAAGCCTAAATAGACGTGATAGAAATCTCAGAGGAGTCTCTATGAGCAACTGTTGCCTCCAGCTGCATGCAAACTCTTACGTTCATTTCCGATTTTGTATGTGCATTCACATGTCACGCTTGACCTCACTCATTCAAATTTGAGCCACAAAATTGTTGAGAGGAAGGAACAAAGTTGTGCCAAAAAAACTTTCCCCTGTTTTCTTCCCCCCTCGCTAAGCACCCCGAAGATTTTAACTTAGTGCTCAATATCACTTTGACCAAGCTCCCTTAATCCCCGCTGACACATTCCACAGGCTACATATTTTTCATCCAAGCTGAAGTTATTTTTGTCTTGGCTGAGAAGTTGCAGAGGGTGACATCACATCACATCTGCAGCTGATTCTCTGGTAGAGGAAACGCAGATGCACAAGCTTGAAAAGATGCAGGATTCTCCTCATAATAATCCACATTCAGCCCATGAGTTTTCATCATGATGCATTTGGAGTTTTATGTGCCGGATCTATATATTTTTTGTTGGCTTATCCTTCCTCCTGTTGGCATTAAGCAGTTTAGAGTCTCACGCTCTGGGGTTTTTTTTTTTTTTTGTAGGAAAGGTGGAAATGAGCTGCAGCAGAGCGGGGCTCAGTAATCCTGCCCTCTATGCCTTGCAGTCACATACTCTTTATTTACTCCTGACAGCTTCGAATTGAAACTGTGATCACATTTTCCACACTGTTTCTCAGCTCTGCTTACTTTTAGAGCCGACCAGCCTTACACACTGAATCGAGTTTTTTTCTTCTCTTGTTTCTCTCCCTGTCTCTCCCTCCTGATATCTCTCTTTCCCTCCATCTCTCTGCAGTCCCGGCTCACGGACTGCCTTCAGGGATTCATCAATAGCTGACCCTGGCATTGTTTTTTTTGTGAGTCCTCCAGCCTCTCTCCCTCTCTCACTGTCTCTCTCTGTGGATTGGACAGTCCATTTGTTAAGATTGGAGGAAAAAAAAAAGACAGAGTGGACTTGAGATTGGATTAGGAGAACAGAGGAGAGAAGAGGTGGATTAATCAAAGCCAGTGTGTCTCTCTGGGTGACAGCTACAGACAGTTCTGTCATTACCATCTGATGAGATGGGAGCAAAGGTTCCTGCCTGGTGAGTAAATATGGGCTGTCTCTCTCTCTTAAAAAAAAGTTCTTGTTCCGACACTGTGGGTAAAGCGATGTAGATTTATTCAAGGATTGCCTCCAGGAAGGAACACATACAGATTTTTATTGTATTTGGCTAAAATCCATACATATATTCTCTCAGTTCAACTGTGCAAAAGCAAATATTTTAAGACAGTAAGAGTGGATAATACATTAAATCTATAGACTGGAACAGATGGCTCTATCTGAGCAGTCACAGTCACACACACACACACACACACACACACACACACACACACACACACACACACACACAAAATGTGGACTGGTATATAAAGCTAAGAAAGGTATTTAAATCAAATCCATTTGATCTGATTGGACCACTCAAAAATGGACTTTTACATAACACACACACACACACACACACACACACACACACACACACACACACACACACACACACACACACACACACACACACCTACATCACCCGTATAGTTCAGGAAAATCAGATCAGAAAAGATGAACTGATACCTCATTCTTTAGACATATACGTAAACAGAGTTTTTTCAAACCTGTAGCTCCTACGATGATATTTATCTGCTACAATGTGCAACCATCAAGGTCAAACCAAAGGTCAAGTTCAGTTTTATATGATGAGTGGATGAGCTGTTTGAATTTGGTTGCAATAAATGATGTAACTTCCCCCCGAGTTCAAGATGATTCATTGTACCAATTCACAGACAGGGGATAGAGAGGAATTTTAATATAAAAATGCTCAATTCAGTTGTTAAAAAAACACAATATACAGTATGTCAAGGTCCATAGAACAGAAATGAAAATATGTTATAGAATATTAGCTGAGCAATGAAAAATAAGCAACAAAAGAGTGCAAATGGGGAATAAGGGAGGCAGATTGGACAATATATGAACTGGAAATAATGTATCTCTAATAAACTCAGTGTGAAAATTCAACATTTTCTTTTGCATGAATATATAATAATAAACATGTATAATATATAACAAGACATTTATTTGACTTGATATCAGTATCTCCTGACAGCAGCTAGGATGGACACAGATTATGTTGGAGTTAGAAATGGCAAGTGTAATAATAGTGTCTGTATTTATCTGTAGAAGTGGAGTGTAAATCTCAGTGGAGGCCTGTATGCCTTGTGTGTCAGTGAGAGCAGATGGTGCAAATAACAATACAGCGATGACTTGTTTGCATTTGCATTGGCAGAGACCGAGTGAGGTCACCAAGCCAGATCTATATAGGAGCTGTATAGGAGGCAAAATGTGGAAAAAGATTAATATATATCTACATTCAATATAAAGGCTGTTCTCTCCTGCCAGTTTCAGTTTTTAACATCCAATCACTGCAGGCAGCGAGCAACAGAGACTATACTGCTGAAGTCCCATTTAGCTGAATGTCAAGCTTGTTGCTTTAATAATTGCAGGGGTTTGTTCTGCCGGGGGCAAAATAATGATTGTGTTATGCATACACTGCAAAATGTGCATGTCAAGTAAAGAAAGAAGCAATTGTGGTGACAATACCTCATTTAAACCTAATAAGGATTCTGCTGTTGCCCCCCCCCCCCCGTGAATAAGCAACATGCCATTCTCTCGCTTTGTGGGTCCCAGTAGGCCTCAATCTTTGTGTGTCCTGAGATTGAATTGAACACTCCACCCTTCTGATTTAATATAATCCATGATTTCATGATTTCATGTAGCCTGGAAATAAACATCCAGCTGTGAATTGTTGGCGAGATGTGTCCACACAAGACCGCGTGATCCAGTTTCCTGATAAAGAAGCATATTTGTTTACTGACTTTCAGAGCTGTGCAATAATCTGAGCCATTTTTTATAGACATACTGTACATGCCAAGGCTGCCTGCTCAGACTTCTGTGTGTGTGTGTGTGTGTGTGTGTGTGTGTGTGTGTGTGTGAGAGAGTGAGAGAGAGAGAGAGTGAGAGAGAGAGAGAGTGAGAGAGAGAGAGACAAGGATGATGATGACCTGGAGCTGCCAGTCCGTTACAGCACAGGACAAATAGTTTTTGACATGACAGTGACATTGAATAATTAAATAAATTTTAATGTGCTCTTCACTCAGGCTGTTTATTCTGTTGCTTCCACAATCTTAACATTCCCGCAGCTTACTGTACTTCACTCCCTCCTCCTCCTCCATGGCAGCCGCTCGCCTCGCTCACTTCATTTCTGCAAACCTCAGCTTTATTGAAGCACAAATCCATGACTGATTTTCACCCGCACCTTCATTTGCTGCCTCAGCTCGTTCCGGGCTAAAAGCTTTTATTTGATGGATGAGCTCAGCTGTTGTGTATTATCCTTGAGCTACGTGTAGTATTTTGTGTCTTATTTTGTTTCATTTATGTTACCTTCACCCACAACAGTACAACCTTTAATTAGTTCTTCTGTTTCTCTTCAGTATGATACATTTCTTAGCTTCCTCCTTTCTCTAATACTACAGTGTACCTTCTCCTCACTCTATCTAACATACATACACTCCTCTCCACATTTAATTTAAAATTAAACATTAATTTAACTTTATGACTGTGTTATGAATAATTTCTGTGGTTTAATTAGCTAACCTACCAGGGGAATTTACTCTCATCCACAGGGTTTGCTTTAGTCCTGAAGCCCTAACTAATGAATTCATACGCTGCCTGAGCCAGAGTCATATACTATGAGCAGCATTCACACACACACACACACCTGCTACTTTCTCATTGCCAGGCAACAATCAGTTATTTTATTTACATTTTATTGAAGCTGCCTGCATGGCGCTGGATCTATCGAGCTCAACTCACTGTCCCACTGTCTGCTACACAGACTTATGCACTTACGCAGAAAAAAATGAAATACTATATTTGTTAGTCTGTGTTTAATCAGAAATCTGTCACAAATGTGTCCTCGTGTGTCTCTTGGTTCCTCTCCCTGCTGTCGCTGTGGGTGTTTGTATGCCCTGTGTGTCCCTGACATTGGCAGGAAGCTGCCGGGGTTATTCATGTGACGCAGTGATGTGTGCAGGGAGATTTTCCACGTTCTCTTTTGGGAGGCGTTGACCCTCAACACTAAAGGCTAGGGACCGTCTCTCAAGTGCAGCGCTAACCTCTCACTTTAACAGGACTGACATTGACCCAGAAACACACAGCTTGCAGTCCATTTTATTTCACTATCCTGTGTGCGTGTTGGCAAAGTGTGGGCAGGTCAGATTTCACCCATGAGGGGTTGGACATTTTTATTTCCCATCACTTCAGGCTTGACTGTAGCTGTGATGTGATGGACAAACGATCTGAAAGAACAGAAACTGGGTTAGACAGACATCTTGACTTGCCACCAGACTACATGGATTGTTATGTATTACTGACTGAGCCTAGTTAATTTGGGCTCACCCAATTTAAAAACAGATGGGCCTCTTACATTTTTCTTCTCATCAGCCTCAGATGCACATAAACTACATTTGCACAGCTTCCTTAACGATGCACCAGTCTTTAAGAGGTCATTTATTTTTTTCTTTATTTTATCTATTGTAGTTCTTTATCTGTTTCCTGCCTCTTTAGACAGTTCCTTGTGCTGCTGTAACGTGAACCTTTCTGTTTAAGGTCTTTGGTGAAACCTGCATTAGTTAAACATGCCTTATATTTGCATGGGTTTTAGTTTTATAGTATAGTTATTTAATGTATCTTTGTGTGTGTGTGTGTGTGTGTGTGTGTGTGTGTCTGATGAACATAAACTTCAGTACCTGTTTTCAGGCAAATGCTGTGTCTTAAATTGCGTACTTCCACACTCACTTAATCTCCTAATGATAGTTTTATGTATTGATTGCACACTTTCAATATCAAGTTCTCATTGCCCACAGCAGCCACATAATTTAATAACAGAGGTTTTATATATTCACTTCACACTAAAACCCATTGCGTATATCTTTTAGGTTTATTACCAGTGTTTTCTCCCGTCAGTAAACCTAGCAGGAAGTATCCCTGATCGATATGAGCATCTCCTGAATTAGCACCCCTACAGCGGCAGGAGGAATGCCGTAGATAAACTGTTAAAAATCACAGTTGAAAAATAAACAAGTAACCCTTTTTCTGATGTGACAATGCTATATTAAAGGTTTGGTTAGGTTTAAGCGCTAAAGCACCATGGGTAGGTTTAGGGACAGATTGTGGTTTGGGTGAAAATACCTACTTTTTAAGGTTAGAAGACCTTTGTCGTTATAGTTACAAGTTGGTTATAATTATACAACGATTGTTCATGATTTAAAGAAACAACATTGACTGTCGGTTGGAAATGGGAAACAAACACCCATCCATGAATCCTATGAATGATTGGTGTGACAAATAACTAACTTAATTTTGTATTCCTATCCCATCTTTAAAATCATGTTGATTCATTTAGCACTTCATAAAACATTTGTAAAACCAGTTTTTAGTGATTTGCTCATTTTTTTGGCCTCTGGTCTTTTTCTCTCCATCTTCATCTCGTAAATTGCAACCAGCAGTTGTTGATATGTGCTATACCGCCTGCAGAGATCCACTCATCAAAACTCTGCTTTAAACCACCACCAAAGGTCAAAAACTCCACAGGGTGCTTCTCAGATGATGTTCAGAGTTCACACCACACAAAGTAAAGAAAGATTTTTCCAGTCTTTTTCAGCTGTGTACCTCTCTCTAGTTCTGGCTGCAATGATCTGCAAAGCAGTCTGATATAATGCAAGAAGTCAGAAGCTGCTCGAGGCCCATAGCCACTGCAGTCCCTGGTTCCTGTTTGTGTAAACACTGTTGTAAGAAAAGAAAGTGTGCAATTACATACACGCGCACAAACGCACGCACACACACACACACACACACACACACAGAGTGTCCCGGCTGTTTCTTTATTTACTTGAGCAAATATGGTCTCCTGCCCAGATCCAAAAGGAATTTCTGTGTGTGTGTGTGTGTGCGTGCGTGCGTGCGTGCGTGCGTGCGTGCATGCGTGCATGCGTGGGCTTGTTTCACTATATTCATGGGGTCTGAAAAACAGGAGCCAGCTATACTTGTGGGATCCGACAGTTTTGTGGGAGCAAAATGCTGGACCTCACAGGTTTAAATGGCTGTTTGAGGATCAAGACTTGGTTTTAGGGTCAGGGTTAGGATTAGGGGTTAGGAGCTAGGGAATAAATTATGTCAATGACGGGGTACCCTTGAATACAGTGAGACAAGTGTGTGTGTGTGTGTGTGTTTGAGTGTGTGTGGTGTGCCTGCCTTTAGTCTCCAGAGTTCCTTCCAAGCTGTCTCCTCTCTTCCTCCTCCATCAGAGTCCCCGTAGGTGCTGCTTAGCCTCCCCTTTTGGTCTCTCCCTTCTTTATTTACTCCTTCATCTTTCCTTCACTCCCCATAGAGCTGCCTTCAGGGGGAAGCAGACATCTCCTCTTTGCCTCCTCCGCCTCCTTCTACTCTCTGCTCGCACATTCCTCCTGTCGCTTTGGGTCTTTGTGCTCCCTGTGGACCTCCATCCCTCCATCCTTTCGCACTCTCCTCTCCTCTCCCTTCCTCTCCTCTCCTCAGAGTCACCACTAATCCAGTCCCATGCCTTCACTATATCACTTTGTATTTTGTTTTTTTCTTCCTGCTTCAGCTGAGCTCTGGTGAGTCACCAACCTTTGTCCAAGCCTGCTGGTGTGGGACCATCCAGCCTACACACACACACACACACACACACACACACACACACACACACACACACACACACACACACACACACACACACACACACACACACACAAACAACACACAGTAATATGTCACGCAAACACTGAAACACCAGTATATTACTCATCCTGCCTCTGCCTGGCTACAGCATGAAAATGAAAATCTTCTCTTCAATATGAACAAAAGTTTAAAAAGCTTGTTTCTTGAATATCGCAGACAAACAGCCATGTAATTGATGAGACATTGCAGGATGAGGACATTGCAATTTGCAATTCACAATTTCGCGGATCCCACAGAGAAATATTTTTTTGTAACCACCATATTTGTTTGCATCATGTTTCTGGCTTATACATAACATTTCTTTCATGTCTCATCTAATTCTGACTTGTATTCTGATGTGTCTTGTGTAATGTGTTACACATGCAGCATTGTCACTTAATCTCAACGTCTCCCTTAATCGCACCACAGAGAGCACAGAGGAGGAATCAGCAGCTCACAACACCAGCAGAGACAGATGCTTTTTGTGCCTGTGTTTGTGTACATTCAACATTCATGCTTGTGGTTTGATGAATGTTGTTGCTGCATGAATATGTCTGCACTGTTAGTGAAGTACATGTGCCACCCCTGAGCTTGCCTCACCCGCAGGGAGTCCGAAGCAGGGAGACGAGCTGAGCAGCAACGATACTCACGCAGCCTTTTTAACAGCTGCACTGAGAATCTAACATGGTGCTTGCATGCCTACACGCACACGCACACACATCCAGCCTCTGTAAGTAGTGTGGTTCACAGCTTTAGTAGGAGCTCTACTTCTTGTCTGCCCGGTCCAGCAGCAGCCAAAGGCCAGATGAGCTCAGCACGGCAATTTCTGTCCTGGAAGGCTGCAGGACACACTCCTGAACACACACTGGTATGCATGCAAAGCAGGTATGACGCACATGAACACACAAAAATATGATGCCTCATGAATATCCATTCACTGCTATAATATAATGTCGTGTTGGTACGTGGTGAGAGAGAAGATTTTATTCTGCAACTCCCCAGAAAGAGCTGCAGAATAAATTTGAGAAGGTTGTGCGATGATGAACTACTCTTGCTGTACGGCTGATAATGATGGTCAGTTGGTCCATCGTTTTGGTTCAAACTGAAATATGGTGAACATGGTAGATGTGATATCTGCTAAACATCAGCATGTTAACATGCTGAATGTTAACATCATTTTTTTGAAGTGCGTGTATCTCACAGACATATGCAAGCTGTGTTTATGAGTTGACATTGATTCATTTGAAAGGTCACAAGCCAAGAAGACTGGGAACCTCTGTATAAGTGCTCTGACCTTGATGTTTTCTGTGATTTTTATTCAACTGATCCACGGGATCACAGATACTATACAACATATTGCTATACTTAATGTTTAACATTGTTTTTGTTTTGTTTTGTTTTTCTAATGCTCTCAAAATTTCCCACTCACCCACTCGTCTCTAAATTCTGGCAGAATTGCTTTTCAGGGAATGTGAAGTAGGTGTGCGCCACATCCCACTGCTGTACGTCTCTTTGTCCTCCATTCACTGAAATCTCCACCTTTGATTTTTGTTATGTGTTTTGTTTTCAGTGAGTGGGTGTGCATTAATGGGCAGAACTGCAATAAGTTGCTCAAGGCCATTAGCTTGTTTCTGTGTGAGTGGGCGAGTTTCAGAAATGTAAAACTGGGAGAAGAGTTTGGTGAGTATTTGCTAATGGCCTCAGTCAAGCTGAGCTGTGGTCGTAGATGTTTAAAGCTTAGAGCAGTAATGTTGTAGTAAATAATAGTTAAATAACAACTGTTGATACAGCCTGATGGGAATTTTCCAGGCAGTGATTTCTGGTATCAAGCAAATATACTTGTTACCTCTCCTTGCTAATGCAGTCTCCCTGTGTTTTTTCTGTGACTTTATACTATATGTCCACTCTCTTCCTCTATGTTGCTCAAAAAAACCTACTAAAAGTATTAGCCGCTTAGTAAAGCTGACACACACTGCTGATTGGTTTTCAACTTAAAACGACTCACCTTTGTAGCTGTCTTTATGATTATGATTTACTGTGGTCGCTGCCTGAACACTGCAAGGTTATAGTGGTAAATGGAATATACTTCCCCATCAATACAAACTGTGGCCAAAAAAATACACAGCGGACATAAAAAAAAAAATCAGATAAATCTTTTTAATCCAATATAACCTATATATCATAGACACATAGTATAAATTTGAGCTGTCTTTTGTCCACTCAGTCACATCTTTAATCAGGAAGTAGAAGGAACAGCCAGTACAGTGAATTTGTGTGTTTTATTATAGTTAAGTATAAGTTCTTTCACACCACAAGGAAAAATATTGACGGGTGCATGTGAAGGAACCTCAGAGCTTTATCAGATTACCTTCATATAGTCAAGCAGCATGCTGCTGGTGCTGCTTGACTATATTAATTCAGTCTGAGGACCGAAAAATGTTATACATATATTGTTATACAGTATATACAGTGAGAACTGGTTGCCAACAATGTGCAGGATTTTTTTCCATCTGAAATACTGTGGACTAAATGTAGAAAATCTCATAAAGTAAGTGCCATGACTTCAAAATAGCAGCCTACGTGATGACTGTACTTCCATAGATGCACTAAATTGCTTTAGACCTCTATTTGAACAGCATGGCATTTAGATCATAGGACCATGACTGTGATTTGCTTTGTAATTCAGCTCCTCACACCAGCACTGCCAAAGTGAGGGTAAGCAGTACTTTCAATTTGGCAAATGAGAAGAGTCCTAGAATTGATGTGCTGCCTTTTTAACCTGCACAGTAGGCAGGTACATTACCTTCATGTTTTATGTATAACATATTTATCAACGCCCACCCCCTCAATACCTCTGCAGAAACCCTTAAAAATTCAGCTATGAGAAGCTCCTGGAACCCACAGTGGACTTGATTCCGTTGCTGCCTTCAGGTATGAAGCATGGAGAGAGGCATGGTGATTATTACTATGCTATGGTATTATTATACAGCTGCTGAGGAGCACTCAGCCAAGTGACATAGTATCCCCCACCTCACATCAAAGCTTTTACCATAAGCCTCCCAAAGAAATGGTTGAGGGGAAAATGACATTCATGAAGGTCACTGTACTACAGGCTACTACAGTAGAACAGTTTGAGCTAAAAAACAAAACAAAAAATGCAGTAACCAGTGGCAGTGCTCAGATTTTGAACAACAAGAGTGTATTTTCTCCATTTTAATTTTTCACTCTTCATTATGGAGAGTGACACTGGAGCATTCAGAGACCACACATGCACACGTGCAGACTGCAGCACAGATGAAACTAGCCCAGGAAAGCTCCACTTTGTCTTTTGAGGAAAGCAATGCAGACTGAAGATAGGATGAAACATGGCACAGCCTCCATTTTCACCTGGATATGGCACTCCTGCACTGCCTCGGGCTGCGATTTATGTTCTGTTAAAAAGCGGCAGTGAAATGTAAAAGATGTGTGAGGATGCCTGAAGGAAGAGCGCAAGTCTTTCCCTCCTTGTCGGCATCTGAGCCCATTAAAGAGTAAAATGGAACTCCTCACTTTGGTTAAGAATGAATGGAGTGGGAAAAGTGCCCGGTCTGCTTAAAACTGTAAGAATATCTCTATATCTTTTTAGTCCAGACCTAGTCAATATGGTAATTTGGCCATGTTTACTGATCTTGTATGCTGTAATATATCTTGTGATGGATAATGCATCAATATCCAGTATCCAAAAATGACTTGGTGGTTAAAAACAACTTGTTAGAAGTGTTTATTTGAATATCTTGTTATATTTAGCTGGGATGGCATTTCAAAGATAAAATCCCATTTTTTGTGGGCATTGTTCTTATTGTTGATAACTGGCTCAAATATACAATGATACACAACATTTCCTGATACAGTATGGTGTTTATTTATTTGTAAAACATGAGCAGTGATCATCAGGTTTTGGCATCAGTCCTGTTGAGATTTAAAGAGCAGTAGCTTCTTTGTGCACTCACCATGATATGAAATGCAAAGGCTTCCCTCAACGCTTTATTATAGTTTCAACCACCTGACATGCCATCTCTCTGTCCAGTCTCACTGCACAAGAGATGGATGTACTCTAGTTCAGTTGGTAGAGTGGCTCAGCTATTACTTGTAGAGTACTTGTACCTTTATGTCCTTGAAGTCTAATGTTGCTATGGTCACCTGTTTTGGGAAATGTAACTCAATTAGATGAAGCAGGTTTGGGTGAAAGTGGGTTCAACATAATAGTAAATGATATCACTTATTTACCTGGATCTGTGTAAAAGGTTTTCTTTCAAAAGTAATCTCAATATGTGACGCACACCCTTGATTTTGTTTGTTTAATTGAACTGAACAGAGCAATTTCCTACACAAGTGCCACATCTGTGTACTGCAGGTTCATCCCACTGTATGCTACCTGCCCAGCACCAGACAAAGCAGAGAGACAAAGTTAGCAACTAGCTGGTGAACATGGTAGAGCATTTAGCAGCCAGAGAGCCAGATATTTCCCTCAGGACTTGGTGGAGACCAAAACTGAATGAAAGTAAAGCGAATATTACACAAACATTCACCAGCTGGCCAGTAACGCAATTCCTAATGAATGATAATGTTGATCCGTATCTGTTGTGCTTGTAAATGGGCAACTGGTTACGTTCACCAAATCAACTTTATATGTTATCGTTGTGTTCATAGTTTGTTGTGTTGCCACCAAGTGGCTGAAAAATCAATATATGTGGGTTTAAAATAACCAATAAATTGTTGAATAATTTCTTAAATGATTAAATAGGACTTGGGTGCAGCTGCCACCCATGTTAACATCTGATTGGCTGATGGGTACAAGTGGGTTGGAATTGGTGTCAGCAACAGAAATGTGAAAATATGAAACTAAAAGTACCATTCTGAAATACAGACTTTTCAAAAATCACATTTAGAGATGCACCTTTTTGAAGTAAATATTATGAAATAACGTTTTATAATAATACATCTGTTTAGGCCTACATGATAGTCTATTATTTCTAAATGTGTTGTTATTATTTATTACATTTTGTCCCATATGAATTTCCATATAATCCCTGCTGTCCCTGCATATCCTAGTATCCACCACCTGAAAACTTAAGTGAGCTGAATTTTTAAGCAGGCAGCTCAGCTTCCGTTTTCTCCCACAGGACGTGAATGCAGCGCAAAATAGCCCGAGTACGAGAGAGAGCGAGAGTGAGTGAGGGAGAGAGAGCGAGGGAGCGAGAGAGAGAGAGGGAGAGAGAGAGAGAGATGGCAACAGTGCAGATGAGCTCCACTGAACAGCAGCCGGGTCCTCTTTCAAACAGACACACACACGCTCTACATCCCACACACACAAATGCCAGGACACTCATACACATGCAATCCAATAACGAGAGCACCATCAGTCCGAGCTGCCTGCCGCTGCCGGTGGCAGCCCTCACCGCTTCTCAGAGATACAACGCTGGGAGCCCGCTGGGAGAGGAGCTCCTACTGCCTTCATTGCACAAAGGAGGAGAGAGGGGAGAGCCGGTGACTTCGTCTGGGAGGCGGTAGAAAATTCAGCAGCAGTGCTGGGAAGAGAAGAGATAGAGGGGAGGGAAAGTGAGTGAATGCAGTCCAGTCCAGCTGCTGTTGCTGCTGCCTTCGCTGCTGGAGGAGGAGGAGGAAGAGGAGGAGGAGGAGGAGGAATCTCAGAGTCTGGAGGAGCAAAATTATCCTGCACAGATCCAGCCAGAGCAGACGGCCAGCAGTGATTAGAGCACCTCCAGGCTTGCAGATGTGGAAGGAGCGCTGTTCGAGTTCTAGTCCTGGGTGAGCCAACTTCTCATATTTTTACACACACACAAACACACTCATCTGGTGGTCCATTTGATCTGCAGGCTGACACTTTTACACACCTACGTGTTATCCATTACCACAAAGAGAGACTGTGCACATGGTGTTTGTCTTTTGTGTCCCTCTCCTTCGCTGCTGCCACTGTGCCTTCTTCCTTTGCATCCAGTTTGCCGTGGACAACTCTCACCTAAACAGATGAGCTGATGAGCATGAGATTCACCTGTGATCATCGTGACACTTGTTTATCACCTCAGCCTCTCTTCACAGTTATGGTGCAGTCCCGGCTGATCAATATGCATTGTTACTCAGATGGACATCAGGTCTCATTATCTCACGCTGCCTGTGCTTTTCTATTGTCATCCTTGAAATGGTGTGCTTGTGAATCCATGCAAGCAAAGCCCCAGTGTGTGTGTGTGTGTGTGTGTGTGTGTGTGTATGTGTGCATGTGTGCATGTGTGCATTTGTGTGCGTCTTTTACCAGTTCTCAATTAGGTTTTAATGATCTAAACATGGGGTAGAAAGGGGAAGGCAGCCTTTGATCGATCCCTGCAGTCATCTCGGTGTGAGGCTCGGTGCCTGTCGTCGGCATGACACATCTAAGCCTCTGCCTGTGTTTGCTCAGCCCTCTCCCAGCTCTCTTCCTACCTTTATTGTGGCTCTGTTCAGTTCTGGAAATCTTTTTTTTATTTTTCTAGCGAAGGTCTGAATACAGTTTTGCTTTAATCTGTTGCTTAACTGACAGGCTGTCTGGTCTGCTACTGTCCTGGCAATTTGTGCAAACATTACATGCATTAAAAAAAAAAAAAAAACATAAAGCAAACTGCAAATCATAGTTGAAATTGCACATCTGTTTTTAATTCATAAGACGGTTGAAAAATGTGGGGCTGTTTGTGTTTTTATAGAGAGCGGACAGGAAATTTAGGGGAGAGAGAGATGGGGAATGACATGAAACAAAGATCCCTGGCAGGACTTAAACCCGGGATGTTGTAATTCACTGTCAATGCCTAAACCCCTAAGCTACTGATAAAACCCCAAACATTTCACCATCAACATCACAGTGTTGCCAGCTTGTTGTGTGCTGTGACTGAGGCATTAGCAAGTTTGTTGACCATCCAATTAGACAACTCAGACTTTCATCCTGTGAAAATGTCCCGCAGTGAGGTAGAACTGCTACACAAAATTCCAGTAAGTGGGTGTACGAACCTCATGGGGACTGGATCTAGACCTAGTTTCTTTTGGCAGCTGTGGCTCTGGAGATGAAGCAGGTTGTCCAATAATTGTGGGAGTAGTTGCTCGGCCCCTATTCTGTTGGATAGAGAAATAGTGTGAGAGAATGGCTAAATGAGAGGCACATCATAAAATGCATTGTCCATTAAGGTAGAAAGGGGCTAAATAACTACAGTCCATTTACCTTTTTTCTCTCATCACATTTACTTCATATATATAGCATGGAATTGTATTTTTTATTACTTATGCCACATGTCGTTGCCATCCCATTGATTCCCACCTGCTTGTGGAGAACCACAGAAGCTGTTGCTGTCTGAAAATCGAGAGGAGAAAACCAGCGTTCAAGGGAACGCAATTATACAACAGCACTTAATGGTACCCAAAGGTGCCACTTAGCCCCCCTGTTAGACAGATTTACAGTAATGAAATGTCTGCTGACAGGTATATGTGCCCCCGAGAGTGCATTGTTGAATCAGGCCTGTTACCCTTGTCCATTACTACGCCAACACTTACCTTCTCATTCTGATCCTTTCTGTTGCACATAAAGCTGTCAGCCGTGCTCAGTAGTGACATTACCTCAGCTTAACACTGCCAAAGAACAGCCTCATTGTTTTCAACTCTGGAGTATTTATGAGAGCAGTAAAGCAGAGATGCATCCGCTGTCAGCACGATGAGGGCATTGCTGCTCTTACAGAGAGGGCAGTGCAGAGCGAGGAGGGAGGAGGAACAGGAAGGAGGGATAAAGTGGTAGAGGAGGAAAAGGAGAGCGTGCCCCTGTGAGTGGCTGTCAGATACCTGCAGGCACGCTGACATGTCAGCTGTCGCGGTTAAGATGTCCAGCTGGAACGATCATGGGACTGTGTGCTGGCCATCCTCCCACTCCCTGACTACTGTAATGCCATTATAGATGTTCAGACGGAGCTGTAACCTTAATGCAGAGCTTACAGAACATCTGGGATTTACAAGTCTGTTATTTCCAAACATGATTGCTTGATTTGACATTTGTCGTGATGACAGAGCCCCGTCGACCTCGTTACCTTAGGTTCCCAACTTTCTTTGTCAGACGTACCCCGGCCCTGTCAGATAAACCAAAGCACATCTTCACTGACACCACTATGTTCTGAATGTTAAACAGATCTTAAAGTGAATTTTACTTAACTGATTAATAAGTGAATATAATAATGGATGCTATAATATTTTTTCATGCAATTGGTCTGTCAATGTTTGGTTGATTCAAGCTAATTTCTGCCATTTATTTAGCAGCTATTGCAACTATTTATTACTTTAAGGTAACTATTTCAACTGTTCAATCATTTATCCGTTGCTTTTAATTCAAATATATATTCATTACATTTAGCTAATTTCAAGCATTTATTTATCAGCTATTCCAGCTATTTATTTATTACTTCAGGCCATTACCATTAGTTATTTCAATCATTTATCCAGCACTGTTAATGCTAGCTAACTATTTTAACTATTAATCCATTTGCCTACTTTTAATTAACTATTTAAAATCTATCAGTTATGTTTAGTGTCAGTTTCAAAGGTTTACCAATTACATAGCAGCATTTCTTAGCCACCTATTTCAATAATTAACCCATTACATGTAATGTTAGCTAGCTATTTTATCCATTAGCCCACTTTCAGCCATCTATTATTCATCCATTACTTTTAATTAAATATTTCAACATCTTATCTCATCTTCTTACTAGTTTGGTGAGAAGACGTGGTGGCTCAGTATGTGGATATATTTTTTATTAAAATCACTGATATCGCTATATAGGATTACCTAGTGAAGACCCAAGTATGTTTTACCAGGGTTAATCAGGGCCTAATATAAGAGTTGTGCTGTTGACCTCTGAAAAATATGCTGAGGCTTCCTTGACAAATTAGTAAGGCAGTGCGGTAATGAAGTACCACATACTGCAGTTTGTCACTGTAATGCCATTTATTTAGATGACGCTAATGGAACCACTACTAACTACAGAGCTTTTGTTATGTTTTTGAAACCAACAGGATCAAAGCCAAAGCAATATGTCAACCCACTACAATGCAGCAGAGTAATAAAAGTGCTCTGATGTCGAGGAGTCAATTTATCTTCAGTGAATGTGTTTTTGCTGTTTGAAGATGGTGCAATTTTTGCCACTGTTTACTCAGAAAATATATTTTTCTATAATTACAGCTATATTAGCTAACATAACTTTTTCTGCTTAATGCATTTTAATACCATAGTGCCACAGCATCATCCAGCACAAGCGCTCATCCAAGCATGTGACCATTTAGATAAACCATGATGGCTGTCTTACGCTCTCCGGTTTTTTTTGGGGTTCTTTTTTGCATTTTCTGAAAGCTTTTCCTTGGTCCATTTTCTCTTTTAACAAAACCGACCCATTCAAGCTGATGATATTGCCTTTGTGACTTTACTGGACTGGCTCAGGAGGACTGGAACCACGGCGCAGATGAGATACAAAGAGGAGGCGATGGGGTGAGAAAAAGTGTTTTTGCTCTTCGGATGCTGCATATTTTATATTTTCAGAGGTCTCTGGATGAAAGAATGTGTGATGAGATGGCCCTGGCATTACACGCTAAAAGGGAGGCCATCGAATCTCGTGAGTGTGGGTCGGTAGTGCTTACAGACTTAAGAGGAGTTCAGAGACTACACTACAACTAATACTTGCATGGAGTCATTTTGTTGGCCCATTACTACTGCTTTTCAGCAGGTGTTGGTTTTTTAACTCCACATCTTTCGGTCCTTCACACCACAATGAATTGATCTATAAACATTACCATGTAAAGCAACAGACACAGTCCTGTTTATGTTCATGGCAGCTTAAGCCATCTGAAAGATCAACAATTCAACCCTGTGGTGGAAGTGAACTGGTTGAAGTCGCGTGTCTTCGAGTGCAACAGGGAGCAGAGTGTCTCCAGCACTGAGTTGTGTTATGGAATGAAGTGCGGGGGATTTGTGGAGTTTATATACTTGTCGGTCTCTCCGGCTCATTTCATTTTATGTATTTCTATTGCTGCTGGCAGCTTGAAGTGCTGCGACTGGCCAGCTATAAAACAATATTCTCAAGTATGGATCGGCCATCATGACTGAGCCTGCTGGAGAAAATGGAGGCCAAGACTCTTGCCTGTGCTCTCATCAGCATGGTACCGTGTTTAGCAGCATAAGACGTGATTTAAACAGGAGTTACATTCTGTATAGCGTTGTTAGTGCAGAGACAATTAGTTGATTGATTGATTTATCAAGTAAAAAAACATTTCCTGATTACTATAACTCATGTAGCATCCTCTAGTCTCTCTGAGCTGTGGGCAATAATCAGGCTTCATTCTCTCTTAAATAATTTATTTTAATCAACACCAACGTGGCAGGACAGTAGGTGGGATTATTATTATTATTGTTACACTCAACTAACCCCCATAAAACAACAGAAGGTAGTAACAAAGATTACACTGAGACATGATGACATGAACAAGCAACTTATGATGTTTATGTATTCCTAGAGCAAGTGGTCAATGAATAAAAAAGAATATTTGTGTCATATAATGCTGTTTATTATTTCAGTCCGACACTTAAATGTAAAAATGTAAGCTTTCTCTAAAGCTGAAACAGTCCTTGACAAACACTAAAATACCTTACTCTAAAAAGCTGTTTACCCTCGTTCAACAGACTAAATAAACCTACAGGGAAAGTTCCTGTCATATCACTACTATGCGCTCTGCTTTGCCCATAACTGTTCTCTTCAGATGCATGAAGTGCAATTTAGAAGTTAATCAGGGCAAAGGCATTTACTGTATTATACTGGAGTATATCTGTTACATGCAGCCCTACGCCGTGGTGATTCTAGCTGCTCCAGAATTACTGTATCTTCACCGGTTATCTCCATCAGCAACTCCATGTATGATTCAATTAAATATAACCTTATACTTTTCCTCAGTATTATATATAGTATAAAAACACTGATGTTGTTTTCATCCTCACAGTCAAAGAGTCTGAGGAGTGTTTGTCTGAAGAGATAGAAGAGCGTCTCCTTCTCCAGACTGTTTTGTTTTGCTCCTTCCTATGAACAAGCATTCAGACTGAGAGAGATGCCGGGCTATTAAGATGTTAGGGCGGCTTTCTGAGCACAATTTGATTTAAAAATAGTCTTTTATATATATTTCTCCCATGACTCCCATGAAACCATTAAATGCATTTACATTTTGTCAAAAATATCATTCGTATTTTCAAAACCAAATGTCTCTTTACTAATAAAGATAAAATAGCAGATTCAGAGGAAGTTCTATCACTTCTATCCATGTTGTATAAACCAAACATTTGAAGAGTGTTTAAAATGCTTTCAGTCCTTTCTGTTTTATAACCACATTTGAAGCAGCTGAGCCAGGCAAACAGGGCTGACTGTATTTTGAACCGCTGTGTCAAACCACCTGTGTCCCATGGGCTGACTCAAGTTACATCTTTCATACCATCTCTCCATGGACCCTGCACATGAGAGAGCTCTTTAATCAGCTCTCTTCAATTATGTAGTTATGAACAGGATTAGATTAACACATGACATGTAATGTGTTTGTGTTGCTGTGGCTGATTCAAAGGACTGAGGACACACACACACACACACACACACACACACCAGTTTTCTTTGCTTTAGTCCTGAAGCATCACATGCCTTTGTGGCATTTAGAAAAAAAGATCATATGATTAGATTTAACTCCATAATTAAATTCAGATGCCTGTAGCTGCTCACACACACACACACACACACACACACACACACACACACACACACACACACACACACACACACACACACACACACACACACTGATCAGCCACAACATTAAAAGCACTGACAGGTGAATTAAATAACATTGATTACCTCGTTACAATGGTACCTGCCAGGAGGTGGGATATAATAGGCAGCAAATGAACAGTCAGTTCTTTAAGTTGATGTGGTGGAAGCAGGAAAACTAGGACAGCATAAGGATCTGAGCGACTTTGACAAGAGCCAAACTGTGATGGTTAGACGACAGGATCAGAGCATCTCCAAATGCCTGTCTGGTCTGATCCCATAGAAGAGCTCCGGGTACTCCGGCTTCCTCCCACAGTCCAAAGACATGCAAATGGGGACTAGGCTGATTGGTTACTCCAAATTGACCATAGGTATGAATGTGAGAGTGAATGGTTGTTTGTCTCTGTGTGCCCTGCGATGGACTGGCGACCTGTCCAGGGTGTACCCCGCCTCTCGCCCGAAAGGATGCTGGGATAGGCTCCAGCCCCCCCCGCGACCCTACTAGAGGATAAGCGGTAGAAAATGGATGGATGGATAGACACATGTCAGTGCACACAGTGCGTAGCAGCTTGCTGCGTATGGGGCTGCGAAGCTGAAAGGGGGTCAGAGTTTCCATGTTGACCCCTGTCCACTGCTGAAAGCACCAATAGGCATTCGAACTCGACCGTGGAGCAACGGATGCAGATGGTCTGATGAGTGATGTTTTCTTTTACATCATGTGGACGGCCGGGTGAGTGTGCATCGTCTACCTGGGAAAGAGATGGCAGCAGTGGGAAAATGAGCTCCTGGCATTTATTTGGATGTTATTTTGACATGTACCATGTATCTCAACAATTTTGCTGGCAACAGTATCTCCTGATGGCAGTGGCATCTTTCAGCATGATATTCTGTCCTGCCACAAAAATTGTTCAGGAATGATTTGAGGACCATGACATGAAGAAGTTTAAGGTGTTGGGCCTCCAACACCTTAAACTCTCGAGGGAGACGTACACAATATTAGTCAGTGGTTTCTGTGTATTCACACACTCATCACGTCACCGGCCCTCTCCTAATTGATTTTTAAGTGCTTGATCATCAAAAATAGCATTTTTTTTTTTTTTTTTTTGGTCGTAGTCTCCCCATAGACCTGAACCAACTAATGACTTCAACTCTAATGAGATCTTTACGTATTGTGGTCAGGCACACTTAACACTGTGCAAGGGTATTAAGCAGTGGATTAATTAATCATTCTTCAAATGGGCCCTGTCGTCAACAGTGTGCCCGACTCAGCTGAGCTCTGGACCGTTCACGCCGCTGTTTTCAGGGTGATGATGATGCATTTCGATCAAGATTAATGTGATTAGTTGTGCAAAAATAAATATTCCTGCACACGAGATCTACGCCTGTGTTTTGGTTTATGGAGCTCTCTCAAGCATTGTCTGCTTCCCTCACTCTTCCTCTACTCATCCTCATTAAGAAATTGGTCTTTGAACCGGCTAAACCTATTTTAAATATCCCAGTGAGCCATCAGTATAAATGAAGATTAAAGATTCATGCTTCTTTGCATCTTCATATCAGTCCATAACCCCCAATGCTCCTCTGTACTCACACTGTCAGAACTAAAGCTGACTTTTATCCTCTTTCCAGCCGTTGAACATAAATCAGATAATCAGTTGATCAAATCATTTTCCTGAAGTGGAGATCAGTAGAACAGAGGAATGAGACTGAGCTGCTCAGTGAGGCTTTTCTCTCTGTTTTTCTTTGTTTGATTTGCCTTCTTTGCTTGTTGCTTTATATGTTGCTTCCTTGGTTCTTAATTTTGCAAACCTGTATGTGAGCTTGATCGCCCACGTTGGCTTCTTGGAAGACGAGAGGCATGAAGAGTGAGAGTTCGAGTCGGTATTTGAACCCTCTCCATGGGTGATTCCAAGTCAGTGATCGTCACTGTTTAAATGGGCAGCTCAACATTTTTTTTTTTTTTTTTTTGAAACATACTTACATGCTCTCTGGAGGAGAGTCAGATGAGAAGATTGATACCACTTTCATGTCATGCTTGAAGCTACATCCAGCAGACACTTGATCCAGACGTCCACAATTTATGCTAAACTGTTTGGTTGCTGCCCCCAGCTACATGTTTTCCGTACAGACGGGAGTGGTGTGAATCTTCTCGTTTAACTCCTGGCACAGAAGTGAATAAACCTTTTTTCCAAAGTGTCAAACTTCCATTAAGCAAAGACCCCTGTAGGTTTCAAGCAGAGGAAATGTGGATCAGATGCAGACAGGGTATTTTAGCAGATCAAAGAATCGAAAGAGTATTTCTGTAATTGCAGATGTTTTTTTTTCCATGATGAAAAAGCATCTAATATCAAAGTTGAAGTACTTGTTCATACAGTACATATGCTGCTGCCCATAGCCACATATTTTGGTTTAATTCCACATTACCATTCGCATGATTGCCATGTATTTAACACTATTATCTACATATGTTCATGTATTAGTCACACATGACCAGGCTGCTGTTGCACGCGAGCATTTTCTTTACTGCAACAAATTCTGTTTTCTGAACGAGCAGCTGACATTTATTAAACATTTACATTGTCATCAGAATTTGATCACCAGAGGGATTACATTCCTCCTGAATATACAGTACGCCTTAATGAGGTGGGGGTCACAGCAAGGTCAGAAATGTCCTGTTGTACTTACTGTGTTCATTAATGCTTTTGAGCTTGTAGCTTGGAGGTGTTAAGACCCATCTGCCAGCTGACAAAAAATGTAACACATTACTTCATTATGGAGATGTTAATTTGAGCTGGATGCTATTTCCAAGTGACCTTTTAGCTTGACAGGAAACAAAAGTGTTTTCACTCTGGCTATTTCACTTGATAGAATTTGTGAAAATATTGTTCATGGCAGCTTTGGATACTGATTCAAATTAGAAATAATGTTGGAAATAATTACAATTACGAGCCATGTCATAATAGGAAAAGGGAATGCAATGTTATACAGTACATACATGTTACTGTTTTGTTCCTGCATCATTTGAAGTCATAAATCTGCAGCTGTATGCGTCCATGTGTAAACCATGCATAACAGATGGGTGTGATGAGATTGTGCTTAACAGACTGTAGTTCCTCTTCCTCCCTCGCCTTCTTCTTCTGGACTTCCTCTGTCTCTGTGGGAACATACAGATTTGGTTTGCCTGTCAGAAGTGTTTGATCAGGCCTAATCTGCTGAGGATCTGTGCTTTGAACTGACTCACAGCTGTAGCAAGTTTCCCCCTCTGTTGTTTGAGGCATTATAGAGTCTATACTCTGCTCATAAAATAGCAGGAGCACTGTGTGTACCCAGTACGTTTTTATATGTAGAGCCGGGCGACATGCTGCTTCTGAGAAGTAAAGGGTTATGTTTGTCAGTATAGATCACAATCTGTGGATCTGTGCGTCTATGAATATCTCTGCATGCCACTCTGCGCATGGATATAGGTACATAAACAAGTCTGCGTCTGTTTAATGTCCTCCTGTCGCATTCCCTCCGTTCGACAGGTGGACTTTCTAATCTGTGCTGGTTGCCACACTCGTGAAGAGGACAAGCCACTTCTGGACATCATGGGGAACATTATGAATTTATCATGGGAACCAGGAAAGTCACAGCGAGACAGTGTTGCATGGGGCTGAAGGTTTACTCGTTTTCACAAGCCTGTCATTGGTTAGGGATGAATTATTCATTGTTTTTTATTTTTGTCTCAGAAAAACATTGATCACAGAATCAGGGATCAGCCCGGCTGCGTGACAGTCGGCATGTATGACAGCACGTTGTCAGAACCCACCTCATCTCTTTCAAAGACAATCATTTCCCTCTGTCCCTTACAGTGTACACCCATAACTTTCTTTCAAAGAATTTTCTATTCACCCTCCCTCTGCCTCTCGCCTTTGTCTCACGATGAAACGTCTCTTCTGAACCACTTTCAATGGATCTCTCGACTGTCTCAGTGTGGGGAAGGCAGCGTCTGCATGTCAGAGTAAACACTTTCAAAAGAGCCTGTGAATAATTTGTACGTCAGGGTGTAGCTGCGGTTGTGTCTGTTTGCATGGACGAGGCTTTCTTTTCTTTTTTTTGAAGCGGTGCAGGGTGTTTCTGACTCTATCCAGAATGCTGTTTCATCCGAGTGTCTCCAATGCTGAGTTCCTGTGTGATGTCAGAACGGATCTATGTTTAATGTGCAGGCAGGGCCCAATTACTCTGTGCCCATAGCTGTACCTAGAGACTTTAAAGAGGCCCCTTCGCAAGCCAGATAAAAGGCCATGATGTCGTAATCCGCCTCAGACTTGTCTGGTTAGATGGCGTGGCGTTGGTGATCCCCTCGAAGGACACCGATTGCTCATCTCCTGTGCTGGCATGCGGCGTGGACGTTCGCTGTTTGCTTTGGGGTATACTTCCCCCCCTGAAGAGTTATTTGAAGCCCCTATCTTGGCTTCCCTTTTTGTTTTAGAGTCTGAAAATTTGAGATGATTCTGTGAAGAGCAGAGGGAGCATCTCTCCTCTCCAGTGTCTCTTCATCCCTCTTTTCCTTCTCTTCCTCCTGGAGGCCTTCAGGGAGAGCAGCTGAGTCACTCTCTCCTCCCTCTCTTCATCATCTGCTCTCGTGTCTCCATCCTCCACCTTCGTTCTGTTTTCTCTCAGTAAGCGTCGTCACAGGAGCTGACAGCCTGTGTCAATTGCCAAGGTTCCCTGTTCACTCCCTGCAGAGCCTCAGTTGACAGTGTGTATTTATTTATTTTTTTTCATTTAGCTGAATTTATGCATGCATATTTGCCATTTCACTGTCATCATGCATGCCCCCCCATTAGTCTGAGTGGTAGCATGGACAGCAGCAGCAGCAGCAGCAGCAGCACACTCTGATGGAATCTCTGTTGAGTTGAGATTTACATCAGAGAGATAAGAGACTGTGGCTGTCAACCAACCATCCAATGACACACACACACACACACACACACACACACACACACACACACACGCACGGTTACAGTCTGTTTCTCTGAAGTGCCTCACTTTCGACAAATCCATTTCTAGGGCTCTCCTCCTTCCGTGGTTCTGTCAGGATGTATAATCCCTCATCACCTTCCCTAAACCATTTCACATCTCTGCTTTCTGTTTTCATCTGTCATTCTGTAGAAAATAAAATCTCTCTGTGCTTCTTTCGCTTCTATTTCTAATTTTATTTTGCATGGCGCCCCACTCTTTCATGTCTAATGAGTGTTTGAAGGCATTCCCGTTCTTTTTCTTGCCTTTTCTTACTTTGTAGATGCCATTGTTTTATTTTTATTTTTTTTAACATGGTCAGCACCTTCACATTTTTCTGCTATGTCTTCCTCTCTTCAAATACTTGACTTGTAGCTTTCTTTTAACAAGAATTCGTTGTTGCATTAGCTAATCTCTCAGAAGACATGGCACAGTTACAGGATCTACTATTTCTTCTACTTCAGCTCATAGCTATAAACAGTCATTGCTTTTCAGACAAACATCCCCTCGTTATTTAACCAACACAAAAAGGAAAGTAGGGGAGAACGAATAAATTGTGATTTAACAAATGAACGATTAGCTCCACAAATTTTGTGCAGTCATTTTTGTGAATGCAGAGCGCTGAAAGAGTTATTGATGTTTGAAGTTTAATCAACAATTAGCTGCTGCGATGTGATTTGCCGTGAGACTCTTTCTGTGTCTCTGTGCTGTGAGAGTAGATTCAGTGCCAGCGTTGTTGCCTGAGATCCTATAATTGCCTCAGAATTCTCCCTGTAATTAACACTCTTGGATAATTACACAAGAATCCCAGACCTCGCTATTCTCACATTATTAGGCTCAGTGTGGCGGGAAGGAAAACATGCAGATGCACACGAGTACGTGCAGACACGTATACAATATGTTAGTCAGACTGTCTTTTTTTTATTACCACGAAGGCTCTAAGTAATTAACCAAACAAAGGGATTTTCACCTCAGTATTTCTGTTTGTTGCTCACTAATGTGGTCACATTTCAGACGAGGCTGTTCCCGACTGTCAGCCGTACCCAATTCAAAGCTTTCTCTGTCTTGGCTGCGGCGAGATTAAAGCTGAGAGGAGGAGAAATGGGAAGTGGACCGGGCAGTGTGGCAGTTCCCAGCGGCACAGGATTAGAGGGTGGGACAGTGAAGTAGGCCATACAAACAGGCTCAGCTGAAATATGGACAACAGACCATAACTGAGCTGGCTGGCCCAGTACATTTCATCAGCATGTCATTATGCTGTAATCCCAGGCCAGCCACTATGCTGGCTGCATGTGTGTCAGACAGGGATAATTATTGGTCAGGGACACTTGTGGATATTGCTATTTCCACCTTGATGCAGTATAACAAGACTTTGATGTCAGATGTGCCCTATTTTATCAGAAATTGTATTTTGGTTTGAGATTGCTTTTTGATCATGTAAGATACGTGATTCAAAAATGAATGACAAGAGCTCATTTTGATGTTTGTCTGCACTTTAGGGAAACAAAGACATGACAGATGAAAGCCGTGAGGAAAAATCAGAAAATCTCTATATATACTGCTTTTTAAAAACAGGCCAGAAGTCTAAATTTTGTTATGTGTCTGCGGCAGTGACGGCCAGGCCCAGAAGCATTATGTTTTTGGGTTGTCCATCTGTCCGACCATCCCACTCTCGTGAAGATATGAGGAAATTTCTTTCAAATTTGGCACAAACATTTACTTGGACTCAAGGATGAACTGATTAGATTTTGGTGGTCAAAGGTCAAGGTCCCTGTGACCTCACAAAATGCGTATTTGGCCATAACTAACACAAATTCATACGGAGATATTTTATATCCAAATGGTCAAAGGTCAACTTCACTGTGACATCATATTGTGCTGCAAAAACACTTCTGGCCATTATTCAACACTGTAACTAAGGAAGGGGAGACTGTGACCATATTTCCTGCAACTTGGCTGGTTGGCGGAGGCACACAACAGCGAGGCAGTATTTCTAGTTTTTACAACTTTAATTTATAGTGTTGAATTAATTAAAGAAACGCAAGAAAGGCGAGGGAAACAGATTTGTCTGCATTAGTTAGTCAGTGTGGATTTTATTAGGCAGCTTGTTCCCAGATATATTTTGGAGTAAAAGTTTGTCTTTGAAGGACCAAAACTAACATGAAGTAAGTAAATGAATAAGGTTATCTTGAGTGTAAAAGTCACATAGTGTCTCAGGAAACTTTACAAAAAAAAGAAATAAAACACAGACCACAGAAAAAGAAAAAAAATATGGAGATAACTTCTGGTTACTTCTCACACCTTCTCAGCTGGTGATGATCCATGTTTGCCAAATGTACTGCCCTATTCTGGGGAGTGAGAGCTGAAAATAAAGAAATGATCCAAATTGGCTGAAAACTGAAAGAGATTGTCAATGCTTATTTGAAGCAGCTGAGGGATGGATGGTGATTACCCTTTTAGGCCTTCTCAGATGCAGGAGGGATTTAATGAGACTTACCACATGAAATCATATGATACACAATAACAAGACAGCACTATGACTCCTTCCTCTTCAGTGAAAATGATGAGCCTGTGCAGTTTAGTTCACAGTCAGTAAAGACAGATGAAAATGAGAGGAGCGAAGGAGAGGTCAGGAATGCCAGCAAGCATCATGCTACAGAGGAGAGGCTCAGAAATAACCAGCTTCAAATTTCTTCTCATGAATAGCATTAATGCCTTATTTCACATCATGCTATTTCAGTCTCGATACCGACTGACACAAAATGTAATTAGCACATCTGCGAGGAGATAAAGAGGCACATGTTACAGGGAGCTCTAACAAGTCCTCTACAGGTAACATACAGTATCTGTATCCTTTATGTCTTAGCTTTTTCTGTCTGCCAGCCTGTATCTAACCACAGTGAACCTCTCACATCTGTGACTGACTCTTTTCTATCATTTTCTCACACTTTTGTTTCAGTACGCCCAAATAAATATTTTTAACTTCTCTTTTCTCCAACTTTGTTCCAAAAGGTATACGTCAATATTTTGGGAAATACACCTATTCACTTTCTTGCGGAAAGTTAGCAGAGAAGATTGATACCACTCTCATGTCTGCATGTTAAATAGGAAACTAACGTCAGCAGCTGGTTAGCTTATCTTAGCATAATTACTGGAGACAGAGCTGGCCTGGCTCTGCCGAAAGGTACAAAATCAGCCCACCGCTACTTTTAAAAGAGAAGACCATGAATAAACAATATATAACATGTTAGTTAATGAGCTTTAGATGTGTGTGTTTATGCTAATATGAAGCTAACGCCAGCAGCTGGTTAGTTTACCTTAGCACAAAGACTGAAAACAGAGGGAAGAGGTGCAAAAATTCAAGAGTAACAATGTCAGCTTGTGGTTACTGGTCCTAGCCAAGACATAGTGATGCATGTAACCAATCACCTGTAAAGATATAACATAGTGTAGCCTAGTTTATACATCCTCCCCTTTCCTCTTCTTTCACTGTTTCCTCATCACCTTTCGTAGGTCTGGTGTCATAACTTTAGGTGGCCGTTCTTGTTGCAGGACCAGCCAACATCACTGACAACCAAAGTCACCTCCACAGTGTACGTGTTGTCACTGGACAAGCTGCGCATGTTTCAGCTTGAGGATGTTTCATTGAACTTGTGAACGAGTTTTGGAGGTGAGAAGTCTCTACAGACTCCCCTTGAATGTACCCACTTAAGAGTGAGGCTTATCTTTTGTGTGTTTTCTCTTCGTTTGTGAACTTTTTTTTAACTTTCAGGAGTCACTTTTCTAATGTTGTGTATTTCAAATCCTTGAGCTGTCTCTGTGTCATGTCTGTCATCGTCAATCATTGTGAATGACTGAAGTTCTCCTTCCAAAAATGCAAAGTATCAACCTGCTAAAGGACTTCTGTGTCCTGTGTTCAGCTCTGGTTATGTTCACACTTGAAATCTTATCTGAAAAATTGCTGAATATAGTTGTTCTTTGACTTTGTCTTAGATGCAGCTACAGCCAAAGTGATGTTTTGTAAATATTACTGAGATTAACTTGTCCAGCTGAATTTAAAAGGATGAAAGTGATAAAGTGGCTGCAATTGATAGTTTTACAATAGCAACAAATGTGTAATGTGAATAGAGATATCTCAAAGTAAAATCCCAGCGAAAATTATCACTCAACTCTGTAGTTCCCCCAAACTCAACCAAGCTTTTTTAGCTTGTTTTAGCCCATCGTTTGGACTTTTTGGTTGACAACTTCACTGTTTTGACTCACTGCTTTCATATGCCGCAACAGGCAACTGTTTTTGACGAAAAATCTTAAAAAACCTGCTTCATGCAGAAGTTTTTTTTCAGGAGTTACCAAAGACCAAACAAAAGGGGAGTATTTAGCTAAAGAGCCAGATATCCCCCTTCAGAGGTTGGTAGAAACAGAGTTAAAATGAGAGTGAATGTTGGACTCCAAATGAATGCTAATGTTATTGGATGTCAGTAATTGTGTGTCTTCCATTAGGTTTGATGAATGCACTCGCAGGTGGACTGAGCAGTTTCACTCCCTTGTGGTCAAGTGGGTAAAATCTTAAATGGCCCCAATTGGAGAAAATCCAGTGTCTCGGTTATAAAAGCCTTACCTAGCAATGCTTGGAAACTGTCTCATTAGGCCTCTGACAGTTCATGTTAGACTGACAGTGGCTCTGTCAGCTTATCTCTTGAACACTGCGGACGGACAGCTGTAGGATCTAATATGATGTGAAATACGTCAACTTGCAGCTATCTGCTCCATCTGTCTTCCTGCTTGTAACAAGTGCTGTTCCCACCTGGGACCTTAAGCAGTACAGAGGTTGATCTGCCTGATTCCATCAGCGGCTTTCAAAGATGTCTCTCCCTGCTTTATTACATGGACAGAACTTTCTCCACCACACTGCTGTCGAATGATAAATTATGAATAGATGTGAATCCAGCCGCACCGCCAGGCAGGCTTCAGGATTACTTTCAATTTGCACACCGCCTCCCCTGCTCCTTCATTGGCTCACCTCGCTTGTCAGACTTCTTTCTCAAGGGACCTCGAGGGCAGTATTAGATTGCTGCCTAAAACTCTAACCCCGCCAATCGCAAGAAGTTTGAGAAATTAATCTTTATGGATGCTCAATGTACTGTATAGAGTTACACAATACTCCTGTTGCTGCCCCAGTATTTGACTCCTACATGAGTGGCATCGCCTCTTACACATGGATAACATTTCTCATTTTCCTTCTGGGAGGAAGAGGAAGCTTCATTGCATGTGTGACCCCTCTCAGATACTCATTGACTCCAGATAACTGGTTGCAATTGGCCAAGTTGATGAGCAGGCAGCAGGCAGTGAAAGGGAAGTAGAAAGGACAGGGATCCTTTTAATGAAGCCAATGAGAAGGACACGCAGAGCCTGCAGGCTTCGAGAGGGATTAGAACAGACGCCAGTAGATTTAGGCTTATGATGCTTTCTCAAGTTTCTCAACCTTGAGGGGCGGAAAAGGACGAGGAAAGTGTTGAAGTCAGAATATAGAATGAGAGTTTATGTCTTTTACCGTGATACACAGTGCTGTAGATATCCCCTCCTCCATTATACTTTAGATCTTTAGCTGCTCACCATCCAGAGATGTTGGTAAACAAAAAGATTTTTCTAAAGGTCAGTGTCCCTAAGACACTGACCTTTAATAGACAACTCACACACAGTCCTCTGCAGATTGAGGACTGTGCATGTGTGCATGTGCGTGTGTGTGTGTGCATGTGAGAGAAAATGCATGCCTGTCTGTCTGTTTCTGTATCTCTGTGCACTCATCCGTTTTCATGTGTAAATTGGAACATAAAATACTGTGTGTGTGTGTGTGTGATGATCTGAAGTGCAAAGAACTACAAGCGTGTGATGTGTGATGCCGGCCTAATATGCCCTGTCTCTGCCTCTCTGAATGTGGCAGCGAGTGTGAGAGCGTCGGAGAGTCGAGCCAATTGGCATGGAAAGAGCCTGGGTTGAAGTGATGGCTGGTGACACGGCAGACAGGCCAGCCAGGCAGGAAATGGATGCCAGCGGGGATACTGATCACACTCACCTCCACCTCTTGATGACTTTGTCTTTCTGGCCCTTGTCTCTGTGCCATCTATCGAAGTGCAAACTGCAAAGTGCTTTGTTGATACAGATAAACACTTGTAGTTGTGCATTCATGGGAGAAATTAGTTCAAATTAAGAGTCACAGTTAAATTCAGACTCTGAGGTGACCTTAGGTTGTATACATGGAAATCCTCTTTTCTAGGGGTAATTTTGTTTGAAACTGGGGGAAACTGCTTCTCGATTTACTACTTCTAACTTATTGTTAAATGCGATAACTGTGCTGAAATTGCCCAGTATTTGTTTGTTTTACCATAAGAATTGAGGCCAGATGATGAATTGTCATTGTTCGTACAAATTTACAATCTTGGGGTGTCTGAATTAATTGGAAAGGAGGGAAAACAGCAGAAGTGCTGTGTTTTGAATTGGCCCCAGTTCTGTATTTCACCAGCATAATGGAAATAGAAGAGAATATTATACAGTAATATGGAGGCTGAACAGGTGCAGTGTATGCCGAAGCAATCAAAGCAGAGAGGCTGACAACCAGCCATTTAGTCTAAAGTTAGAGTCACAAAGTAATGGATGTTTCCAATTCATTACATTTAGTATTTGATCAGGGAGCTTTCAAAGACACAAATCTTGTAGTTAAACGCCTTCAGACTGGATTGTCTTATTCTATCAACTAATCAGTGATTGCCACACAATCAGAGCAGACTCATAACAAATTATATTTTGTTTTCCTTTTTTTATAAAATCAACCCCAAAAGATTTGGACAAGGACAAATTAACATTTTCTATCTGTTCTGTTCACAAACAATCCATCCGTCCTTCCAATTCCCTCAATTACGTCCTTTCTTTCCTGGTGGTCTGTCACTTCTTATCCCTGCTGAAGTCGTGTAAGTAGCCTGAGAGGCTGCCAGAGGGAGGGGGACTGCTGGGTGACTGACACGCTCTGATCACGGGGGCTTAAAGAGAGGATGGCCATTTAATAGGCTAGCTGGCAGCGGCAGCCTGTCCACATGGCAAGTTGGCTGAAAAGACCGACGGGTGACTGACTGGTGTTGTCATTCCACTGTGATACTCGTTGTCGTCGTGTCCATAAGCAAAGGACAGTGAAGCCACAAGTGTTCCAGATGCCTCCATATTGTCATTAGTTTTTTCTATTTATGCCAAAATGACATGGCTGCTATTTAAGGGAGTAAGAAAGACACTTTTATGAATCATAGATACATTGGAAAGATGTTTGCTGTTTAGAAAAGAAGAGTAGAGAACTTAAAAGAATATACTGACATTTTGGGAAATATATTTATTAGCTTTTGTGCAGAGGGTTAGATGAGAAGATTGGTACTCTCATGTCTCTATAAACAAGCAGGATACAACATGTTAATAAGGGATCTTTAGAGGTATTGGTTGGTGCATTTTTTTTCCCTCATACAGAGTCAGACTAGCTGTTTCCTGCTGTTTCCAGTCTTTATGCTAAGCAGTTGCTGCTGGCTATAGCGAAGCTAAACGATCCATATCCCAGCTCCAGCTTTATATTTACCCATAGCATATCTTAAAAATCCCTTGAAGTTACCTGAGAGGTAACAGGTACCATTTGTACTGACTGGTTTAATCCTGAACACTACATGTGGAATGTTTTCTGTCATATCAATGGAGAAATTATTGTTGACTTATTGGAAAGCATTTAATGCTGAAATAGCAAATTATGAAATTTAAATAATTAATTACAATAATTGGATTTTTAATCATCATTAGTCTCTTCAGTGTGAGCTCTCAAGTCTCATGAGGCCTTGAAATAAGCAGACGATAAATAAGTCTGCCACCCATGTAATAGGCCTAAATTGATGGAGCAGAGTAATGAATTACTGTTACAGAACGCTGCTAATAAAAGTGTGTTAGGTCGTGTGTTGATACGATAACACTGCTGAGGGTTTTATAAGCCTCGACTGGCATCACCAAATGTGTGAATGTGACCGGGGGAAGATGTGTCACCCTGCATTACAGCGATGGCCTGTGGCCCCTCAGAGAGTGGCATCGAACTTAATGTTCTTTTGAGCCGCGGATCCCTTCGTGTTAACTCAAACTGACTGTGCTGGGAGAGTTCGTATTTGTGTGGGAGAGCTTGTGTAGGAACCCCAATATTTGTTTTAACCTTCAGCTGTGAACATGCCTCAGTACAAACTGATGGAAAAAAGAAACCAGGTAAAAACCTCATGTGGAATCTGTAGAGTATTTTAAAGTTTTTATTCAGAATTTGTGGACAGAAATAATAAAATTGGACATTTCCAACAGTATATATACAGTGTATGTGCTCTGTAAGGAGAAATGATCATTTTAGGGTCAAAATAAAATATCAAACAAAAACTCACTTTTTTTATTTGTGTTGTAATTTCCTTTTGGTTGTTCCGACTTTCATCTGAATAGTTTAATACTTTCTTATACATTCAATAATGCCTTTAACGACACACAGGAACAGCAAACACCTAACACCTGGAATTGACTGGTCTGATTTAATGTAAAAACCATTCTGATGGGATAAGATTCACTTCAGGATGTCCTGCAATTGATACTGGCATCAATATCAATCAGTCTCACTCTGTCTCACCTGCTGAGGCAAAATAAAATGGTGATGTTGCTACAGTCACAAACATTACTGAATCTAATCTGATTAGATCACCAGATGATCTACGTAGTTAGATTTTGGAGCAACTTGGTTGCATAAAACTGAATATTAATGCGGAAGAAATAACCTGTTATGACTCTAAACCGCTTAAACGATGTGACATTCATATCAACATTGCCCTTGTATTACACATTCACATTAATTAGTGTGATTAATTACCTCATTAGAATAGATGTTATTTTTAGAATGTCATACCGATAATTCTGACACCCTTGGCAGCCCATGTGTCCTCTGTTTAATGGTTTAGGTTTCTATGTGCTTTTTTTGTTTTACAAAGGACATTTTACAAATTTTATTATGTCCGATAGAGAGAGGCGAAGCAGCATCCACGTCTGTGGAGTCACTTGAATAAGTGAACTGGGAGAAGCAGGTTGTTATCCAGTTTTAGACCTTGGTTGAAATGTAGCAAAAAAAATTAATTTACTTGTTTCATTCATAGTTTTATGGCAGCTCAAGCTGAAAATCAGTCACTGTGTCATTGCATGACTGAGGACTGTATTTATCATCAGTCAGGTAGTTGCTGTTTATCAGTGCTGTTTTTAGTGGGTTGGCAGTGTCTTGTGTTTGTCCCTCTATGTCTTTGAATATGTGGCTATTGCAGGTGCAGGTAATGTCAAAGTCTCCATGTCAGTGGGTCATGACCGTTCAGCATAACATCGTCAATTATTTAGCTCCTCTTCGTAGAAGCCTTTAGGTTCATAAGCCCTGAAACGGTTCGCTCTTATTAAAGATTCATGGCACATGGCAAGACACATTCTTAATCACCCCATTGAGTCCTTTGGTTTCACTGTTCAGGCTTTGCATAGGACAGAAGTGCAATTTAAGAATCTCACTGTAATCCATTAATATAATGAAAATCCCATTTGGCACCTTTAAACTAGTGTTTCATATCAATCTGCATGCGGTGCTGAGGTGTAATGGAAATTTCCAACATATATGATCAGTTAACTGTGGCACTTAAATTATGCGCAGCCCAAGGACACAACCACATTAAATAAGTGGACTGTTTGAGCACAATGCCTGTCATCCATCTTCCTCTGACTTCTCCTGTCACCTCTGTGTCCACAGCCACTGGATGGACCCCTGTGTCGTCAAATACTTACACATGTACACTCTTGTACACACTAACTCTTCTTCCCAACCTCACAACTGCACATACTCATATATATAGTACATACAGTACAGGAGCTCATACTACACACCAGCACCCCCAGCTTCCTCTTCTCCACTCAGTGACTGGCTGTCCTTGCCTGTGGTGTGTGGCATGGCACTGCCAGTAATAACGATCTATCACTGCACCGCAAGGCTGGAGTTTACAGGGACAAAAAAGGGAACAAGCAACTCAGTCTTTTTTCTCTCCGGGTTCTTTGTCTCTCATCAGGTGAGCATGAGTGTGTGTAATGGCCTGTGTATATGTGTGTGTTTGCTGGACCGTGCTCTGCCAGGGGCTTCAGGTCTCCCTACACAGACTGATGGACAGTGACAATGGCTTCCCTCAGTGTAAATGAGTAATATATTTTCTCACTGGGACACACTGACACATTCTACAATCACACACACACACACACACACACACACACACACACACACACACACACACACACACACACACACACACACACACACAAGCAGGGTTGTGCTTATGTAAACCATGATGAGTGGGCATGGTAGAAATCAGTGTGAGTGAGTGAGTGCAGCCATTTGAGGAGTTTTTGTGGATGTTATGCCTCGGCCTCTGTGCCTTTATGGAGAGCGCTTGGCTACACCTACACACTCTCCAACACACTTCCTGCTCATTTGTCAGCTGTGTCCTACACCTGCAGCATGATTATCGGTCTGGCAGCCTCACCCTCTGTTCTGCTGCTGTTGATTCTTCCAGGCCCTTTCTTGCTATAGATAACTCACTTATATATATACATGTGGATGTACTGTAAATAAGCTCTTCCATTTGAAAGCTCTTATATAGTGCTGTGCAGGGATTGAGATGCCTGTGAACAACAGTGTACATCATAGTGAATTTTTATGCATCTCACATCTAAAAATTATGGGCTAGGACACACATAGCTCAGAATTTGCACACACATGCCGGGTCTACAAGCTACCGGGCTGCAATTTCTCCTGTCTCTCTCACTCACACTCACATACATGCACTTTTTTTGGCTTATTAGAGAAGCTTTATGCATATGTTAATCGGGTGTGTGCGTGTTTAATGCGTAAGATTTAGGCGAGCATGAGCAGTGCCCTCTGTCTGATCCCCTCCTAATATCCTCATGTTGAAACATGTGGGGCCCTCACAATCCATTATTTTGAATAGCCGAGAAGGACAGCGTTTGCATAAGGCCCATTAGCTTAATTTGCTGTCTTTCAAGCCCTAATAGCTTCTGCTTCTGCTGAGACTGGAGAGGAGGTGAGTGTGAAGTAAAGGTAGTCCCAGAAATAAATGATGTAGAGGTTCGTGGACGAGGTGGTGAGAGAAGGGGGTAGAAAGGTGGCAGAACATCTCATTGAGCCCACTGTCCCTGCAGCTTCACAGCCCACTTCACTGTCTAAATCTGGCTCTGTTGCTATCTCACCTGCACTTCTAATTTTTTATTTTTATTTATTTTTTTTTTTACGTAAAAGCCACAGTTCTCTTTCCCTCTCTATCTCTCTCTCTCACTGGGTATCTGCGGTGTTTAGATGGTAATTGGGCTGTGGTCAAAGAGCACATGAATCCTGGGCCACCCACTCTGCCATCTGCACTTTACGGACTCTGAGCTCAGAGGGACTCATGCTGCTTGGAGCTGTAGACAGGGGACACATGGAAACCGGAGAGGAAATGGATGTAATTGCAAGCAAAAAGCAATTAGATAATTACACTGAAACTGTCATTTAAAAGACATCAACATCACAGCTTTATCACATCATTTTGCAGCACAGGGATCAAAAATGTACATCAAAGCGTGTTAATGAAAACAAGAAAAGACCAACGTCAAATTAACATTGTATTTTATGGCCCTATGAATGATTCAGAAGCTCTGGTCGCAAAGTGTAGTACAGCTGGAATCATACAATCAGTTCTGAATTTAATTAATATTTAATCTGAACACGAAAATAATTTAGTTAACTTTAATCTGGACAAGGCAGGGTATTCTGGGGCAAGAATGAAGAATTGTGGCACTAACGACCAATCAGCACCTCTACATCAGCAGCCGCTTAGTGACTGTTATTTACTTTGCAAAAGATCATGAAAGGCATCAACAACAGCTCCTCTAACAAAGTCTCTTTAATGAAATTTTAATAACCTCATATTCCCAGTTCTTTCTGTCAGCTCCTGACTAAAGACTGCTTACAGCTAATACCACAGCAAGCTCTGCATATGACTGCCACCAAACAGACGTGTACTGAATATTGTAATCTGAGAATTTCATGAACATAAACTTGTGAACACGAGCGAGTGAGGAAAAAGAAAAGATGTTATGGCGTTGGAGCTCCTCACTAAAATTTTAATATTTCACATTGCCTCGGTGCTCTTAAATGTTATATGTTAATGACTGCCAGCGTCTCGTGCAATCTTTTTTACGAAAACGTGAAAGAATCTTTGAGTGAAGCCAGAGTTCAGCAGACACTTACTGTAATGTGCCTGTCGTTAAATCAGAAACATTCCCTTTGTTAGTATTTGAATGTTTCAAGCTGCACAAAGTTTGTTTGACATCATGTTGTGTCACCTAAAATTTATAGCACAATCTAAGTTTTAAGCGTCACAGTGAAGGGGAGGACAGGATGAAGCCACCTTTTGGAGGACTCGGGTATTTTATTTTCATGGGACACAAAACCTGGCAACGTGTTGGCAATGCTGAAGTGGGCAGCTCTGATTTATCAATGCGGTTTTAGTGTCTCACAGCTAATAGATCTCTCTGACACTTAGCCACTTTCTCTTTGATAATACTCATCTGAGAACATTTAATTGTTCCCTTTATAGAACAGCAAGACATTTTGACATATTACAGCAGGAAAAGCACTGGTGTAAATAATAAAATGAGTGAAGGCTGAATTCCATCTAGCAGCTTCAGTTTCAGGGTTTCTCGTACTGTTCATGTTGGCTCACTATCACGCTGTCATGGTTTACTGTGATACAGAACAGGGACATTGTTAACACTTGTACATTTCCTAAGACGTGTTAAAAAAAAAATGTCTATTAGCGTCTCAGCTCAATACAATCCAATTCTTCTCCATTAAAAAAACTGACACAGCAAACTCACTAGAGATGCTGGCAGTGTCTCTTTAAGCCCTTTGGCCTTCCTCTGTCATTACATATTACAATTTTACAGTCTGTTGGCATCTGAGACGACCACATATGTAAAGCTTGAAAGAAACAAAAAATAGATGTTTCAAATCAATTCAACCCCCTTATGTTTAAATATTGAGCCATTTCCAGAATAGGACATCACTTCGGGCTGTAAAGTACTGGATGAGTAAATGTTGCCTGGCAACAAAAATAGTAAGATAACGAAACCTGAACTCTTATCTGATGCTATTGGATCTGTGAACAATATATACTGACAATGATTTCATATATAATTCATCCATTTGACAGTGAAAGACGAAGAGCATCTGTCTTGTGTCACAAATATCAGGCAACAAGAACTAAATGAAGGCACAAGACGGGTAGACGTCAGAACAACAGAAAGGCAGGAAATCATCTACAGGAATGAGGCAGGAGAGAGAACCTCAAACATTTTAACAACTATATGATAACTATCTGTGATGTGCATGAAAATACTACCCTAGATATTTACTGAAGAGCAAATGAGCAGCAGTTGCCCACGCATCAGGAGGCTGATGGCCGAGACATTCAGGTGAGATCAGCGCACAGAGGCGGGAAACTCGCTGAGGACGTCTAGTGGACAGGTGTGTTTCAGTCAGGTATGGGAAACAGCAGCCTGGGAAGAGAGTTTGAAGCAGGAGTAGGTGGGTGGGGGGCAGATGATGCAGGTGTTGCCATGACAATATGAGACACCTACTGTATTGTCCTTTCGAAGCCGATCCGAGCATTGCGGTTTATATCAGAGCTGGATATTGATTCTGTCTGCAAGACAGAGCTGGTGTAGTTTGGTCTGGTGTATGTCCCCTGACTTTACGGAGGAGTTTTAACGTAACTGAACTTTACTGAACATTATTCTCTGCTAGTAAGATCATGTTTATCTGATGAAAAAGGCATTTGAATCATTTTATTACATGCAACTTACTTAAAACTGCACCACCAATCACTTTTCTGCTGTTTAGGTTTGGTTTAGGTTTTAAGTTTTTGCAATTGTTTGCAGTTTTACTGTCTTTTGGAAGTGTAGTGTTTCACTATTCACAACTTGTACAGCACCAGCCAAGTGGCAAACTAGATAAATTAGTTGAAAAGCTCAAGAATTTTATCTTTGAAGAAAAAAAGAGCAAATGAAATACGAAGACTGGGTGAAAGTGGATGTCAATCAGTCCTCTCCTTGCTGCTGCTCTGTGTCACCTGCTTCAGCTGAAGGTCAGCAGGGAAGAGCACTGTTGTACTCCTGCTGTGTAATCAAAGAGATGTGACACTCAGTTATTTTTGCCTCAGCTTACTATCAGGTAACAGTAGCCTCTTGGACAGCAGCTCTGTGTGGAGTTGCCCGGTGCCCACAGTGGGGAGGGGTCATGCTGTGTACACTGCTCTATCCACCTGCTGTTGACCTGTGGTGCATTAGCTGACTGGGGCCTCCGGGCTTATTAGTGACTGCTACCAGATATGGGTTTGGAAAACTAGCCATGTGACTGACAGGGAAATTTGAGACATTTTTAAATGTGGGGAGGGGGCAGTGTTTGGGGGTTGGAGGAGGAAGTTTGCGGTAACTGCTGTTTATCTGTCAATGTCCACCCGCTGTTTATGGAGAAAAAACTCTTTCATAGAGGCAGGTGAGTTGCTAATGTTTTTAGTGGAGGCTACACGGCCCTATACGTCATGCTGATGTGAATGAAATGTCAGACCAACTACAGGTTAGACAAAAGTCAACATGCATGCCAAGGTGGATCATTGAAGTCCTTGAAACCATGCAGACACTGCTGCCACTTCACTTATCCTCCTCTTGTCTATTCTTTATCTAACTCCTCCTAATCCTGGATTTTATTCAATAAAAGTAGTGCTTGCAGTTATTACATGTCTTATCAACTTTTGGGTGTCAACACCACCTAGATTGCTGGTGCATGCAATTTTATTATACTGTTGCAGAGGATAAAACCATATATTACTTACAGTTTCATGTACCATTTAACACTGTAATTATTGGCTATTTTAGTTTAGACACATCTGCTTCCTACATGCCAAAATGTCTCTGTCGATTAAAGTAACATCAGATTCACAGCAAAGATCAACCTCTCGTGGAATGATATTGATTAGATATTATGGAATAATTACTAATTTATCAAGAATCCAGCAAAGCACATTTGTATTCAGTGTCAAGGAATCAGTACAAAGCAGCCATCCACTACACAGTACAGTCCAGTTTGAATCCATTAAATCCAGTTGCTAGAAGCTGGACCAGTGAGTGAAGTAAAGAGGTGTAGATTACAATATTGATGAGCAGTTCTGTATTTTAACTGTGAACTACATTACTTTCCAACTCTCAACTCCTGAACCTTGTGTGTAAATTTTCTTCCCCAAGTTCTTGCTACAGATTTATTTTTGAGTTCAGTTTATTTTGGTGACATTTAAGGTGAAATTTGACAATTCCTCCAGGACAGCTGCCATGTTTTTTCAGTTACAAAGCCTGAACCAAGATCCAAGCACTGGCCATGGGTGCAGAAAAGACATTTGCTTCAGTGTCTTCTGAGTCTTGTTAGACCACCATGAATGACACAAAATTTAAATGTCAGGCCGCTGTGTCTGATAACTGCATGGGCATTAGCAGCGTCTGCTACACTGTCTTTTTTTATGCTACTAATGAGTTCTAAAAAATGTGAAATGTTCATATTTTACTGGTTTAAAAGTGAAAAACAATGTTTTTCTCATTTTAAGCCTGTCTGTTATCAGACAGTTCTGCTGGCATTTTCAGACAGTTAAATTTATTCAGCTAATGGGAACACTCATCTCTGAACCAGGGTGAATTGTAAATTGGAACATGAGTAGAGGTGATGGACATTTAAAGGAGTTATTAAGTCATCTGTAACAGTAGCAGGTGGGAATTTAAAACCCCTCAACACTGTTAGTCCTCCACATGCCAACATGCCTTCTGAATTTGGACTCCCCTATTGTTTTGAGGGGTTGTGCATGTGTGCCTGTTTGAATACAATTTAGTGAAGTATTAGCGAACACAGCCATGATATATTGGAGCCTCTGGTCTTTTGTCAAACATTAGCAACCAGCACCCTTTCCATTTTTTAACACCCACAGTGTCAGTGTCTACTGTTACTTGTGATTTCCAATGTGTCTCCATGTGTGAGGGATGATTATATCAGTGATGCTCTTTTCGGCATGCTTTAACACACTGTCTGCCCCACCATTAAATTATTATGATGTTATGGAATATGTTTTCCGGAGCTACTTTCCATTACCACTAGTTGCTATTTTATGACGGGTTTATAAAGGGATTACCCCTGTGCTGCAAACATTCTGCAGTGTGGCAGAACGAGAGAGGAAAAGTGTGTGTGTGTGTGTGTGTGTGTGTGTGTGTGTGTGTGTGTGTGTGTGTGTGTGTGTGTGTGTGTGTGTGTGTGTGTGTGTGTGTGTGTATGTCTGTGTGTGTCATATGAAACCCATAGACAGGTCAGGCTAGGCAAGCTCTTCTCATGATAAGCCTCATGCCTCAGAGACTTATGTAGATGATGTGATGGACTGAGTTATTGTGATGCACTGAGTCGTGGCCTTCTGCTATGGTGACTGACCTCGTCAGGCATTTACTCAAAGACACTCGTGGCTGGATATATTGCGCTGTGTGCCTGTTGATTGGATTGTTCAGTGTCACTTTCATATTTTATTTAGCTTGTATACATGCAGTTATTTTTCTTCCTCCTATTTGTCAGTCTTCTGTTTCCTCACACCATACAAATGGGCCATTTGAGTGCATTTTGCAGTGCAGTTTGCTGTTAAGAGCATTTGAGTATCTGCAATTGTGTTTCCTTTTTCATGCATTTTAAGATGTCCCGCATGAGGTCTTATGAATACAATAGATTTTCACTTTCCCTGTTTCTCTGTTTTCATTTACAATGCATGTAATAACTAGAGAGCAAAACAGCCATCAGATATAAAACTGACTCATAGCTATTAGGGGTTTTTTTTTTCTGTGCACACTGATACGTGATTTTAGAACTTGAGTGTATGCAATGCGCAGTCGATCGCTGTAAACCAAAGTGGTTCAACTGAATACAGACCCAGTCCTTTGAGGATTATCTTGGAGCTCTGGCTTTAATTTCGCTGCTCTGCCAGGTCAATTAGGGTTTGTAATTGTAATTCCACTCATTTAGAGTCTTTGATCGCTGCTGTTGAAGGGGAATTGAGTTTAATTAATTTGTCTCACTGTCTGTCTCTTTGTCTCTCTTTCTCACTCTTTCTGCTCCTTTATTTGCCCTCCTCCTTTCCTTTTCCTCTTCCTCTTCCCGTTCTTTCTCTCTTCTCAGGTGTCTGGCCCAGTGATTCAACCCCTGACAGGAGCAGGAGGAAGCAGTGGAATTGAGGGCCATGGGGGTGAGCCTGAGCCAGGATGTAGGCTGGCTCCTGCCCTTCCTGTTCTTGCTACTGATGATCACGGTGTCACCCACCCAGAGCCAAGGATGTCCCCAACGTTGTGAGTGCATTGCAAAGCTCAAGACTGTGTCCTGTTACGGTAAACGCCTGTCTGCCCTGCCAGACGGCATCCCACTGGACACCAAGATCCTGGATCTAAGTGGGAATAAACTTCGCTGGGTAGAGCACGGTGACCTGCTTCCATATCTACGTCTTGAAAAGCTGGACCTGAGTGACAACATGATTAGTGTCCTGGAACCGAATGCTTTTTCTAGTCTTCAGAACCTGCAGTCGCTTTCATTGAGGGGTAACCAGTTAAAACTGGTCCCCATGGGGGCTTTCTCACGTCTCTCCAACCTAACTTCACTGGATCTCAGTGGGAATAAAATTGTGATTCTTTTGGACTTTACTTTCCAAGACCTGAAAAGTCTAAAAAACCTTGAGGTTGGAGACAATGATCTGGTTTATATCTCCAACAAGGCCTTTCTGGGTCTAGTGGGGCTGAGGGAGCTGACCATTGAGAGGTGCAACCTGACTTCTGTGTCCAGCCAGTCTTTGTCTTACCTGCATAACCTGGTGACTCTGCGGCTCCGCTACCTCAGTATCTCCGCCTTAGAGGACCAGAACTTCCGGAAGCTGGGAAACCTGAGGGGGCTCGAGATCGATCACTGGCCCTTTTTGGAGTACATTTCCCCTCACAGCCTGCAGGGTCTTAACTTGTCTTGGCTGTCTATCACGCACACCAACATCACCTCTGTGCCGACCTCTGCCCTGCGCAGTCTGGCTCACCTCACCAGCCTCAACCTCTCCTTCAACCCCATCTCTGTGTTGGAGTCCTGGGCGCTGCGGGACCTTGTTAGGCTGAAGGAGCTGCATCTGGTCAACACTAACCTGGCAGTAGTGCAGCCATACGCCATGGGTGGTCTGAGGCAAATCCACCTTCTCAACCTCTCCACTAACAGCCTGGTGACCCTGGAAGAGGGAGCCTTTCAATCCGTCAACACTCTGGAGACGCTGCGTTTGGATGGAAACCCTCTGGCCTGCGACTGCCGCCTGCTCTGGATCCTTCAGCGCAGGAAGACCCTCAATTTTGACGGTGCTTCTCCAGTGTGTATGATGCCTGTTGAGGTGCAAGGACGGGCTCTTAACGCTTTCTCTGACTCAGCTCTCTTTGACCACTTTACTTGCCAGAAGCCCAAAATCCGCAACAGGAAACTGCAGCAGATATCTGCCCGTGAGGGACAGGTTGTGTCATTCATTTGCAGAGCAGAGGGTGAGCCAACACCAGTGATATTCTGGATCTCACCCCAGCGCCGTCGCATCACCACAAAGAGCAGCGGACGCCTCACTGTATTACCAGAAGGCACACTAGAAATACGGTACGCCCAGGTAATGGATAGTGGAACTTACATATGCATAGCCAGCAACGCTGGTGGAAATGACACCTATTTTGCCACACTCACAGTTAGTGGGCTGCCACTAGATGCAGCCCTTATGGCCAACCGCACTTACTATGCTGGGGACCTTAATGACACAAATCTAAATGATACCAGAGTCTTCTTGAAGTTCACTCTGGACCTCAAGACCATCCTCATATCCACAGCTATGGGCTGTATCATGTTCCTGGGTGTAGTCCTGTTCTGTTTCATTCTGCTGTTTGTGTGGAGTCGAGGGAGAGGGCAGCACAAGAACAATTTCTCAGTGGAATATTCCTTCAGAAAAGTGGATGGACCTGCTGCCAGTGGAGGACAGGGTGGGGCACGCAAGTTCAACATGAAAATGATTTGATTATTTTTGGTCTATTTTTTCTTATTAGTATTCTATCCCTCATACTGTTTACAAGCAGTCTCCAGCTAGGACATAAAGGGACATAAAAACACTGGAATGGGAGTCTGTGCTCGCAAAACATTAGAATCAGTTATTTATAGGATATTTTAAGGTTTTGTTATTGAAACACAACAAAAAAAAAGGCAATCTGTATGGATTTGATGTACTGTATTTCTGCTGCTCTTTATTGTGTGTTCACATTATTGTGCAGAAGAGATCTGGATTATATTTAAAGATGTCTCAAAATCCTGAATAGACTGTTAAAAGACCAAGCAACAATAGCACTCAGAGTCCCACCAGTCTTTAACCTCTACAGAGCTCTTGCCAACTCCATCTTTCTTCCCCACGAGGATCTCTGTCCTCCTCACCTCTAAAGGACTTCGCCTCTCCTCCATCTGAGGTGATTCAAGCTCTCTATTTCCAAACTCATGAATACATAATAACAGGGTGGTGCTCAATGAATGCCAAGGACTTGCCAATATGTATTTGAATAGTTCTAGCTATATACTGCATATTTAGACTCATCTACAGTCAGGATTTCAGAGCACTGTTATGACATAAAGGCTCTGCTTTTTTGCTGATGGTGGGTTTGTACAGAATAAATTAATACCAATAGTATTAATTTACTCTTATATCTTATGAAATAAATACCAAGAGTCTACACTCTGCAACACTGCCAATTTAACCGTAGAGCACCATGTTATCATTGTCAATGCAAAGCCATGGCAGAGAGAAGTCGCTTCTCACTGGATATAAGTTGGTCAAAGATGTTGAGCTACAATTAAAGGACCCATGCACAGTTATGTGGTGACAAATCCGTACATGCAGATGCACACTTGCTAGTTAGGTTTTCCATTGTTGTTTATGATTTAGTAGAAAACACTGTACAAGACTCTTGCCCTCTTTATCTGAAAAGCCTGTGTAAAGATGAATGCATGCACAGAGTTGGCTTCTTACTTTGAATAATGTGTACTATTTGTAAATTAAACATTTGTTGGGGTGAATTTATCCCACAGTTGAATAGATCATACTGTATAGATAGGATACTGTATAAGATGTATTATATATTTTGTAATCATTGACATCCTTGTGGTTGTTTATAGTAATGTTGAGTGATCAGATATTACTGTTCTGCTGTAATTCTAATGTTAAAGTCTCCTTTTCAACATAGTGATATCCAGCTTTTACAATCTCACCGTATCATATAATCAGTTAGGGACATGTCTGAGCTCACACAACAAATCATGAAGGGCGTTAATGTCAGGTTTTAGTTCATGTGCCTATTTCTGGCTGCATAAGCGACAATGGGGAGGCTTGCCTGATCAGCGGGACAAGGAGTTAAGTGGACTCTCATCGGGACCCCGTTCTGTTTGAGAGACATAGGGAAAAATGCTAATGTGATGCAGACCTTGCAGACTGGAACAAAGGTCATAATGAAACTGAGCCAGAGAGGAGAGGGAATTTAGGTATTCTAGGAAGACACTGACATTGTAACAGCAAAGGGCTGGATGCTTGCTTGTAACAATATATGCCACTTAAGACAGGAGTGCAACATATTGTAAAAGTTTAAGGAGAAGTGGTTCTGAAGGTGGTTTCAATGTGCAGCATTAAGATGTAATTGTTTAACTTGGGATCAAAAAGTCGTCAAGTGTTTACAAAGGGTGTTTCTATATTCCCTCACATAAAAACCATAGCTGTTTATTCATAAATTGATGAATGAATACAGTTTATATTTGAGAATGTAATACAGTGTTTTTTGTTCTTTCACATGAATTTGCACTCATGTCAACATGTGGTAGTTTCTATACCACACTATCTATCTAAAAGCCAGAAACTGGAGGCATTGAATCCAGTTTCCATCTTCTCTTCAGAGAGTGAGAAAACAGGTGAACTGCATATACCATTTGAACCTTAACGTATTGCCCATCTCTTGATCTGTGGGTCTAGCTCTGAGGACCAATACCAACAGTTCAGAGATCAGCTCTTCCTGTTTAGCTTCCACTGTTCCACTTTTACCAGTGTTACTCTGCCGCCCTCTGTTGGCTATGAATGGTATTGAATTCTACATTGTGACCTCAAGCTGTGGACTTCACAGTAAACAGTTTATTCCATTTTGCAAAAAGGCAATTATGAAATTGATGCAGGGCTGATCTGGATCCAGTAGTATTGGAAGTGAAAATGAATTTATGTAAATGAATAATATGACATTCCTCACAGAGCAAACCCTCCCCCTGTACTACTTCTTCTGCAGCATATAACAAACAGTAGAGACTGTGTCATCCCATGTTACATCATTTAGTGTTCACCCACATATACTGCACAACAAATTAAACAAACAAAATGATTAATGAACTGTGAATATGTTCATGGACTGATCTGACACCAGTTAAGGTTCCTCTCTGTGATTTAAACATGTAAACAATTCAATTGTATTTCTCATCGTCCTTTGCTGAACTCATTGTGTAATTATGGAAACTGTTGTGTCTGGAAATTGTGCTACACTGTTTTGTATTGTATTGTTTTATAAAAATGAAGCACACTGTTTATAAAGCATGCTATAGTACCTGCTATGATGATGTCTTGTCCCCTGTCCCATTTTTATATCAGTGATCTGGTCTCTCGACCCTTATGGTGGCAGTCTGAGATGTTCTAAATTACACCTGTGACCCTGTCACTGTGAGATTTTGTGTTGCGGATTTTATTTTGGTAAGTTCTTCCAGGAGTTTGTCATATTTTGATTAAAAAAACATCAATTAAATCAGATGGATGGATGTGCTATCTGCACCACACACAAGGATATGCTATTAGATGAAACCATTCTTGCCCCGATTCACTTTAATGATATAGGTACTGCATATACTGTAGGAGGAGGGTTGTTGTTGTTGTTGTTCATTTTCTATGCATTCATCAAAACACAAGGTAAAGTAAATAAACTTTTGTGAGCAGATAAAATTATTCACACTGTAATGTGTTGTTTGTTTGTTGTAGGGCGTTCTACATCTTGGATGTCTAACCATTGTACCAGTGTAACTTATAAAACTAGACTAAGCTCCGTGTTATTCAAAGTGAATTCATACTGTAATATTGTGACTGATAACTGCTCAGGTCAAAGACAAATAAAGAGCATGCACTTCAGGGACACCTCAAGGAGGAAGTAGATCAGGCAACAGGAAGATGGTCAGCACCCAAGTACATTTCAATTTTTCAAAATCTGGTCTTTAAATTCTTAGTCCCCTCTCCACTCAAAAATGTGTGTTGCTTGTTACCTCACCGTGTCTCTCGATCTGACACCAGAAGGCTGTTTTCATAGTCATTTGGTGAAGGAGGAAAGTTTCAATGTGCTGACCTTAAGTTTGAAGTTAAAATTTGTACATACAAGATAATCTTAAAAATTGGCAATATTTGCACATTCATAGTTTTTTAAAGATTTTCTAACAAGGTAATTGAACTTTTCTGAGGAAAAAGAAATACGGCAGACAAAAATTATCATTCCAAGCAGAGCATTTTTATATGTCTTAAAATGTGTGCATTAGATCTTGAAAATATTTTCTATTTTACAAAAGGATCATGAATTCCTGCTCTAAAGCTGCTTCTGTGCTCCTTGAAATGGATCAGGAACTGCACTGAGGAGATGAACATCAAACCCTGTCTAATATGTTGGTCCAGAAATTACTGAGTGTTTTGTAATTATGACGGCTGAAGCATATGATTCATATCATGCTCATCAAACCATTCAGCGTCACCACTCCCGCCAACCTAGAAATGTTTCATCAAAGGATAAATCACTCTGATTAACTTTGATTTGCAGAGAACCCTTGCTCTCAAGAGACAAGACTATCAAGAGACTGTGGAAGGAAAATGTTGAACCAGACCACTCGACCCCCTCACTGTGGGGGTCAAGGATTTGCACCTGCACTGTTCTCTTGCTTCTTGTCATGGCTGCACTCCCCCACGTGTTAAAAATATGGTGAAAGATGACTCATTTGACTGCATCACTTTTTTTCCACACCTCTGTAGACCAGTGTGCATGATTTTTGCACTTCTGGTCTCTCATTGTGTTTTAACTTGTCTCTTAGATAATTTCCTTCTTGACAGCTTGATCCAAAATTCACCTGGGCCTACTCTGCATTTTTTATACATGTCTGAGGGAATGACAAGGCGTTAATTGCTTAACTGCATGATGCAGTACATCTGTATGGAAGCATCTGCATTTATGTTTCTCCACTCATTAATTCATGTTTTTTCTTGATTGTGCCACCCCTCTGTATGCCAGTAAGAAACTACAATAGCTGCTCTATTTTACTACTTATAAAATGTCTAAAATATTTTTAAGATTGGAGAAAATTTTGTGGATTATATGAACAAGACTTTCCTGCAGAAAGTGTTCTTGTTAAGATTCACTTTAGTTAATGATATACTGTACATACACTACATGTACATGCATTCATCAAACCAAGTTGCAAAAACATGAATGTTGCAGATAAAAAAAAATAGCTTTGCATTTATACAAAGTTACTCTAGTATAAAGTGTTATACAGTAATCTAGGCTACATTACTCTCACTCTTCTTACACTTTACCTCCCTGTGAAGAGTGAAATGGACACCACGTGCTAGACCTTTAGAAAAACTCTGGTGAAAATTGAATTTGACTGGAAATTGATTACACCTCTCTTTTTCCTAGAAATCACTGTGAATGATTTAGTTTTTCTAGTTTGTACTTGACAGTAATACACCTACTCCCTTGTTAGGAGTTGACTGTGTCATTTCAGATGAGCAACTGAAATATGTGTCATCAACCTGAGATGTGGCACTAAACACCAACCCCAAAGAAATTACAGTATAAACCTTCAAGATATGACTGCCCTGGATTTTACTTATTTAATAATTCTGTTAAATTACTTGGAATGAAAAGCAGTGGTAAAATGCACAATGCAGTGAAACCCTCCCCTCCAGTATCGCTTGTGTTTGAGAGGAAATGCACTTTAACACACTGACACCCAACTTCTGCTTTAACAAATCTATTTCCATATATACGGTGGGAACATTGATGGGTAATTAAAATGATGTAACACAATGTGCATGGATGCGTGTTTGTCTATAAGATGTGTGTGCATGTGTGTAGTAATCACACATTTTGTGTTACCATGGTGTTGAAATGTGGTGGTCTAAATGGGACTGTAGTGGTTAGCAGCTGCTGAACAAACAATTCATCTGCAGAGAATTCACACCTATTTTCATCATGACATATTCTGGTTGTAGATCAGTTTGTAAGCTGCAAACAAACATCTCCCAAAATAAGTTTTTCTTCAGTCACTTGTTAAGAAATGTATATAAACAATACTGTAAAAAGGCAGTCCCTGCTCATTTTGATGACATTGGCTGATAATTTATTCAAATCCTTCAACTGTGATGAGACTTTTTCAGCTAAAACTTGATGACATTGGGAGCTCTGGGTTTACCTAAATCTCACTATGACTTATGTGAGCTAGCCCAAAATGACTTGAAAGTCGTGTCATACATTATTTGTATTTGCACACTAGACAAATTAACCAAAGCTTAGTTTTGATTTCAGAACTCTGTGAGTAATTAGTTTCAACACAGAGTGGTGACTGGTGACATGCATGGTCAGATGCCACATTAGCTTGTTGTTGATAGGGTGGTTGCAAAGGGGTGAAAGATGTTGAAAACAAAATGTGGGCCTAAGCCCAATGACAGATGTAGTGAATGTGTTTTATTGATGTTTGGCTAGAGAACAAATGATAATGTACCATCAAGACTGTATTAATTTTCTTGTTTCAAAACCACAACATGCTAGACCTTGCATTTGACCTTCAAAACCCATCAAGCTGTACATATGCCCTAAAATGTTAGTTATTCTTCTATATTAGTTATAGAAATTCAATGATAGAGCAAAAATTGTATTAGCAATAGATGTAGTTATAGAGATTTATTTTACATATTTATCAAATTTAATATTAGACTGAAAACGTGATCAAGATTTCTGTATTTTTGGTTGAAAATAGATTAAAAACCTGCCGTAGCCTATAAACTCTGATATCAGCTGCATGACACCAAAGATCAGTCAACACAAGACTGACAGTAGGGATGAGTATGTTTAAATAGAGAAAAACACTGGCTTAATACCATGCTCTAAGACAATGTTGCCCTTAGGGAGTCAGTCTGTATGAGCTCAATTGTCTTGCATTTGATAAAGTGCTGGGTATAAATAAACTTTGAGTTAAAGAGTCCCATTTTGGCGATTTTATTACAAACAAAAGCAAAACAAGACAAGTTGTGGTAACTAATAAATGGTGTCTCGGTTTAGTTTGCCTATGAAAACAGGGTAATACACTATGTAAAGTCTGTGACTAATATTGTATTATTATTATAATGAAGCTTACAGAACCAGGGGGCCACAGAAAGGTTTGAAACACCATTAAGACATATACAGAAAATTACCACCAACTTTACAGTGGGAAAATTCCAATGATTACAATTATATCCAAACAGATTAAGCATTTTACACACACTCACTACATAAAGATCTTATTTTAGCAAGTTAGCACTATTCAGCAGAAAGACACAGCAGGGGACAACCTTCATGCTACATTACTCACAGAATGACATTATTGGTGCATATGTGGTTTGGAAAATACTATTCATCAACCAGCTGACCAAAACTACTGAGACAAAAAAAAAAAGAAAAGAAAGTCCTACAACATAAACCAGACTTCACAGAAAAAAAAATTTAATTCACAGTTAATGACCCTGATATGCTCTAAAATTTTATGGGTACTACTCTGGCCCATGCCCCATCCCTCCACCAAGACAGAAAGGGGGAGGAGAACACGACCTCCCTGGCCTATGTAAGATTGATTTTACACAGCAGGCTACTGTGGTTATACAACCGTTTTTGCATGCTAGGTGCCTTTATTAGAATATGATAACACAGTTTACTTTCAAGTAAGATGTTCATTTTAACAACCATGTGTGGATTAATCTGCAAGACACAGACGGGAAGGTGAGTGACAAGCGTCGGGCTCGAGTTGGGCTGCGGGGCGGAGCCTCCTGCTCGCCTCGCCGCACTAGCGACTCCTACTGGTTGCATGGGGCATGACGGGAGCGAAGGTGATCTCCCACCCGCTACGCCCGACCGTATAAGTGTACGTGTAACAAAGATGGCGGAACCATATGTTGGAAGGTTGTGCTCGAGTGTCTCCTCCCTGTAAGTTAACATTAGTCTGTGTGGTAAGCTGTTTTGTTTTTCTAAATTACATAGAAAAGCACCCAAAAAGCACCATGGCGGCCACTTCTTGTTCGTAAGTATATCACACTGTGCCATACAATAACTGAAACAGCACAACGTTTTCCCCCACTGCTTTAGCTAGGTCACCTGCTCCAATGTTAGCATGCTGGCTGTAGTGTGAAATACTCAATGTTTTCTGTAACCCTGCAAAACAAGGCAAATTCATTGTCATTACACTAAAAACTGTGTGAGGAGGATTCTTAAGGACAATATAAGGGTACAGTATAATATTTCTAAGGCACAGAGTAATAATTTACTGGCTCAAATAACTGGTTATTGTGAACAGATTATTTAAAAAGATTCCCCTAATACCTGCCAGGCTCTCTGTATTCCCATTGTCAGTAATTAAGTAGTTTTTAGATTGTGTAAATTGCTAAAGGCCTTATGGAGATGGAGCTCTAAAGAAACAAAAAAATGTTTGTTTTACGGACTACTTATTTATAAGCAAATGTGCCATATGTCATAAAATTGACACTTTTAACTACCTGCTTTTAACAGCTCTATTGGCCCTGTTTAATAATCTTAGCCACAGCAGCTGATAAGTTATTGCATGTCTGTCCATAAACAAAAAATAGTGTTATATTACAAAAACACTTACTCAGTAGTCAGCTGCTGTCTTGTTCCTGTTGGCAGTCACTGTTTCTTTGAGTTTGTCTTTGAGCCAGCAGGACTGGCTATTTGCCTGGCCAGCAGCAATGTTGCCTTGAGGTTGTTGGGCAAACAGCCAACAATCTGCAGCAGCCTGGGGTAATGCTGACTTGAAAATACATGGAAAGAAACAACAGATGCCAGCTAGGAGAAGAGAGCAGTAAGCTGCTGTTTCTGTAACCTAATGCAAAAGTTTTACTTTTCTCTTTGGACAGACGGTCTAATTTTTTGAGTACTGAAGTACACAAACCTTCAATCTGCTCAAGGCCACAGCACTGTAGGAGTTAGTCTCTGTATTTGGACACAGCCTTTATCTCCTCCTCTGTTGGCAAAGTACATGATATGGTGAATTTTCCATCAGTTTCTGGGTTATGGAGGAAAAACTTAGGACAACTTAAAACTTTGTTCACAATGCTTTAATGTAATCGTTTTAATCTCTTTTTAATGTAAAATATATTCACCACAATGTCGACCCAAAGCTTTTTAGAATATTGACAGGTGCAGACAGACTGTCCAGACCACAGCATGATGGAAGATGTCTGTCTGCCCACACAGGAAAACCAAAGAAATACAACAACACACTTCACTGTTTCCATTTGGAGGGAGGTTGCAACCTATAGTAACTTTGCCATGTCCCAGATGAAACCATATGATATCCAAAAGTTACTTGAACTTAAAAAGTTTTTATTTCGAGTAACGCATGTTTTCAGCTGCATTTCACCGTATGAAAAAAGGTGGTGAGATATACTTGATTCTACATTAATCTAGTTGAGATTACAATTGATGGTTAACAGATATACATTAGCATCAAGTAATGCTTATTCATCGACAAAATACAAACTGACATTTGACACACAACTAGTTCTGTCACATTTCTGATCAACATTCATGCATGTAAAAGAAAAAAAAAACATGATGTTGTTGAATAATTAGCAGTCCTCTGACCAGAGAGTAGGTAGCTCAGATCAAGATGAGTGACTACTTATTCATAACCCACATCTGAACATCTGCTTGACTTTGACACCATGCAGAAAGGAGCTCAATTAGCTTTAGAGCTGTGTATGTATATATATATATATATATTTTTTTTTTTTTTTCTTTTGACGCAGCATGGCATGCTGTGAACTTGTACATGAATGGATTTTATTCAAACACTTAACTTTTCTGGTGTGTGGGGGGCAATATGTTCTTCAAGGGGCTGTAGAGTGAATGAACATTCAACATAGAACTGTCAATGTGTGCTGTGATATGAAAAGCGGAGAGTGTGGTGGTTTAAAAACCTTATGCACTTACGTCATACTTTTTAAGCGCAACACGCACCATGTGCCATTACTCTACAATAAAAGAGCTCTTAATCTAATCTCGATCTAAGCAGGAATTTTTAACGGGATGTAAAGAGAAATGAGCTATTTATTTTTCACTCAATCAATCCAACAGCTATACAGTAGATACACCCCTTTATATTCGACAGTCAGTTGGATGTGCATTGTCTTGGTGGGAAGTAGATCCTTTCTCCTTTCCTGTTGATTTTGAGAGGCGGAGCAGAGCACGTCAGGGACAGCACCCCTGGGACCTGCTGCTCCTCCTCCTCTTCATCTGAGGCGGCTCTTGTAGGAATGGGCTTCAGTAGAGAAGCTCCAGGTCGGGGTGCGTGGGTCGGCAGGAGATTTCGAGGGAGAGCAAGGGGAGTGACAAGGCCAGAGCTGGCACCACCAGATGTGTTTAAGTATGGGTAACCTCTCATGGTATGGAGGGCATATGCAGGAATGAAAAGAGGCTGAGAGGGTTGGTGGCTTGGCATAACAGTAGAGTCTCTACCATGCCAGTAATAGTCCCTCTGCAGGAACTGGTGGTGGGTGCTGGTGGCAGGCGTGGGTGACAGGGTGCCGCTGTGAACATGGTGATTCAGTTGGTTGCTCTGGTGAGCAGTGTATGCTGCAGGGTGAACCAGCCCAAAGTGGAGCTTCATGGCCATTAATTCAGCACTAAGCCTGGCATTTTCTTCTTTCAGGGCCATGAAATGAGTCTCCAGCACATAGTCATTCATCCTTCTCTTCTCCCGTGACCGCTTGGCTGCCTCGTTGTTCTTGCGACGTTTCTCCCAGTATAGGGCATCCTTCTTCTCTTCAGGTATGAACTCCCTCTTGCGACGGTGTCCCTTACATACCGGTTCATTGTCCACTTGTAAAACATGGCCACCGTCAAAAGACAATGACAGGGACTCCATGGTAGATGAAATAGTAACAACCAACAGAGACCTGAAATCAAGAGGAACAGAGGAATGTTTTTGTTCTTGTCTTAGAGGCTGAGTAATACAGGTACTTCCTTCTTGTGTAATGTTAACCTAATCTGATTTGTGTTTTACCTTGTCTTAGTGTGGGTTGGTTTGTCTTTGCTAGAAGCACGGTAATATTTCGGATGATTGTAGTTTGTGGGACTACTGCCTGTTTGTCTCTAGTTATTCATATCCCACAGCTGTCACCTATTGGGGAAAAATTAGGAGAGTCAACAATAGATCATTTTCACATTGAGAAGTTTATTCATCATGAGAACAGCAAACCTACAACAACTGAGTTGGTGTTGAATGTCATTGTAAAATGTAATAGGGTTGTTGTGGGGGGCAGGGAGGGGGGCCAACCCGAGCCATGCACTCACCAAGGGCCCCAAGTAAGAAGCCCATAAGATCTCATTTTACTCTTTTTAAAACACTCACTACTGTAATGTGCAAGCAGAACATATAACTGAAGTCTGCTGTTTTCCTGTACCTCTCTTTTTTTGGTGTTCTAGTGTTCCTGTCTGGTAACCCTTGAAGCGCCTGTTGACCTGTTTTGGTGGACTTGTTAGAAAGTTACAGAAAATATTTAACATAGACTTGTGTCCTGTTTTGAATTTTTCTTTTTAGGGATAGTTGGTTCCACTGTGCTACAGTCTTAGTACAAAGGCTAAACTACTGCAGAAATGGAACGAAAACAAACATCTGGTGCACAGATGTGTTAAGGCAGAGAAGCTTGTCATTTCCAGGTTTGCTAGTACAAGAAGTTTGTTTTTTTTTGAGTATAGAATATAATTTCTGAGTTGGACGAGCCACCACTGACAAACACATAGAGCTGGGTTTTTGTGTGTGCGAGATAGTAACAGTGTTGTGGATTTGTGGCCGCAAGACTGTTCTGCTACAGGATTGGCTGTCAGTAGGTATGCTGATGATTTTCAAGCTGTCGTCAAATGTGGACAGTGGTACAGTCGACAGATGTTAGTTTTTGTCGCTGCAGAGTAAAATCTTGTCTTCTTGATGAATTCAGACTCTCCTCGGTACTGATGTTGCACTGACATTGCATTTTAGTGGATTACTGCGTGGGTTATTGCCTTACATGGCCTCTTGTTTCTTGGTGGAAAACTTGTCATAAAGGCCTGTAACACTGGGTGTGGTTTCATGAATATTCCTATTCTGTTCATCCTCTGTAACTTTGACTGGCAGACAGATCTCTTCCTCTTTATCTGGAGAGACTCTGGACAGCATGTACAGAAGCATAGTCACTGTGATATAACATTATACAGATATCATAGTTGAAAAATATCATAAATCAGTGTTCAATTGCTACAAAAGAATGTATGTTATTGTAAGCTATGAGTTATACTATGACAATGTTGGGTATGCCAGGTGTAAATACAGGTGCAAAGTTATAAGTTACTATGAGTATTTTGAAATGATAGTAGAAATTACAAGCTAGTTTGTAGTATTTTAAGTAGTATCGTGTTTTCAACTCATTGTAAGTTATTAAACCATCCCCGAGTTCTATGTCCAAACAGATATATGATAGAAATATTATAGTGGTATTACACAGGTATTAAAATGATAAACCGTGAAGTAGTATTCAGATTCATTTTATGATTCAGTACTTTTGGGAATTTCTGTATTGTGTTTATGAACAGTATTACTGATCATATTATTCAGTCTTCGGGAAAGAGACAAAAGAGAAGTGTACATTGCACTCAGTTGCATTTAATTTGCACCTCCAGCATTCAAGCCCCCCTTCCTGACCAAACCTCACCTCCTACCTGTCTAGACCACATCAGAAATTGTGACGGGAAACATTAAGTAGACAAAGATGAATGTGGACTATGTGTTTGAGAATCAGTGTGCTATTGTTCAGTATACTGTTATTTAAAACAATGAGTTCCTGTAGCAGCAATCGTATAGCTACTGCACTGATCTGCTTCACGGATCATTGACAGCTCACTTTGGGGAGTTTTGTACAGATAATCTTACAGATTAGTGTGGAGTTTTGCTGTTGTCACTAGATATATGTTTGTATGACATTCTACTATACAAATGAACTTGAACTCAACTCATCTTAAAATGATGCAGGGACCTCTCTGTTATTGTCTTTGCAAGAAGCTTGCAAAAGTATTTTGTAGTATTCCTTAACTGCATTTTTGCAGAAGGCACAAAGTTGTTTCAGTTTAGCAGAGATGTGGTCACTTGAGCTTGCCATATAGAAATCATATAAAGACAGCTTTTCACTATCGGGATGGATTCAGTTCAGATTTATAAAAAGTGGCCCATTGTATAGTTGAGTTAGAGTTTCTCACCTTACCCCCCCCCCCCCCCCCCCCCCCCCCTTCTCTTTGATCAAAATGTCCACCCAGTCACCACTTCCCCTTCTCCATCTCTTTAATCTACTTGCTTCACTTCATTCTTCTAAATTCTGGGCACCAAAAAGGCAGCTGGTGAGGGTTTGTCAATTTCACTGCATAAGGCTGAAGGTAAAATCAATCGGGAATATACTTTGAATAACCAGACTGAGAGGAATGCTGGCAGCTTTTGATAAATTTTCTTTCACTCGCTTGGGTTTGTGGGTGGTTTCATGGGAAGCTATGCAAGAAGGATGAAGATTGTGTTGAAACCACAGCAGCCCCCTGAACGTGCGATCATACGCAGAAAGACACATTGAGCTCACACTTGTGTATTTTAACTCACTGATGTTTCCCTCACACTCTGTTTCGCAGGCAGCACCATAGCTGATAAGTTAATTTCTAATCAGGCATCATACAAAGCTTGCAAACGTTGCAATGCAATGCAGAATAAACTTTCACTCAGGATCTCACACATGAGGAACTTAAGCATTCTCTTAAGCACAACCCATAACTTTGTAGTCCATTGTCCTCCTGTTTAGCTGTGAGTACTCATTTTTATTTTTGTCATTCACACTTAAAGCATCTTCTCAGCACACATATTTTGATGTGCCAGCCAGACTGAGCCTAAAACTTCAAAACAAAAGTTTCAAAGAGGCCATGCACCCAGTATGTGGTGACGAGAACGTACATGAGGCTAAAAATATTCAAGCCTGTGCCCAGTGAGAATGTAGACCCTAAGCCCATACGTATTTGTGTGATAGGATGCACACCTGCATACTGGTGTGTGTTGCAAAGACTAAGCGTTGTATACTCAAAAAAAGCAACAGCAGGAAGACAGAGAACAACAATCATATAGGGAGACACAGAGAGAGAAAATAAAAAAAGAGAGAGGGTTCCTGAGTGAAATCTCTCTTGAGGCCGAGCCCGCTCACTACTCTGCTGCACATTTGCACCTGTTTCTTATTGACTAATTATAGCCAGCCTGCTTTTTAGTAAGGAACTTCTTCTTTTGGTGTCTATCCGTTTTCTCATACTCTACCATCTGCTGTTGTCTTGCTGTGTACTCTGCCAGCCACTGTAAAAATAACTACCCAGGGTCAGTCCATACCTAAATGTACTATGTTCATTTCTTTTCTAAACTGCCATCAGGGACATTAGATTGAATTTATGCCCTCTTGGGGGAATAAAGACTTTGGCACAGTTCTTGGCTTGAATTGTCTGTTAATGCATACATTCCTTGAAGGGCAGTGCTAATAACTCATAGCGCCATCCTATAAAAGTATGTACGGCACTGTCACAAGAGAAAACAAATATAATATTCTAACTCTATACAGAGAGCATGGTACTAAGCCATCAATGATGTGGTGTAATGGAAAAAAAATGGATAAATGAAAAATATCTTCTATTTAAGATGTATACTTATGCTTATGAAACCTCTGGATTTGTATTTAAAATCATCCAGATGTGATGTGATGCACTTAAAGCTCTTGATATTAACTTATCTATGATGGGTTGTGGAATTTCAAGACGGCTGAACTCCTTAAATAGTAAAATAATACTCGCAGTCACAGAACAAAGAACAAAAACGTATGTTTCCGTTAGTTTGAACCCATGCGGCTACTTCATAAGTATTGTGCAATCAAGACCCAAATATATGATGCAGAACACTATGTTTCTCATTGATAATTCACACTGAATGACCAAAAGAATAGAAACAGCTGTCCAATGCATTAGCCAGGTAACACCATCTAAAATGTTCAGCAGTGCTTTAGGTTTCAGTACAGCGGTCCCCAACCTTTTTTGCACCTTGGTCCGATTTCAGAAAGACACATTTCTCACAGACTGGTTGTCAATTGTTGTTTTTCACAGATTAAAAAAAAATTAACAAATGATCCTTTCCATGCAGCCTGGTAGCGAATATGTTGCAACCCAGTACCAGTCCATGGCCTGAAGGTTGGGGACTACTGTTTTAGTATATTTATTAAGGATTTAAGTGTTGTATTCAACATTTATATTCTGAAAGGTGTTTATAAAATTTCGTCTATCTCACATATATGTAGGATAGAATTTTTAGAAAGACCTTAAGGTACAAATGAATCTGAAACGCCACCAGCAGCCACAACCTCAAAGATTCTGAAATGTTAAAATAAACACATCACTGACACAACAATGTCAACAAAAACCAAACCAGCCACCAGTCAGCTTTTTAAAGGATTTACTACACTACTGTTCTAGATAACATTATAACATAGATGTGTTCTGCTTTTTTGGTCACTTACTTAAAATGACACAAACGTTTGTGTTTGGGCCGCAGAAAATATACAGCTATGGACTTCTTTTTGGATCATTAGGATATGCAGTAATTTCCATAGGGTTTAGATAATCTGAGATCGTGTCTCAAAGCAATCGAATGTAAACAGTGTAATTCAAAACAATCACGGGTTAAAGACCGTTAGAGTCACGCTGTACCAAGATGTCGTCCTAACTGACTTTGCGTATCTTTACAACTTCAGTAAAATGTCCCTCTCACCAGATAACAACCTGAATATAACTATGAGAGTATTTATGAAATTGATGACAAATGATCAATATGTTATTGTAAAACGCATCGTATTGTAGGAACACACCATGTACAAATCTGTCCTCATAAGTAATCTTATATTATATTTACAAGGTAGTAACACTTCCTCTTCCTCAAACAGTTCTTGCCAGATAATGGAGTAACATTTTCAGGTAATGTATGAATGTTTAGATTTTTTTTTGATAATATGTAAAATGTCAATATGGGTTCTTATTTTTGTTTTTTGGCAACAAATCATTTAAAAAAAAAAAAAAAAGTTAACTGGCCGTCTGTTTCGTAGCACAACACAATAGTTGCACATTTGTATAAACCATCAATCCTTTGGTCACTAACACCTCAACCATTTTCTTCAATGAATCTACCTGCTGTAACATAATGGTTCAAACCACTTTACGTGTTAAAATAAGCATGAGGCCTTACCTTTTAACTGTTGTCTGCAGAAAGTCCACTGCTGCCGAGGTGCCAGCGACCTAATTCGCAGATATCTTGCTCTCACCCACGACTAATATACAACTTCGAGCACTGAGCTCTCCTGTGAGACTGTGTAATGCGATCATCAGCAGACGGGGGCTCATAACATGTTGTTGCTTTCAGTCCTGCCCTCTCACCTCTTGATTTCTTAGCTTTCTCTCACTCTTAAGGTGTTGTTTTCCTGTCTTTAACTCTGACTGTCCACCTTTGTTGTCACATGAGAGGTGTCTGCCTGCCCCCATTCATCTTGATAGTGTTGTGGTGTAAGTGGCTTGCCCACACAGGGGTCTCCCCTTTATGATGCTGCTGTCAGATACAAACTGACATGTTGTGTGTTGTATTCTTAAATGAGTCAAAAATTAAAAACTCTATGAGAAAATTCTGTAATGGTGCTACTTTAATTCATCATTTGAGTAAATCCATGCTCTATGTTATTGTATTTGCAGTGTATTACTGTTGTGTTTGCTGTACTGTGGCCAGATCATTATGTGTGGTGTGTAGTATTCAATTAAACTTTCATCCGAACAGACATTTTACATTTCAGGCACTTACCTGATGGCTCTTCCCTGAAAAAACTTGGGTGTAGCACAAGTAGTAGCATTAGCCATAGAATCAGTAGTAGTACAAGAGACTAAGCCACAACACAAGGCAAAACATAAGAGTTCTGTGGCCTTCAGATATTTGCAGTAAAGCACAACAGAGAAGACTACACTGAAGTGACTGAAATGTTTCTGCATGAGTGATAAATAAATCTTCCGCACCTCAGATTCACAGAAAAAGAGAAGTGTTTGTCACTTATCAGTGTCGAAGTTGCAACTAAGTGCCTGCACATTTAATATTCTCTCACTATTCTGCTTTTCACTTTGTGCACTGTAGGACCACTTGCTATGCACTATAAAAATAAAAATTAACTTGTAAATGGAATTTTAACGTGCGTTTGTCGTGACTGTGAAATTTTACCTCAGCCCCCATTTCTATGTATAGATGCTGTCACACGTAGACAAGTAAGATTTTTGCTTCCTGTTGTGATGCGTTTAAGCCGTTAATACGGAAGAATATGCACCAGAGGTCCATGAGAACACTTGATTGTTGTCATATGGCCAAGAAGTCGCAGTTTAACCTGTGTACGTATAACAATGTTGAACTTTGCTCTTTCTTTTCTAGCATTTCGACCAGATATCTGTATGTGACTTATTTTAAATCTAAATGTCAGTCGTGTCTGCGGGATTGGTGAAACGATGGCAAAGTCATGCTGTCAAAAACAGATGGTACATTACATAAACATTGAAATTTAACATCATCTGACATTTAGCAAAGCAGGAAATATTTGTGAACTGTATGACTCAGAGTTCATTTAGTGGTTTTATAATTTGCTAACAGCAAAATGAGACATTAATATTGATTTCCAAATTAAAATGAGTCATTTAGTAGCCTGTAGAACACTTCAGTACCTTTTTTTTATGACTTTCTTTTTAAATATGCAGTAGACAAGTGACTCTTTGATAGTTGCTAGTTTGCCTCTTTAACCCTGCTAGAAAAACTATTCATATGGAGAGGCAGAAATGATTAAAAAAAAAACTTCTTTATTTACAATAGCCTTCTGCTTTGCCATCTGCCACATCATTTGTGTTGTAGCGCCCTCTGCTGGTGTCTTCAGGTCATGCACTGCTGTGTGAGACCATCTGTTACGATGCCGCTACAGAGTTTTGTTAAAGATGAAATGAGAACATGCAGAAATACATTATACAACTTTTTTTTTTTTTTGTAAAACTGCAATAAATACTAGGCTACATTGCAGAGACCCTGTCCAGCCGCAGAAAACTGAACTACGACAAGTCTCATGAAAAGAGGAAACTTTTCTTAAAAGGCCTACTGAGCGGCGAAATCTAATTGATTTATAATAACTCATCGACCGGCACCGCTGTTTCATTAAAGTTTCACTGGTAATCACCAAACCAGTGAAAAGAGACTTTCAAGATGGACTATCTCAGTGGTGCATGCAGATGAATTAAAGCTTTGTACACCATTTACACCAGTGTAGCTGCATGCAGCCTCCTACATGAATATCGGACTATATTAATTTATTATAAGCCTTAAGAAGGAACAATATAGGTAAAATATTGGGGATTTTTTGGATTGTCGTGGCCTTTCTTAAGTTAATTTAAATTGTTTTAAAATGCCATTTAGATATTACTAATGTTTAAAATAATATAAATTAGTCCCTTATTTCCCAAGCCTTTGCTCAATGAAATGACACCTCTTGACATTTTTATGGGTGGAAAATCCTACCCTTCATGCATGTTTTTATTTCAAATTACAAACAGTATGAGGGCCATCCATGCAGATACAAACATTTAGTTATTGTTTTTATTCTTGTTTAATATTCCTGCCTTTAACAACAAGTTAAAAAGTTCAGCACTAAAGAACAGCATAACCAGATGCAGTGGAGGAAGGTCTGACAGCTGTATACTCACACACACACACACACACACAAAAAAAACTTTTCAACGTTTGATTTTCCATTGAATCAAAGTCTGCTGGGAAATCACGCAGTGGGGATAAAAGGGAAATACCAAGTCAACCAGCACCCAGTTTCGCCGTCTCTCTCACCGCAGATAAACGGTTAAAATAAAGTCCACAGACAACACAGGCAGCCTACTACAATCAAATCCACCAGTAATGTAATTTACGTCACTAGTATCCCGATTCACGAAAAAGGAGCAGGAATGTCTTTTCTGTATCTTAATCAACAAGTTTACATTTATTACTTTACGCTGATAAAATTAATAAAACATGGAAGTAAACTACATTAATAGGGCAGTTTAAGGTTTAGTGGACAGCACTGGTCCGTGTGTGCAATATAACCGCTGCCTCATTCTCATAGAAACAGAAAGTCAGACAGTAAATTCACAGCGTATCTAGCATCCTATTTATATATAGTTGTGTCTTTAACAAGACACACTTTTTTAATCTCCTTGCCTTGACAGCCAAACTGTCCCGTCAGCGTCCATCAGGACTGAGGTGCATCCCGAGGTGGGACAGTCCCGCTGGAGCACTGCTTAACCGGCTCCTGACCCCCCTCTGAATGTCCGCCTCCGCTACGAGACCCTGGCCCCGTCTCTCGTGGATGTAGAGAGGCAGGCCAGGGTAGACGGCCGGTGGTGGCAGGTAAGAGGACCGCCAAGGCAGCAGAAGATTATTACACACTGCCGAGTGACTCAGATGGGGCGCCAGCCAATTCTGAGGTGTGTATGCCAGGGTGGGTGAGGCGTGGTGGAGTGTATCAGGTGTGGGCAGAAATGCACGGATCGAAGAGGTGGGATGGGAGGACCCGTCGGTGGAGTTGGGGATGTCATCGCTGGAGGAGACCTGTCGCTGGGCTTCCATCTCTGCCTCTGTAGACCTCCCGCCCTCCAGAGCTGTTCGGGGAGAGATGACACGGGCCCCGGGGAGAGGGAGGATGCGTTGCTGTGCGCCACAGTTGTGAGGACTTAGTGAGTTAAAACCACCGGGACCTTTAGGTGAGCTAAAACAAGGGATATTTGCCTCCAATGGATGGCTGGCTGTTTCTTGGGCCCTCAGACCCAGGATAGAGGCGGGGGTGCTCCTACTCCCCCAATGTCCTGGCTGGAAGAGAGCAGGAGTGTGAGCAGGTCTAGATAAGGAAAAGGTGGAAGCGACAACAGATGGAGTGGATGTTGCCCCAGGAGAGGCGGCTTTGCTCTTTTCTGCGCTCAAGTTGCTCTGGTAGCGCAGGTTGAGCACGTGAGCCCGCAGCTGCGCGTTCTCCTCACTCAGAGCCAGCAGCTGACCCTCCAGCATCAGGTCGTTCAGCCTCCGTTTCTCCCGGGACCGCTTTGCTGCCTCGTTGTTCTTGCGTCGCTTATCCCAGTAGGTGGAATCTTTCAAGTCGGCGGGGATCATTTCCCTCTTGCGGCGCGTAACGGGGCCCATATGGCTTCTGCAGGTCCGTAAACGCAGGAGACGTCGAGCCAGCAGGGAGGACCTTGTGACCGAGAGCAGGAGTCCAGGGTCTGCTTCATGCTCCGTGTAGCCGTTGCTTTCGACCGACGAGGAAAGCTGGCAGTGAGCACTGACCTCTGCACCGCCGGGGCTGTCCGGGGTGGACATTTTTCTCAGGACTGAGGAATCAAATCAAAGTTTCAATCAAAGCGCGTTTATTCAATCAATCGACCAGTCAGTCAGCCACATTAATTCTCATTCTTAAAACAGTAGGGTGTTTGAACCTTCTGCTCTTTCAAAGTTTCAAAGTTACTTCATCAATTTGATGCAGCTATACCTAAAAAAAAAAAAAAAAAAAAAAAAAAAAAAAAAGGCTAATAATTCAGCAACAACTTTGAAAGGGGCGATTCTGCACCAGATGCACACAACTAAATTACATTTTGACAATACTTGTAACGAGTAAGATTTTGAATGCATCGCTGTTACTTGTAATTAAGTATTTTGCATTGTTACTGCATCTGAATACTTCTCACATCGCGTAAATTCATATTCGTTTGCATGAAAAAGGGCGGCGAAGTGTTGTCTTTCGTTTTTCAAGTATGTGTATATGGTTTTATGATTTAAAAAAACGACCTCGGATGACGTTAAGTAAAAGCAAGAGTGAAGATTAATCAATAGATTAAATGGTTTATCTCTAAACTTAGACCAAACCTGACAATTAGACGGTGTTACAATGTTAAACTCATCGCACTGACCTCAGTGAAAAGATGACACCTGTGAGATCACTTGGAGGACTGGATCAGCTTTGAGACAGTCTGATGCAATCCTGCAACACACACAGCAACACATACCACCTTAGACTTCAGCCCAGCACTCAGATCATTTACCTACATGTCTGTGGATGTTACAAGCGTTTTATCGGAGACGGCTGCGCTTACCTGTCAATCACAATCAGCTGTGCTGAAGAGAGCAGAGCTGCAGGGCGACCCACGCATATAGTGTGTGCGCGCAGCCAATCGCGCTGTGTCCTCGTGTTGTCTGTTTAAAGCTGAGGAAACTGATCGGACAACTTCACATGGAGAGCGGAAGTTTTAAACAAGAGTGTGGCGACGGTCAACCAAAGAGATTATACTGAAAGAAGTCACTTTGGACCAACTGCCCTACTTATTGTTTTCTTTATGTTACTTCACAGCGGTGCGCATGATCAGAGCACATTACTTGCGGAACATTGATGCAACCCTATCAAAACTTTAGTTATAAATAGAGCAGACTTTACACTGGGGTGTGCTTTAGAAAGCAAGTTATGCAATTTAGTGGTCGGAGATGATTGAATTGGAAACTTAATCAACATAATAAAAATCACACAAAACAATTAATTCAACGGTCAATTCATTAAAGTTTGTAGAGGTGTTAAATTAAGAAAGTTGAAATGACAGCTTTGCAGCATGAAAACATGAGGCACTCCAAAGTTGCCATGCTCTGTGCTCATTTTGGAAACTCACTCCTCTTATTTCTCTTCAGATGGTAAATTTTGCATCTGTAATGAAGCATTGTTGCACATATTCTTGTTAATGTCTGCCACAATGAAATTCAAGGGGGGGTTATGAATAGGTTTGTTCGGTCAGCTTAACCTCATGCCAATGTATATACAGTAGAGAATGTGCAAAAGTTTAGGTTTAAACCAGGATGCGACCACCCTTTAAAACAGCACCAGTGCTCCTTGGTGCACTATGTACACTAAACAGTGTTTAAAGGTACTTGGCATGTAGGATTTTCAAGCATCTTGGAGAACTTGCCACATTTCTTCTGAGGATTTAGGCTGTCTGGATGTCCTCTGTGTCTTCATGTAATCCCAGACGGACTCCACATGAGGCCAGGGCTCTCTGAGGGTCAGAGAATCTGTTGCAGGACTCCTTGTCCTTGTCTCTGAAGATAGTTCTTTATGACTCTGGATGAATGTTTGGGGTGGTTTTCATGCTGCAGAATACATTTGGGACCGATCAGACCTAATGGTATTAGGAGAAACACAATTAACTTTTCTTTCTTGTGTCTTTTTGGTGGTGCATTACCCAATTTGGGAAGGGTCCTTAGGACACTTGAAAAACTCCTGCTTATATGGATGTGCCATGGCTATTCCACATGGTCTGTCCTGTTAGTTTGTTCATTGATCCTTCTGTCCAAGCAACACAGTTTATGCTGGCATTAAAACTAATGAGTTACTGTCAGACACACCTCTACTTTGACAATAAGGCCAGGGATATGCTCGTGCAAAAGTTTTCTATAGTTGTTACAAAAGGCCACTCTCAAAGCAAATTTTTTTTTTTTCCATTTGAGGGTCCTGGAGTCACTCTCTCACAAAGACTACCAACTTCAGCACTGGAGCTGAAGAAAGTCAGTGTAATACACCAGAAGGATGGCTTCCCTTGAGGCCTTCCTCACCTCCTCAGTAAGTGTCTTTGTTGAATCACTGACCACACAGAACAGCAACAAACTGCAACAAGGAATCTTGTCATCATAGCAAAGCAGAAACGTCAGCTGCAAACTTCCCACCCTTCAACACTTAGGAAGTTCAGGTCAATACAAGAGGTGCCATCGGGAGACTATGATGCATCTCTCTAGTCCTGGCTACCGTTTATTTCACGTCTTGTCATTTTAACGAAACACTGCCATATGTGAAAACACAACTGCACTGAGCAATCCCACCAAGGTGGAAAACCACACAACATTGTACAAGATCACTCTTGTGCAGTTTGTGCTGAAGATTTCACTAATGTGTGTTGAGTGTGGGGGCTGTCCAGAGCAGGAGCTATCAGCTCTGTGTGTGTAAAAAACTCCAGCAGATTTGTTCTTTGTGACTCACAGTAACCACAGAGGCCACAGTCTGCTGTGTTTCAACAGTCAGGTTATTCTTTCAGCAAGAAGATAATCTCCAGATTTTTAAAGGGGTATTAGCACAGCAGATTCTTGTATTGATCCCTGCTTACTAGTGTGATGAGAAGTAAACCTATAAACATTGGCACACACCTCACTACGCGGGCACATACACACACACACACACACACACACACACACACACACACACACACACACACACACACACACACAGGAAGGGCACCAACTTAACAGCTTGTCGCTGCAACAGGAGCTTGTCTTTCTGAATGTTATGACATTCAATGCAAATGTCAAACAATTCAGCTAAGGCTAAACTAATAAATGCAGGACTGATATGTTTTTTAGACAATAATTCTGTAATTCAGCCTCGCTGTCTGTACTGCTCAGTACTGACACACAGCCTGTTCTTTTTGAGGATGAGTCATTATCATTGTTCAAATGAACATGTTCAGAAAGCATTGTGGTATGGCGTAGTGGGCCTGCATAATTTTCACCACTGCCACTTTCTCATTGTGTGGCAGCACCCACATCCTGACTGCTTGTTGCAGATGATTTCTCTTCATGTTGATGATCTGTCTAGAACACTATATGTCTTGTTTGTTTTAGTGATACAGCATCAAGTTTAGTAAACACTTCTGTCTGAGAGGGAATCAGGATGGGACCCAGCCAATTGTCTGATTAACGCCGTGGTGGATGCAGCTTTGCTTGTTACTTAAAATATGATACAGTGGACCTTCTTCACGAATCATTGTTTAAGGATGAGGCTGATTTTATTCTTGATTTTTCTCATCGTCAACAAATCCCATGAAAAGACCAAAAACCAGCAATGCATTAGTTATTCTCGCTACTTGTTCATTAGTTTCAATACTTTCACAACCTTTAAATCTATAAAATCAGATCACAAATTTAGAGTTTCATTTCTTAAAGGCTGAATCATTTCCTTATTCACTTGTGACAAAGCAGATGAGACCACGCCATTAGTCCCATTTACACTTTTGTATATTTCTAACCATGCTTGTCATTAGTTTGTGACGTCAGTAATTCATCTTAATTTGTAGCATTGCAAGCACCTATTATCCTGTGTGTTTGTGTTTAGTATTATTTTTTCTGTAACGATGTCTCTTTAATTCAAACACGAACAAGTATTAAAGTAGTTATTGTTTATTGATTTAATCAGCTGTTTTGTGAGCTTCGTATTTGCTTTCTTTGTTATTACTTACCTGTGCTTACCATATTTACAGGAAGGCGGCAGCAAACAAACCTGTTTTTGTTCTGATGTCTTCGCTGATGTCATGTGCTATACCAAGTATAGGGGGTTGTATTGTGTTGAATATGTTAAAGTATGTCGATTAGTATTAGTGTTTTTTGTAATGTCTGTAGTGTATTCTTGGCGAGGTGGTAAGGTATGTTTAATTCCTGTTTGTACTGATTATATTTACAACATACTGGGCCTTAGTTGTCAAGGTTACAATAATAAAACACATGGTTAAGCCAGATTCAGTTGGGAAAGGAGACGGCGCACTTACAATCATTTCCTGTAACTGTGTCACTTGGGTTTCGCCACCTCCCTGCCCCTTTAGGAGACCAGTGGCAGGTCTCAGTCTGTTCATTCCAATAGGAGAAGTCAACGTGATCACAGATTATGACCGATTCTTTCACTCTATAGTCACTGAAATAAATATTGGATTCATTTTTCTTAAGCCACAGATCTTCTGAACATACAACAGATCAGGAGAAAATGAACTATCTGGGACCTGTTTCTGTCTCAGCAACGCACTCTCGCAAGATCTCACAGGACAGATCTCTCTCCTCTCTGTCGGTTCTGGCCTGATTTCACTGCTGCAGTAGTGCTGCCATAGTTTTCCAATGGCAGAAGTTTATAGGGACATATACGTGCAACCATGAATTAAAAGTTAAAACTGAATTAAACTAGTATTTCTTTGCGTAATAATACAATTATTGTTATTATTTAAGTGTTTTTAGAGGGAAAACAGAGAGCATCAGACTGATATGATCTTGTACTGGGTTGGTCAGATATAAGCAAGCAGATAAAAATGAGCAGCAAAATTAGGTGTAAATTCATACTGTATCTAGTGTTGTATTACTGTTATGTTTTGACTGGAATAAGATCACGATCCCACACCCACTTAGGAGACAGGAAGTATACCATTTCTTACCATTGGCATTGCTTGTAATGCGTCATCTTTTGTTATAGAGTATCTTTGGTTAAGCCGATGGATTGGTCAGGGTTTGGTAAGGTTTAGGCACAAAGGCACAGGCTTGGGTTAAAATAAGAACTTCACAGAGTGGGGCAGGGGTGATGTATTTTTGGAGGCCAACCCAGAAGTTAGCATCGCCCAGGTTCCCTCCATAAAAAGCCAATGGTATTTTTCCATTGCTCACTGTTCAGTTTTTCTCCAGAAATTGGGATCATATTCTTCACATTAAGTGCAATCACGTTGTATTAATGATGCATTTGAGGTAAAGATATTGATAGGCTTTGGCACCAAGAGCACAAGTTAGAAAAAGAAAGTTTTTTTCCAGAGATGTTCTCCACAGGGTGACACAGTCTTGCTTATACTCTCTAAACCATAGGTTGAACATTTCTGACAGGTTTGAATGTGCACCTACTCATTTCACTAAACAAAGTGATACAACCAGGTGACTCATCATCGGGGGTTAGTCTAATCACTTAGTCTGGGAACTTTGATGTTGTTATGTCACCCCCCACTCCTCACACACAAACACACACTCCCACCTGAACCTCACCACCATGGTCTACTTTTACAAGCTATACTCCTCTCTGTGCACTCAATGCCCATTTAATTGGAAATACCACTGCTTTGCTTTGACTTAACCTATTTAACATCTGTTTGTATGTCATGTCAAACCTTATTTCTTTCACTGCCCTTTCCACAAGGCCTTTTGTGTGATTGTTGGTGTTGACGTCTGCTGGCCTGATTCCTGCTCCTTAACTCGGCTGAGCTGTTAACCACTATTTACAGGAAGTTGAGCCTCAGCAAGCATGGGGGGTATCACCTCCTCATTGCTGCACTTTTGTACAGTCGCACATGAAAACCTTACAGTAGTAATGAAGGCCCCTGAGAGAGCACAAGCAGAGACCACTGAGAAGCTTCCCTCAGCCCTTGGCTTTCTCACACTAGACTGAAAACAGGGTTGGTCTGAGGGTCATGCACTGCAGAGATCCTGTGAGATATAGAATAGGATGAGAACAAACATGCTCACATTAAATATGGAGTGGAAACTTGGCCTATATTTTTGACAGTGTGATAATGAGCATGTCTCTTCTGGGGTGGTTCTTGACAATTGCGGTTTTCATCATCAGTGTAAGGCTTTTATAAAGTGATAACTGCGATACAGTTAAAATAGATGTTGCCTTAAAATTACATCTTGCTGCGCTCATTAATGCTTTGTCCTGCAGCACTAAATGATCATTTAAGTGAAAGAAAGTTTATCTAGAAATTATTTATATCACAGTCACTTCCTTAAAATAACAACCAAACAAATTACTGTTATTGTACGTATCTGACATGTAGCATCTGGGTTACTGCGGAGGGTATTGTGCTTTTTTTAAGCTGCCTCAGAGTTAACAGTTTTTTTTTCATATTTCCAGTTTGTATTGAACAAAACATGAGGAAGTTAAACTTGTCATCTTCACTTCTTGTGTTCTTGTCACTAGCTACTGACACTGCGGTAAGAATGAGAATCGTAGCTAGATAAGACCTGGAGAGCTTTTTAAATTTTTTTTACATATAATAAATGACGTCTTTGTCAATCGGTCAGTTCTGAGAACTTGTAGGTGTAGAAATAAATAAGAAGTGTTACTCATATTTGCAGGGTTTGGTTTCTTCTGGTAGCTTGCCCATAAACTTGCATGAGTAATGTAAGATTGTGTGAAGCCACTCACTTGCCATTTGCTTATTTTACTACCTCTGGCAAGAGACAAATAAGTTGTTTCTTTACATAAGCCCATCAAAGTGGTTCCTTTGATCTAATTTATATGTAACTAATTGCATTTTTAATTCTGAGAATCTCAGATATTGTAACATACACACTTAAGTGTGTAAGTTTTACCCTTCCAGCTGGCATGTGTGTGCCTACAAATTCCGGATGTAATTGAACTTTTTTCTCTGTTTTGAGAAGAATTTGATATTTTGCTTGAATTGGTCATCACTTAAATTTAGATTTTTGATATTTTATTTTGAAATAGCTTTATCCTGTATGTGCAGAGTGAAAATTTTACAAGAACTATGTATTCTTGAGAGACAACTGGTTGTGAGGTTTGGCAGCCATGATGGGCAACGGTTAAACTGTGGTGGAAAAGCCTGGCCTATTGACTATCATTGTTTGTGGAGGCCTGAGAGCACCTATGCCACACCACCAGCACATCACCTTAACCACTCACATGCAGAGCCCAGCTGTAAAAATAGATAGGAAAGATTGCCCTAGATATGCTCACACATCCACATACACACATGTAAGACGTAAGATTCACACACGTTCAGGTGTTGATGCGTGGCCTTTGTGGGGACAACCTCACTTACACAGGGAAGAGATATGAGCCAAAGAGATATGAAACCACAAATAGTACATTTAACTGACATTGAGCAAACATCCAGTGAAATGCCTTTTGTTCAGAGGTGCCATTGTTTACAATTTCACCTTTCTTTTACCTTCATCTGGTGCTTAAACTGCAGTGGGTGCTTGTCTCCACCAGGTGGCATTAGATTCATGAAGAAGGGAGAATGGTTGAAGTCTTTCAAATAAATAATGCATAACACTAATCCTACCCCCAACCCCAATGTTAAAGCTTATTTGGAATAAAATCCGGCATATGAAAAATGCTTATACATACATTAGGGTTTTCTTCACTAATTTACTGCACATACTGTAAGTTCCTCGGAATATAAGCACTTGTCTTTTTGTTCTTTTTGAGACCATATGATTAAAAAACTGCTGTCATTTTTAAAATTTTGGTTCAGTATTTGATTTTAAAATGAAAGTACGTAAATGATTAATTTTATACTACATGCTATTGTTACATTCAAATAAAATTTCAGAAATTACTTATAGTCACGTATGTACAAGATATTTCATGTCTGTGGACACACACTGTTAATAAGTGCATGGGCAGGGTTTATTTAAGGTCTATTTAATTCATATTGCATAAAATTATACATATTTTAATCGGATTTAATTTCCATATAGGATAATAATAATAATTAAGATAATTTAGATTACTGTAAACAAACAGAGATTGTATGAGAAACAAAATGGTGTTGGCCATGTACGCCCAGTCTGATCGTGTTACTGCTTTCACATTCCTGTAAACTAATACTCCCACAGTTGCTATGGTGCAAAAACACCATTACTATACTGCCACAGAGACTTTCTAGGACACTAAAGTTATTTAGGTTAGATAAAAAATTCATCCAGTTTGTAAGTGTAGAGTCTTTCTGGATGTGGTTTTTGGTAGTTTACTCCCAAATACTAAAAACATTTCTGTTTTTACAGTTTAATAACTGCGAAGAATTAGATAAACTAAGCAGTGATTTGATATGCTTATACTCTGCTGGCTTAGGTGCTCTTCCTCCACTCCTCTTTCTCTCCTCAGGTAAGGTGCATGGGGAGTACAGTCTCTGACACCAGAACCTTCACCTGGGAGAAAGAGAAAGGCGGGGCTGAGAACATGTTAAGGAAAAAGAGAAACGAGGGGGATGGTCGAAACAGGTGTGCGTTATGAAAAGCAGCTGAGAATGGTTAGGAAAACAACCATGTTAATCTCTAGCTGTGGTCGGTGAAGCTTCGTGATTGATGGCTCAGCTATGTCACCTGGTTGCAAGAGCTATACAGTGCTCCAGAACAGTACTGGCAAGCAGTGCAGGTAAATGTATGACTCTTTCTGAATTGTGCTAGTTATTTCTATGCTGTACTTATGATTAGTTTCAGCAACAAAGTTATTATTAACAGCTTTACAAACAAAAATCATCAATAGTCAAAACAGACTAGTGTCCTCTCTGACTTTACTCTGTGTTTATTCATTTGTTGGCAGATGTGGTCTGGACACTAATTAAGTAACAGGTAAAATATATTGTGACTGTCACTGATATCTTTACTCATGCAGATTTATTTGCTATGACTTTGTTTTTGAATTCTCACAGCTTTGATGCAGATGGTTGGATCTGAGCAGTCTCAGTTCTCTCTCATCAGGATTGCTCGCGCAGCTTCCAGCAGAGATTCATCCAGAGGAGTTGGTCCATTTCTCAGTATTTCATCATATAGAAAACAAACCCAGAGTTGCCTTTAATTCACCTTTGTATTTTGTTTGTGTTATGAAGTGGTTAATAGACGCTGGGTAAGGTTTGTGCAGCTACGACTGGCATCTGAGTCTGTGTAGATCAGCAATGATTTATAGCCTTTTGTCTGCTATGATGTACGTTATCATGGTAACACGGCTTAATGAGTTACAAGACTGATGAATGTATATTAGAAGTAGAAAAGCAGTTCTTTCACTCAGTCGTCTCTCTCATGTAGCATAACAGAAGTCTACAAACATCCTAACCCACCCAACATCATGGCCAAGGAAAATGTGGAAACTGGTATGTCACCTTTGATCTCCATCCTGTATTTTCCTTTTACTTCACCTGCTGGCCATTCTATCTTTATTTCACTGTATTTACTGAGATGTATCCAGAGGGGAGTGAATAGTGTTTTTGATTTGAAATGAAATATAATTTACATCCATTAACACAAAATTTCAGTGTTGTATCTTGCAGACTGAAATTTTCTTCTGTAGGGGATCATGTGTCTTGATGCTATTAGAATGGGGCAGATATAAGAATCCCTCTGAGATATGGTTAACAGCAGTACACTACATACACTTGCATATTAATAATACACTCACAGAAACACACACACGCACGCACGCACACACACAGACACACACACACACATACATACATCCATCTGTTGCCTGCAGATGAATATGATACGTTAAATCACTTTGTGCAAATGCAGCTGGACTAACAGCCTGACTAACGTGTGTCTGACAGGCCTTTCATGGGAGGTGAGGGCAAACAGCCGCCACTACCACAAACACAAACAGAAGAAATCCTTTTTGTGCTTCCGCTGGGGCCGATACGCTGTGAGTCCGTCCTACATTAGCTTCCTTCCTTCAACATGGTACCTTAACACCTGTTGGCATGCTGATGCATTGAGAAACAGGTTGATGTGTTGATACGTATGCTTCCTTTATGCCTCTCTCTCTCTCTCTCTCTCTCTCTCTCTCTCTCTCTCACTCTGTGTTGCTCTTCTTGTTGGTTGTCAGGACAATAAGGTGCGCAGCTTCAAGTACTCCCCCCTGACTTTTCTGCCCCTGACGCTGTTTGAACAGTTCCAGCGAGTGGCCAATCTCTACTTCCTTCTCATGATGGTGTTGCAGGTCAGATGAAGGCTCTGTTGTTCTTCCTCACTCTGTCTATTCATGTTTTGTTATCTCATGTTAGCAATTTTCAAATAAGCGGCAGAATAATCAAATAACTCAAATAACCGGAAGAGCAAAACAAAGTGCGCAATCGGGATTGTAAGAGAAAATATGATTTTCTCTGACTTTACAGACAGTCTGAAATCGTAGGAATAATGCCTTCCATGTTCCTTTCACATATCTTGTTCTTTTAGATTGACCTTATATCATGATGTGATACAGGTTATAATAATGATTCTGCTCTCCAGTGCAAGGAGACCAGATCAGCATAACCAGAACATAAAAAGCACACTTACATAGGTAACAACAACCAACAAGAAAAAATGTAATAAAATATGGTGGTAACACGACAGAGTAGTATAATGTGAACAAATAAGTGTAGTGGTCAGTCAAGAACATGAGTCTATAAAAATGTTTTTTAGGGCCTGATTTAAAAGACACTGAGACAGTGTCAGCAGACCAAAGCAGAGGTGCCAGTACAGCAAGAGCTCGATCACGTTGACGACATTGACCTGGAGTCTAACCCAGCATGAGTGGGGAAAAAAATGGATTATAAAATAAACTAATATCATGCAAGCTATCTGTGCTGTAATCTGTTAGGATAACAATAATGCAGTAAATATTTTTGTCTGCATGCAAAGACAAGTAAAGGTTGCTTATCCACCTCTTGAACTAATTTATGGTACCAGAGTTGCCGCCCCAGGGCGTCTTCTTAAAGTAAAAATGTTCTTAACCAATAAAATTTGTTCCACTAGATGGATTTGACAATTTGCTGTTTAACCCTGACATCATAAATCCCTCTGCTAAGAGATCATATTAGCTCATTTGAGCATACATTACATTTATTTTGTAAACTTTGAAAAAATAATCTTACATCTTTCTTAAATTGAATTAATTTTGTAATCTTTTTCTATAGATTTAAGCTGTTTAGTTTGTTTATCATAGTTATTATTACTTGTAGAGACACTGTGTGGGTATGGTGTACACAATGTGTGTGATTACATTTCCCTTTCCTTCTGTGTGTATCCATGCTTACATGTGGTTTCCAGTGTGTCCCTGCCATCTCAGCCATACCCTGGTACATTACTATAATCCCACTGCTCATGGTGCTCTCTGTGAGAGGGGTGAAAGACCTCGCCAACGACATGGTGAGACCGCCACTAACTCCCTCGTGCCCCCTTTGTCAGGCAGGGGGAGTCTGGGAGGGGGAATATCCCTCAGCGATAAATGCACATGCTTCCACATAAATGCATGATCTAAAACACAAATATACGACCGGCCTCACGCATGCATTTATGCACCTGGCACTTAAGCATGTATGCACTCTTTTCTCTCCTTCGTTGTCCTCATTGACTCCTTGTCCTCTCTTCATTGACAGAACCAGTCATCCCAGTAGCATTAATTTTCTCTCCTATCATTAAAGCTTTTCCTTTTAAATGCAGGCGTGATGTTTTGCATGGAGAATTCTCTGGTTAAGTGCATCACTGAGTTACGGTCGTTAACAGCTCTGGGTGAAACGCTTGCTTGACCCCTCTCTATTGACTAATCATTTAGTGGAGGGTGTAAATCTCCCAGCTGGTGTCACTGTAGAGCCCCGGTAATGGCGTTTCTCCTTTCTCCTCTCTCCTGTTCAACCTTTCATGGCCACCCTCACTCCCTCTCACACGCTCCCTGTCCATCACTCTTTTCCTCCATCCTTGTCGAGCTTTTCAATCTGTCTCTTTCTCTCTCTTCTCTCATTCTCTTTTACGGTGTGTCTTTCTCACTCTCTCTCTCTCAATCTCGGGTTCAGGCAAGGAGACGCAGTGACTCTGAGATTAACTCCCGACCCTGTGACGTACTCATCTCCCAGAGGTGAGGACAAAGACAGTGGGTTATTCTCTCAGGACTCAGTGCAGGTCCTGTTTGAAACAGCCCTCTAATGAAGCTCTAATGAAGTGTGAATGAGTGAATCCTGAGATGGTCCCTTCGTGCATTAGAGCAGGGCAAAGGCAGAGTATTCTTCGCACCTTTTGGAGGAACTACCACCCTTGATGACATCGTCTCATATCTTCAGATGTAGTCCTACTTCAGCATGTTTCTGAGAATCTTCATTTCCGATGTCATGTTTTCTCCTGTGGACTAATAGACAACCACAAAGAAGAATTTGTACACTTACAGGCAATATGTTGTAACTGCATGAGAAATGGAGTCAAGAAAAATTAATAGTGCATTGTTTTTTTTTTTGTTTTTTTAGCATTAACAGATATAATTTTAATTGAGGGCCCCACCAGACATGTTTTTAAAATATACACTACAGGTATATTCACATAAATAATCAAAGAGTTTACTCCTGTATTTACAGACATTCCTGATGAAATCAACCTTTTCACTGCCTCACATTTAGAACTTTCTTGAGATGTACTATAGGCATGAAGTGTGTGTAGTGTTTGTTCATTAACTGATTAAATAAAAATTTGGGGAAATTTTAGTCCCACATTTTGAATTTGAATTGATAAGTTTATGTGATAAATTTAGTAAGTTGTTACATTTTATCAACTACAAATCATATGAAGTGCTTGTAGGGTAGTAATCCATATTTGCGAGAAGAAAATTTAACTTTTACTTATTAAATATGCTTACTGCTCATGTGCTCTGTGTCTCAGTTTCAACGGGGCACAGTGGAAGGACCTGTGTGTGGGAGACGTACTACGGATCCACAAAGACCAAGTCATCCCTGTGAGATACACCATTTATACATATAAAAAAACAACACAGCAAAGTTGTTTTGAAGAAAACAAAGTGTCTGATTAATCATTGTTGTGCAAGTAGAATACGATTGCATTAACTACTTGCTAGACTACACTATAAGGTAGCATGTGTATAAAGTAGAACATTTCAACATGCAGGAGTTGAAAGATAAATGCTCTGTAGCTCTATTTGTATTCCCAGTAACTTTCCAATCAACCTCCTCTCTCTGTTATTTTCTCACAGGCGGACCTTCTCCTCCTGTGCAGCTCAGAGCCTCACAGTTTGTGTTATGTGGAGACAGCGGACATCGATGGGTGAGAATCACAGTTAACGTAATCACTATGTTTTTATGTATAATTACATAATTATAATCACTCATTCTGATACCTTATTCTTCATTCATCATCTGATTCATTGTATAATCATAAACAACATACATGATTGTATGTATTAGCTTCGTGAGGATTATACGTATAGTAGTAGTAGTGGATTTTTCCTGTCCTTTCTGCACACAGAGAGACCAACCTCAAGTACCGGCAGGCTCTCAGTGTTACACATGCTGAGCTGACCTCTCACCCCTCAGAGGAGACCCTCGCTGCCTTTGATGGTTGTGATTTCTATTCAGAATGCAGATTCCAAAATGTGTTCGTTTTCAAATAGGGTAAAAAGTAAATGTAACCTCTCATTTTACAGGTGTTGTGCTCTGTGAGGAACCCAACAATCGCCTGTACACCTTCAGAGGCCAGCTGCACTGGCGAGGAGAGAGTCATCTGCTGGACAACGAGCACATCCTCCTGAGGGGAACAGTCCTACGCAACACAGAGTTTGCTTATGGCTTGACCATATTCACTGGTACATGTAGAACAATGTATTGAGTTTCAAAGAGGGGATATCAACACAGATTTCTCTGGAATTCCTGTGCTTGAGAAATGATGCTAGGATGCTACAGTTGTTCATAAAATGGTTATGAGCCACCCTCAATCTGCCCTGTTGAGTTTAATACTTAGACACTGATGCAAAGAGGATGAAGAGAAGCAGGGATATATGGCACAATGTGTACGATAAAAGTGATACGATTATTGCAAAATGTTTTGTTTCCAGGCCACCTATCTTTTTTCACCCTCTACTGTGGCCTCCACTAGCTTCAATGACAAATTTTATTATGTGGAATACATTATACTGCTAATTATGGACAGTACTTAACTCTTGCAGGAGTGGCTCTGTTAACGTCTGGCAGATTACAGGCTCCTCCTGTCTTTTAAGTGATCATTGATCGGATATTACCGAACCTGGCAGAGGTGTCATGGATCTCACTGTTATGACCCTTTCAGTTCTGGTGAAGCAGATCAATAGATCAAATTCTTCCAGAGATGGGTTTTATACCATCCATCAGATAATGTCTATTGGTATGACCCCAGTTGAGCTTGATTATAACTCTTAACCCTCCTTACACACACTTGACATAGCCTGCTTTAAATTAAGTACTATCAAGGTTGACATATTATTGTCGTTGTTGAACTAAGTTTCAGTTTCAGTTTTCTGTGCTTGGACAGTTTGGAGATATGACACATTCTCAGTTTTGTCATTTTTACACATTCAACTCAATGTCTTTCAGCAGTCTATCTGAGAGTGAGACAACACCACTGGAAAACATAGTGTGATACTTTATTGATCCCTGCAAGGGAAATTCTCTCTCTCCCCCCCCCACCCCCGACCTCTCAGCATCGGGGTCAGACACCCCCGGAGCTGGTAGGGCTTCAGCATCTTGCTTAAGGGCACATCAGCAGATGCTCGCTGACACAAGGGCTCGAACTCTCACCCTCTGGCTGCACGATGGCCTCCCAACTTGCTCGGCCAGGCCACTGCAGCAACAGCAACTAATAGCAGTCTGTTCTGTACCAGGCGCGGACACTAAGATCCTGAGGAACTGCGGGAAACTGAGAGTGAAGACGACGCGAACGGAAAAAGTTTTCAACAGAGTGGTGATCGGGGTGAGTGGATAAAGGCCAGGGGGATGACAACCATGAGGCATTGAGTGGAGTTACTATAAACTGTGTTTGTCTATATTTTGGATCTCCAGATAGTCCTGTCCGTGCTGCTGACAGCTCTGCTTCTTGCCATCGGCAGCGGCGTGTTTTCGAGTCAGGTCATGAGCCAGACAGGGGTTCTGTCTGCTCTTGTGGTTAACGGCAATCCAGTCTACACCGGGTTCCTCATCTTCTGGAGCTACATCATCTTGCTCAGCCCGGCCATGCCAATAGCCCTCTACATCTCGTTAGTTGCATCTGCAATACTGCATTCTCTGATATACATGTGTTCAGCACACTTGTGTTTGTGTGTATACTGTTTTACTCTGTATGTGCCGTCCATGGCTGTGTGTCCACAGGTTTGAGGTGATCCACACGATCCATAGCCTGTTTATTGGCTGGGATATAGAGATGTATTGGCAGCAGGCAGACAGACCGGCCCAGGCCAGGAATACCTCATTGACTGAGGAGCTTGGCCAAGTGGGATACCTGCTGAGTGACAAAACTGGGACACTAACTCAGAACCGTTTGCTCTTCAGACAGTGCTGCATCGCTGGGGAGATCTATGGTAACAATAAAAAGCCATTCATTCCATCTCACATTAATAAAGTGAATTGGTCTCATGACTTTTCACTCAGTAAACTACTACTCTATAATACAAAGTTGGTTTTCTATCTGATATTTTAATTATCCTACTTAGAAAAAAAACACCAAACCATAGCGGACACAAAAACAAAAAAATCTATCTGGCTTCATGTGGAACATGTAGCTGGAAATTAAACCACTCAGACTTTTAAACAACCTCACCCTCTAATAAGAAATAAAATCACCTTCCTCTCCTGTTTCTCCTGCTCTTTTACTTTACCTAAGCATCCAGCTTCAACAAGATGTACATCAAGTTGTGAATGCAACATGCTCTCAAAATGCCTATTTACAGGATGTCAAGCAACTTTGATTATAGTTATGTAGCTATGTCAGGAAAAAGCTATGGTTCACTATAAAGTTAAGACAGATAACATAAACCTTACCTTTCCTGTTCTGTAAAAATCTTCAAATTAGAAAATCATGAACAGGCCATAATTAGTCAGATGAGCTTGCTCAATTCAATAGAAAAAATGACTGTTTTTGTTTTTAAATACTGTAGATTGAACTCCTGATTGGTGGAAGAATTAGCCAAACAAAGGGATGGAAGTTGAACACTTTTCTCCTTTGGTAAATAAAATAGATCATTCATTGTGATTATAAGAAAAGTTTGAAAGCAATACACAAGTGGTGGCAATGAGACACGTTTTCATATTCTTGTTCACCCAAGAGTGCCCAGTTTGTTTGTCCAGTTTGTCTCCAAGAATGTGTGAGGTTAAAAGATTGTATCCTGTCTAATCACCACAGTATTTTGTGAAATTTATTAAACAGGGGTTGATAATGAGCAGTGAGCAAAGTTTCCTCACCGGCTTACAGTGGAACAAAGATCACTCTGGGGAAGCGACATGACATAAACTCATTCCTCAAGAGAGCGACAACGCGAGACGCTTAACATGCTCATATTCAACAGCCATGAGTCCATCTACTAAATATTTAACACCAGCTCTGCCCACAGAAGACGAAATGTAATTGAAACCTTGTCAGAGTCGCATCAACCATATGTTGTATGTCTGAGCCATTTCCTGCTTCAGACCCCCCTTTCTTTCTTTCTTTCTTTCTTTCTTTCTTTCTTTCTTTCTTTCTTTCTTTCTTTCTTTCTTTCTTTCTTTCTTTCTTTCTCAAATGCTTTTTGCAACTCATTAAGTATAATATGTTTCTACTTTCACAGGTGATGCATCAGTCAGGGCAGAGGATGTAGAGGTAGCATATTATTAATCTTTGTATCATCTATAGAGATGACTGTTTTTACATCAGAATTTCTGCTGTAACATTGTATAATGTCAATGCACAGTAACATTTAGTGCGCCATCTTTTTCCCTCTATGCGTGCAGCCCATGGACTTAAGCTGGAATATGTTCTCCTGCGGTGGTCTGTTCATGTCGGCTCCCAGCCTGGTGGAGAAACTCAGAGGACAGCAGTGTCCTTTCAGCAGACATTTCCTCAGAGCACTCTCTTTGTGTCACACTGTCATGGCAGAGTGGAAGGAAGGTGAGCTTGTGTCTCTGTGTGTGTTGTGTGTTTGTGATTTAGATCAAAATACGTGAGCTGTCGTCCCCCACCTGATAAAATAGTCAAACCTCAGTCGAGAGCTGACCGCACTGGTCTGATATTTGATGAAATCATGATGTGTGATTCTTATTTCTATTGTGTTTTTGTATTACACTGACTGACCTGATGGGGTGCTACAATTAATAGATAATTCACTTTGATCTCAGACACCACTTGTCCAGTGTTAAAAAAAATTTGAAAGGAAGATGTATTTTGTCACAGTTATCTTTCTATCACTAAGCTTCTGGTCTGATTCTGCTGTAATAAAACACACGGATAAGGCTACTGACTGGCATAATGGACCGTTTGTGAATGACAACATGTTTATTTCCAACTTGTGTGCTGATCCCATTCCTCCAGAGGCTCCAGTTTACCAGGCTGCATCCCCAGATGAGGAGGCTCTTGTTGGTGCAGCCAGGGAGCTGGGCTGGGTCTTCCTGTCTAGGACAAGAGACTTCATCATCGTCTCTGAGCTGGGTGTTACGCGACAATATCAGCTACTGGCACTGCTTGACTTTACCAGCAAGAGGAGACGCATGTCTGTATTGGGTGAGAGTGGCCCTCTAAGTACACACTAACAAAATGTCTTCCACCTTTCAACCTCTGTTATAATTACACATATAAGTTATCCCCTGTCACCATCTTTTCTGGATAAATTTATGTGTATCGTTTTTGTGTTGTTTTCCAGTTCGGGAGCCAGAGGGTGGGTTAAAGCTGTACTGTAAAGGGGCGGACATAGTGATCCTGGAGAGACTGCAGAGGGACTGTGCATATCAGGAAAGGACAGAAAGATCCCTTGAGGTGAAGCAAAGTTTCTATTGAACCAGTAGCGCGTGCTGCACAGTACACCTACTGAGCCTACAATTTATATGTCATATATTATGCATTACTATATTATATGTCAGGATATTTTGGTCTCCACTTCAGTATTAAAGAGTTCAAAATGACACATTATGTGAAACTCCAGTTTTACCAATTGCAGTGCCCGGCCAAGAAATAATCCTGCACATAACAGTGCAGTGATGCAGTGCAGTGAGCTTTAGAGATGCTGGTAGGACCAGGATTTTGTTACCTTTGGACATGTAAGCTGGTTCCCCTGTTTCCAGTCATTATGCTGAGCTAAGCTGAGGGGCTGCTGGCTGTAGCTTCACATATAGTCATGTTGCCAAAATGTTGACTATTCTTTTAAGAGCAGTAAAACAGAGGTGCACAGTTATGGGTTAAACACCATAAAATAATTAGTTGTTTCTTCTTCTTGATCATGTGTGTGACTCAAAATAGACATACAATATCTTCTCTCATTTGTTATCAACTGTCTTATCATATTTTGGCTGGACTGCAACAAAACTGTTGGATCCCTCATGTGTGTGTGCTGTGCGCTATGTGAGAGACAAAACAAGAAAGATATGTCCTTGCTTCTAACTTTCTGTCTGAGTGATAATTATATGGGTAAATATAGCCAAAATCACAGCACAGTTTGTGTCTTTAACTTATGTGTTTGGTGATTTTGTCAGACTACATCGCTGTTATAAAATCAGGAAATGGGTTGGAAGTTAACATGCAGTCTTAATGGGCTGCATTACAGTCAATATTTCAAACCTGTTCTGTTGTCTGACAACAGAAACAGAAAAACATGTAACTGAGAACAGCTTTGTAGGAAATTTGGCTGTATTAAAATACTGTATATGTGAGCCTGGAGAGAAGCAAACAGATAAAGAGCTGAAACCTGCTGACACTAGGCAAAATGCAAATAGGCCACAACTATGTCAGTTGTTTACAGTGGTTCCACAACTGTTTTTACTACATCCTCAATTTGAGGGATTGAGAGTCATTAAAGATCCAGTAAAAGAAAGGATCAGGCCAGTCATCTCAGCTTTAGTCCTACTGAGACTAGTAGTTTGTCTCATGTTTTCTCTGTCGATCCTTCAATTCTTCCTGAAAGATCACTCAGTAAATAATGTGCAACCTATCAAATAACGTGTTAACTTATCTTCTGTCAGCTGTTTGCTCAGGCTTGTCTGAGGACTTTGTGTGTTGCGGTTCGATCTGTCCCTGAGGCATCATGGGAGCAGTGGAGTAAAACTCTGGCCCAGTCTGCTGCCATGGCGACCTGTGACCGTGATGCACTGCTGGAAAAGTTATATGACCAGATGGAGAGAGAGCTGCAGGTGGGCTTCTCCTCAGTGTGATTTTATATGTTTATTGTCAATCCCTCATTTAGAATGGTATAGCAGATCACTGAAACACACGCATGATAACAGATAACCCTTTTAAATCAAGCTTGTGCTTAAGGATTTCTGCACTGTGTTTCCCTGAATTAAGTTTTATACATGTTGAGCCAGAATAGTTCTTTGAAGTAAATTGAATCCCTGTTTGCCTGAGACTTAAGGTAATACAATATATTTTTTTCATGCTATGAGGTTGAATATCACCCATATCATCTCTTTGTTGTATTCATGCTACTATGTAATAAAGCTGATATCCTGTAGGAAAGTGGAAAATGCTTACTTTCATGTTTTGTAGCTTCTGGGGGTGACGGCTATAGAGGACAGGCTTCAGGAGGGCGTTCCTGAGACTATTTCTCTGCTTCAACAGGCTGGGCTAAAAGTATGGGTACTGACTGGGGACAAAAAAGGTATTGTGACATACTGTAGCAGGAAGGGGGAATGGCACCATTTTGTATGCTGAGCTGTAGCTACATGAAAACAAAGTCTCACTATGGTTTATGTCTTTGCTTCTCTCTTCTCTGCTCTACTTTCCTTCACCCTTATAGAGACTGCAGTGAATATTGGATATTCTTGCAAACTACTGGATCCTGATACCAGATTACTGGAATGGCAGGAGCTGAGGTTAGCAATGATAGAAATAAAAAAAAAAATACACAAACACACACATGCACACACTCACACCATCTCATTGATCTTTGTGTGTTTGCCCCTGCAGACAGATACTCCAGGCCCCAGACCCAGGGGTCAGTTTCTTCAAGGCCAGACAGACAGAGCTGTGGGCGGTAGACATGGAGCCGGCTAGAGCAAAGACTGCTGTGGTCCTCACTGGACCTGAGCTGGTAAACTCCGGACTCTACAGTAAATAGGTTGCTTATTAAGTTTTTAAATGGTCAAATAGCTGTCATCATGTACTTTGCAAATGACTCATGAAAAGTTGTGTTGTTTATATCAGAGGTCATTTGAAAGCAGAAATACAAGCCTCTACTACTGTTTACATTGTAATAGGGTACTGACATAAAGCATAAGATTTTAGGCATCAGTTTTTCTCTAAAAATATACTCTGGCATAAGATGCCTCAAAGACCCTGATGGCCTCTTCCTGTATATGAACACAAGAGTTTCTGCCCAAGTTACAACAGTTTTGGTGTTTTCACATATTTCTGTCTGTGCCTCTTTCTCTGTGCTCACTGATTTGATTTGCTGTGATGTAACATACCCCCATGCACCAATTGGTGTTTAGCAACTTTTAATCGAAATCTGATGACATTTGTGTCATCACAGTCACTGTCAGACAGATCTGATACAGCCACACACAGAACAAATAAAGAAAAGTTTTTGAGTGTTAAACTTTTTCCAACCTGTGGCTTTTTGCATATCTGGTCATGAATGTTTGAGGTTATGGTGACATTTTTTTAGGGGCTTTAGAAAATGATTACTACTGTGAGGTGTCAAAGCCACCTCAAAACAGAGACCATCTTGAACCCAAAAGCAAAGTTGGCAACTCCTCTAAATGTCCATTAAAGTTTTAAAAGGTCATTTCAAATTTCAAATATATCCTAAACTGAGCTGCTTGATGATGATGTTGTACCCCAGGAAGAGTTTGATCAGAGACCAGAATGGGGCGCCACGTTCATGAGCCTGGCAGAGCAGTGTCAGTCGGTACTGTGCTGCCGTGTAACCCCCGGACAGAAGGCTGACATCGTCACGTTGGTCAGAAAGCACACCAGCTCAGTCACCATGTCCATCGGGGACGGTGCCAATGATGTAAACATGATCAAGAGTAAGTCAGGCGACAAGGAAAGATGACAGAGAAAATGTGTATTTGTAGCTCTAAACTGTAGACTGTGTCTGTGTTCATGTTTTTTACATTTCTCTTCCTCTTTTTCGATCCCTGTCTTTTCTTGCTGTCATCCACCAGCGGCTCATGTTGGCGTGGGAGTGGCAGGAGTGGAAGGAGGTCAGGCAGTGCAGAATGCAGACTTTGCATTGTCCCAGTTCAGGTTTCTGCAGAGGCTGCTACTGATCCACGGGCGCTGGTCATACAGGCGCATTTCCCTCTTTCTGCGCTACTTCCTGTTTAAGACCTGTGGCTTTGCTCTGGTGCACATATGGTTTAGTTTCTTCAATGGCTTCAGTGCTCAGGTTAGCCACATGTGAATTAAATTCAATGACATGAAGCCTTAAAGTCACATAATGAAGTGAATTTGAACATGGAGAAAACATCTTGCATTTATTCCACTGTCTGTTTCTCTCTTTCAGTCTGTGTACGAGACATGGTTCATCGCTTTCTACACAGTCTTCTACACAGCATCCCCTGTTATTTGTTTTGCCTTCTTTGAACAGGTGATACAGAGGTTTTTATTAACTGATTAATCAGATAAATATTTCTGTCATAACACTTCAGGCTGCCTCTTTGTGTCGTAGGATGTGTGTGCAGAAAGCAGCCTGAGGGGGCCGGAGCTGTACAAGTCTGGACAGAGACAGGAGCTCTCCAGCCCTCTGATGCTTTCCTTGTCGCTCCTGTATGCTGTCTACACTTCGCTCGTTCTCTTCTTCATCCCGTTAGGAGTTTTCTACAACACAGCTTTTGACCTCCAGACAATGGCAGTCACTGTCTCCATGGCCGCCACATTTGTTGCCACAATTGAGGTCAGGATCACATTTTCTATTTAAAAATCACAGATGATATCACGTCGTTTCGGTTACAAGGAATATTTTAACATTTTAACTTTTTAAATGTAATAATGATACTGCCTTACTGATAATTAAATCTAATGTCATAATGTGATGTGATTTTGTTACATCATCTGTGGGCACATCTGTGCATTTGACAAAATGAAAAACAAAAAAAGAAAAATCAAAATGATCATGTGCATATAAACACAAAAGTATTATCTGTGGAAAAAGTAAACATTGTTATTGTGACTCTACACTTTATAATTTAGAAATGATGAACTCTACTCTTTCAACCTGCAGCTGCAGTAACCAAAAATGAGACACATTATAATGACAATTTAAATTACTGAACAGTGTTCTGTCATACACTATCACAGCATGGTTTAGTAATCAGAACAGTAAATAAAGGAGCGAACTGGCAAAGGTTGCTAATGTGGCCATTAAACTGTTCAGAAGACCAGTTTGGGAACAGAGGGTGAGGATGAAGGCTCCTTCTATAACAGAGGGACCTTCAAATCCTCTGTTCTTTTAATTTGGAGAGGCTAAATTCTGGTAGGTGCTACAAAATGCCTCTGGTAACAATATAGGTATAACATAACAAGTCATTTATCACACAGGCAGTTGGTTTGCTCACTTCTTAGAGACTCAATCTTAATCTAATATTTACCTGAGTTGTGTTGCTCTGTTGGTTATTGCAATTGGCTGGAAACTGTTAAAAGGCTGCAGAGAGATTTGCCAATACAGAAAAGTCAACATGAATTGCGTTGTTACATTTTCCTTAATTTTACAATAAGAAGTTTGCATCTCCTTTAACATGAACAACATTTAACATTGTTCATATAATCACATCTGAAACAAATGTGTTTTTAACCACTCCTGTACCCCAAAGATACGTCCACATGTACCATGCTTACAGTGTCGCTGTTTGTCTGTCAGATTATGCTGCTGACCAGATACTGGACGAAGTTCAATATCGCAGCTGTGTGTGTCTCTCTGCTGCTGTTCTTCATCTTTACAAGGATCACCCACAACAACCGCCTGTTTCAGAGATCACCCAGCGACTACCACTTTATTGGTACACTTCTCTACCTATTGCAGGCCTCCTGGCTGTGGCCATTTTAACATCCCATTACTGCAGGGACTGCTGGATTTGATTCAGATGGAGACAAACAATATCAAAAGAACAGATAACAACATACACCACAGCATGAAATGTCCATTTCAATGATTATTTAATGTGGTTTCTTTGAATTGAAGGATCTGCCACTGTGCCTGTGAACAGGTTTGATTGCTCTGTGTGTGTGCTTTTCGTCAGGCGTGTCTGATAAGGCCTTCATCGATCCAGTTGTGTGGCTCACAGCTCTGCTCACAGCCTGGACAGCCGTTTTGCCCTCAGTGACCACTCATGCCCTCAATGTCATCCTCAACGTCCATGACAAACACAAGGTGAGACAACTGCATGAAAAAAAACAGAAGAAAAATTCAATTGAGACAATAAGGGAAAGCAGTGCAGTACCAGTGGATGTTAGATATCCGTTGAAATTTTTGGGACAACTAGGCTCACAGCAAGATATTCTTCCAGCCTTTCTCAGCCTTTTTCCAAACTACTGGAAACTTAGATGTCTCCGAAACGAGCTGCAGCTGCCTTACTCAGGTGTTACCAGTGGTTACATAATATTTTCAGTATTTTTCTCAGTGATAATTCTTGGGTTGTGTACATCTCACTGCTTTTCTGACAAAACTTTGTTTGCTGCTGTAGGATGCTGTTGACATGTTTGGAAATGTAAATGTTTGACTTAAGGACCAGCTCAATATGACACTGAATTTGGATGCCATTTCATGTTATTTTGGATCTGTAAAAAGACTGAGTTTGTGAACCAGGGCTTGTGAGGTTTTTTTTTCTGCCTTACACCAAGTTACTGAGACATCATTTCCTTATGTATAAACATTTGTAACGTGTAAATGCTCACTGATGTCACTCTCACCTGGCTGTGATGTAGGTCCACAGCGTGTCCCAGCAACCCGTGGAGCTGAGGTCAAAGTTCAGAAGAGGGACTTCTGTCCGCCGTTCCTCTTATGCCCTCTCTCAGGGAGCCGGGGCCGGACGTCTGATCACCTCTGGGACCTGCATCCGCAGCACAGCACCGCCGGTGGATGAGAAGGTGACTGCAAGTAATAACCCCCCTGATTTACAGGGCCAAATTCACATGAAGTACAATAATAACAACCTGAATGGCACATGACTGAGTTTTTAATGGGAAAATGTGTGAATATATGGATAATTTCTGCAACACGGAATCAAAAAGGCAACTTGTTATATTTTCTGTATTTTTTCTGTTTTTGCATTTCTTAGTGGAGCCAGTACACTGTATGGCTACTATTTTCCAATTAAAGAAAATAATGTAATATACAAAATATATTATGTACCACAAATCTAGTTTATTACTTTTACATAGACAGTTTACCTCTGTATAAACATCTCTCCTCTTTGTTGTATAAGACTATTGTGGTAAAAATCAAATTTCTATCTGCTGGGGTCACAGGGGGATTCCTTTTAAAGATCAAACCAAACACAATAAACCGACAGCACCGCTTTGTTTTACAATTGTTTTATTTGTTAATTTATTTCAAAACACGCAATTTTACCCATATTATCCTTTTAAGTTTTTATTTTTCTGTAACAGTTATTACTCAGATTTTTTTCCTTCTCAAAAGTCTCAACTAGAGTGAAACTAAAAGTCCTCCACAGGCTCTCCGGCTTCTGCAGTGGGAGGAGGGAAAAGAGGTTTTCTGACCAGACGCCGTGAGTGGGTTTATCTCCCGTGTGGGTGTGGGTGGCGGTGTGTGAGCGTGTGTGTCAGATTATGTGTATGTTATGTGTGTGTTTAAGTGCAATAGGTGGAATGTCCACATGGCCGGTGAATCACAGGACCCGTAGAGCAGCCCGGAGAGCTAAACATTGTCTTCTAGGTTTGGTAGCCAGATTGTCATACCTCTGATTTCATCTTTGGTTTCAGCGAACACTCTCAAAAGGCAGACTCACCCTCTCCAGCATGTGCCTGTGTCTGTTTGTGTGTCTGTCCGTCTGTCCGAGTGCAATATAAGCCACCATCTCCAGACGACTTTGTAAACTTAAGTACAATGTAAGAGTCTTTGCATTGATTGTGGCCCTTCCTTGGCTCTGGGGACAAAGACAGTCAAACATTGTAGAACAATGGAGCCATGAACGGGGAGGATCAGCTTGCAAAACGTCAACATGGACTCCATTTTGATGTCAGTGGCAGTTTGGGGCGTTCATGTAAAGCAGTACGACATCAGTCTAGTGAAACATGGGCTGCTGTAGTGCTCCTCTTTCCCCAGCCACTCTCGACTGTACCCTGAGTGACTGGGGTTTCTCTGCCTGCTCTGGGAAGGTGGGGGACAGGGGGGACAGGGGAAGGGGTCATGGAGGTTAAAATATGAGTGTCTAAAGGTCGAGGGGAAGTGTGGGGGTTGAGGGTTGTACACTCTGACCCAGCAGCAACGATTAAGATTGGGGGGGTCAGGTGTTTGCATAGTTCTCTGTGCAAAAGCCACCAACCGGAGCCATTTTTATTCCTCGCGGCTGGTTACATCATCATTAGATTAGCAGGAAATCATGGCAGGTGATGGGAAATATGGTCTTTGCACCACAGCTCTTTTTCTTTTTGGTACTCCTGCATTGCACTACGAGTGACAGGAGGGTGAAAAGTGACAGGGGATGAGGAGGGAGTGAATTTAAAAGGTCTAATGAGTTTTATTTTCGGAGTGTCATGTATCACATCGAGCTTGAACTTTGCAGTCAGATTTGGCTGTGATGGAGTGGAAGATGGAGGTGTCGGAGTGACGGGTGGCGGGGCGGGGCAGTCATTTGGCAGTCGGGCACTACAGCGCGTCACAATTCAGACAACCTCTTTTCCCTTGATTTTGTTCTAACATCCTGCTCTTCCTCCTTCCCACTGGCCTGCACCTCTCTCTACCTTTTTTCTTGTTTTGAAACTGATTGTCTTCTACCATCACAAAGACACTTGGTTCTGATTGATTAACAGGTAACAGAAGAGGGAGAGCACAGTGTGACTGGGGGTGTCTACATCAGCCCCACTGGCAACCTATTTGATCCCACAGTGAAACGACACACACACATGCTGTTTGACAGCAAACGCTGACGACATTTCTGGTGGGATGATCAGTTGCCAAGTGGTACTGTGGTTGGTTGGTCGGTCAGTCAGTAAGAAATGGTTTCAAATCTTCGCATGACAAATATTGCAACCCATAGTAAAGGAACATAAAAAAGAAAACACTTTGTCTTCCACGTAGGTACAAATGAACACACATACACAGATTGAAGAAAAGCATGTAGACAAACATACAGGTATATTCAAGGCCGCTCGGGCCTGTGTGTGTCCCTCTGATTAACTCCAAGTAAACAGCCTGTCTTTGGAAAAGCAAGACACACATTTCAGGACCCGAGTGAGGACCACAAGCTGAGGAATGAAGATTGAATGCTATTGATTGGGAGGAGAGGAGTTTGACCTCCCCCAGCACACACTGCCCCCTACTGTCTGGATTTATATACATCAAAGAAACATGGGGAAAGGGGAAGGGTTGCAACAACACATGCACACAACCAGTGAATCCAACAGTGACGGAAAATCTAAAAACAAGGACCCTTCCAACGCCTAAACCCAAATCCTCCCACCTTTTTTTGTTTTGTTTTGATAACCAAAATATCCCCCACCCTTTCTCCACCCACTCCCAAGTCTTTCCATCCTCCTCCTCCTCTCCCCACAAAATCACAGGTCATTCCTGTTGGTTTCTATACAGTTATACAATATCCATGCACAAAAGAAAAAAGCGCACCTTCTTTTCAATAGGAGGTGCTGGTCTTTAATATTCTAAGAACATCAGGAGCACTTGAACACACCCAGGAACCTTCGAAAGTAACTGTGAAATTGTTTTTTTTTTTTTCAGAGAAAAGACAACTTAAAGGCAGAAGAAAGCTAACAATGAGTAAAAGGTTATTCCTCCTTTGGTTTAACATCAAATTTTTTGGTTTAAAATTCAGCCCAAATCATATTTTTGTCATTTCTTTTTCTTTTCTTTTTTTTTTTGTTTTTTTTTTGTTTTTTCCTTTAAATGTACCTGCCTATGAAAGAGCTTTGAACTAAACATCTAAAGTGAGTAGCTCTTGCCCCTCTCTCTCTATTCTAGCCTTCTCTTCTGTCTCTTCTTTTCTCATGTTACCCTCCACAGAAACATTCACAATGTCTTTTCCTTTATGAAAACAGTAAGTACATGCCGTAGCAAAAACAAACAAAGAGAACGTACGAGAAAAATGAGCAAACAAATAAAAGGAATTTAACAGTATAAAGCTTCAAGTCACAAGTTCCAAAACTAACTATCATAGTATCATAGTTTCATAATCATTGTTATCATTATCAGTATTATTTTCAGTTTAAATTACATAAAGTTTACATGAAAGGTTTTTGAGGTATTTCAGAATTAATTGTCAACACACGCCTACCGAGTCTTAGCACTAGCCAGGGGGAGAGGTCGACTGGACAGACAAGGTGGAGGGAGGAGAGATTTTTGTGTCTATAAACTGTCAGTGAGTCTTCCACACTTCTCTAGTGCAGCCTCTGTGCTTGCACGCAGTGGAGAGAGAGAGAGAGAGAGAGAGATAGAGAGAGACATTTAGTGGTAAGATTTTATAACTACAGCCCTCCGAGCGCTTAGAGCCTCTGCCTTTTTACTCCCCTCTTTCTCTGTTACACAAAAATATCTCTGATGTGAGAGAGGTAAAGTGGCTGAGAGTAGAAGCGCACGGGGCAGAGGAAAAAAAAAAGAAGAAACACAAAAATGCTGTGAGCTACTAGAAGAAGATCAACGATACAGAAACAAAGACTGACAGATTAAAGAGTAACATATAATTTTGTTTCAAATAAATAGTGTATAGAAAATGTTTTATAGACTTTCTACATGATAAAGTGCTTGTATTCTAGTGTATCAAGATGGAAAGTCAATATGGGAGAAAATGCTGACACAGCCCCCACTCTGCGTCCCTCTCTTTGGCCCCCCTTTCTGTCCATCCAATTATGGGTGCATTGTCTGTGTGAGTGCATGTTTGTAAATGGGTGTGCAGCTTTATGCATTCACCCTCCTGGCTGTGTGTGTTTGTGTGTGTGTGTTTGTGTGTGTGTATGTGTGTGTATGTGTCCAGTGCAGTCCCACCCGTGGTTGAAGGGAAAAGGCACTCAACTCTGTCTGCAAGGCAGCCACCTCCTCCTATGTGGCACGATGCAGTCTGACTGCGCTGTTAGTACGAACATGTTTGTATGTATGTATGTATGTATGTTTGTGTGTGTGTGTGTGTCTGTCTGTCTGTCTGTCTGTCTGTCTGTCTGTCTGTAGCAGTTCTGGGCAAAGAGGGGGGGCTCTTTTTTTTTTCTATTTTCTTTTTGTCCCCCTAGGCAGTTTGGGACCGGTAGGCTGCAGTATCTTTGGTATTAGTGGCGGTTTCACAAACCACTCAGCTTAGTGAGGTAGCCACATTGGTTCTCACTACAAACAAATGCCATTTTGTCAGCCTAATACCTAGAGCTGAATCTAGCTATTTACCTATGCTCACTGAACTGTATACCACAAATCAATTTTAGCTCTTCTTCCTTTGGCGACCTTAACTCACTGCTTACAGCAACGTGAAGTTAGTCGGTACCTCCCGATCAACTCCTCGACAATGACCATCTCTTATCTAATCTGCACCGCTAATCTAACTACATTGTTGGAAATGCTACAGTTGCATCTTAAGACCATACAGATAACTATTGAGTCCCGAGCTTTAACCCCCACCCACCCTCCAATGAAACACACTGAATCAGCCAGGACGTTTGGAGGTCATTGTTTTGTCCCCCTCCGTTTTACCCCATTCTTGGGGCTCAGCTTAAAGGGGGCTGAGAGTACCACAGTTCTGACATGAAATGCCAAAAGAGAGAAAGCGTCCATCATTTATTCTTCTCTTCAGCAGCTCCCTGTTTTTCTTTTTTTTCTCTTTCTCATGGTAAATGTCTCCTCCGAGTCTATATTCACATAGAATGCAAAAAAAAAAATACGTCCTTCATTGGCCTCGGTCCTTGCATCCCTCTTTTTTTTCCTTTTAAAAAGTCCTTCCTTTTTTGTTTTTGATTTATCAACAAGGTGCCTTACTTATGCACAACAGAGCACAATAGTAACAAGAAATAGAAACTTTGTGTCTATGGTACTAATTGAATACCCGCATCAATATAGAGAGGAAGAGAGAAAGAGAGGGGGGCAATGGGGTTAGAGGGAAGAGGAGGTAGAGAACCAAAGATAGAATGAGAGATTTTTTTCTTCTGCTTCAAAATGTGTCCAGTTATGTGTTGGAGACATTTTCTTTTTGTTTGTAACACATACTGTGTGTGTGTGTGTGTGTGTGTGTGTGTGTGTGTGTGTGTGTGTGTGTGTGTGTGTGGTATCTTTGTCATTTGAGGTTTGGTTATTGTATGCCTTAAAATCTGATTCTTTTTTTCTTTTTTTTACTAAAAAAGTATATTTTACTTCAGTTAAAAGCTGATTGTTGGTTGGCTATGGCACACACCGCCCGTCATCAGTGGGGCGCACTGTAGCTGTGTGTGAACCCTAGTACCATATTCTCTGATTCGCATTAAGGCAGTAAGCATTGGCACTAATTATTGTAGCATTTTGTCAGCGGAGTGTGGTGGTTAGCTACTGACAACCCTTGTGTGGGAGTAACCAGGAGATTTGCTTTGAATCACATCTGTTAAGAGCTTTTTTTTTGTAAACAGATGGGATGGAAAAATGGAATAATGATTTGATAAAATATGAAGCCTCCCAGAATAATGTAAATTAAACCTCCACTGCACCTCAAAAGTGCCTGTCTTAGTAAGCCTTTCTGTCACGTTTTACTGTTACTGTTGTACTCTTCTGTCCCCTCTTTGTGTAATTTCTGTAATCGTATTCTGTAGATTCTACAAGATTTTGGATTGGTTAAATAAATCCCTGCCTTTGCTAAATCCCTGTGTTTTCAGCATTCAGTTTAACCATCCCCCTCCTCCGGCTTCACCAGTGCTGGTTGGATGAGGAACAACAATAGGATAATGGTTAGCTATTGATCTGCCTTCAAAGAGCTGTGAGGGCCTGAATGTGTTGTGCCATGACTTCTCCTCAGCATCTAGTGGCTCTTCCCTCCCTCTCCTCCACTCTGAACCCCCTCGCTCTGCTGGACACAGGTCTCTGCTATCGACAGCAGGGGGCACTGTTGCTCTGTCAGCACAGACAGGACAAGGGAGGGAGAGGTGTGCTGCTGCTGCTGCTGCTGCTGCTGCTGCTGTGGTAGTAGTGAGGCCTTTGTGTCCCCATCTCCACTGGGTTCCATGTGCTCCTCTTGCTCTCTGCTTTTTCGTATGCAGCTGTAATGTAGTTGGCTGGATGCCCGAGCGTGTTGTTGTCGCTTGGTTCTCAGTTATTGATCAGAGGAAAAGCTCCCAGCAGAACAAAGAGCATGTCCAGACATCTCACCCGCCTCTCCTGTTGGTCAGAGAAACACAGACTCTAGGCTCAGGCTAAGAGTAACAATGACATGTCTCCCTACAGGCCTCCAACATCTGTGCAAAAAATATAGACCTGGGCCAGGAAGACCTGAGTATCTACTGCCGAGCGTCTTGCGTTTCACCTTCAGGAGGGGTCAAGGCCCCGCTCTCTCTGTCTGCATTGATTAATTTTTCAATTCATTAGTTTGCCGTATGATCAGGCTGAGCTGCTCTCTGAAATGGCTGGCCATCAGGGAATACCTTTGGCCGAGGAATGAAGGAGACTACAGGAGGAGGGGGGGAGGTAGAGGCGGAGAATTGGAAAGCCTTGTTGTTTTTTTCATAGGCTGCGTTGTTTTCTTTATGACGGCCTTGTGTGTGCAGGATGGGGCTTGGATAATAAGGCTATGTGCTGTTCTGTTGTCAGATTTATTGCCGTTCTTTCGCCCTTGTTGCTTCCGTGTGCCGGCGTAGAGGGGATGTGAGAGAGAGTAGAGGCAGACACAAAGGAGGTGAGTTGGGAGAAAAAAAATCGGAATCAGTGGTTACTTGGGTGGTGAAGCATAATTCAGATACCTTCCAACAAAAACGTCAAATCTTTGGTGTCTCTTTACTTTGTCAGATGCCGTAAAAATGATTTTCTCTCAAAAAAGACAGAATTAATGATTGTCCTTATGTGAGTAATGCAGAGTGAGCCTGACTTCACTGTTCACCTTTTAGATTATGTTTGTTTCAGGTGAGAGCTTGAAATTCTGACTGACAAAAAAGATGATTGCATGGCACAAAGGATTTTCAGGCAGAGGACACATTCAGACGGCCCAGGCCAGGTAGGGTTGTTATAGACAGGTTTCACAGCCAATCTCCCGTGCTGCCTGTTGTTCCAACCTGGTTCCCCGGCCCTCTGAAGGTCCTCTCCTCCTCTCAGGCCTTGGAGAAGGTAGTGGCGGATGTGCCTGGCTGCCCGGGGCTGGTACCGTGGTCATCGTGCCAGCGGTCCACGCAGCGGCGGCGCGCATTCATGAAGAAGTTGCTGACGGTGCTGAGCTCCAGGCCGAGCTGCTGGGAGATGGTGATCTGCATTTCCTTGGATGGACGCTTGTTCTCCTTGAAGATGGCGATGAGTGTGCGGCGCTGCAGGTCAGTGAAGACCAGACGCTGTTTCTTGGGCGCCGTGTTGCGGTCCTTGTGTTGCTCCTGCTCTTTGCGCTTGCAGGCTTGGTGTGGATGGCAGCGGTGGGAGGGATGGGGATAAGAGTGGGAGGCAAAGAGGGGAAAGAAAACACAAAGCAAGGTAAATATACAAAAGTGATTATTTTCATGACTAAATAACAAAGACGAGCAGTGGAGGGAGGTAAAGTAACTAAGTGTATCATTATCCAATACTTAAACACAAAACTTAGTTTATACATCAGAGATACAGCAGTGATTCTACAGCTCCATCTCTATTGCCATATTAAAGTTGATTTAAAGCTAATCCATGCCTCCTGCCCAGTGGGAATATTCCTTCCATCCTGCAGAGTGCAGACAGGGAGCCAGCCTGCGGTGAGAGAAAGATGGGGTGAGGAGGGAAGGGGGGGGGGGGGGGGGGCTGGCTGTTGCCTGCTAGCTGGAGACACTGCTGTTTGATTCAATATTAATGCAGTTTGAGTCGCAATGGGGGACTGAGTGACTGTTGCACAAAAGTAAGCATTTTGTGTGTGTGTTTGGAAATGAGAGAGAGAGAGAGGAAGGACAGACGCAGGGAAAGAAAAGCTTGGAGAGAAAAGAACAGGAAAGGTGGAGGAGTAAGATCAAGTGTGTGTGTGTGTGTGTGTGTATGTGTGTGTGTGTGTGTGTGTGTGTGTGTAAGAACCAAAGAGAAGAGCTGAGAAGAGGAGGGAGGGGCAGCAAGTGAAGGAGAAAGAGAGATATTGACCGACTTTGCTGTAGGAATTGGGGGTTCTCTGTAGGGACTGAGGTCAGAATCCCCCCCCAGCAGGTCTACAGTCTGCTACTTCAAACAGAGCCCACTGGAGCCCACTCTATTGAGCTCTGAGAGGGTATTTATAACCCACTCAGCCCCCCCCTCCCAAAACCCAAACACTCAAGAGGTGCATGCACTGGCTGCTATGAGCCCCTTCCCATACACTGAGCAATTTTCAAAAGAAAACACACCGAGTGTACTCTTTTACGTTAGGGAGGGGGTCCGAGGGAGTGGTGGGGTTGTAACCAGCGAACACAGAAATTAATAGTTAATAGAGTGTTGTGTTGTGGGTAAGTGTGTTGTAACTCAAAGTATTTGTAGGAGAGGAGTGGAAAGCAGCAGACAGGCGCAGGGTAAAAGGCAGGAACGGCACCCAGAGATGGTGTAGGAGGAGTGGTGTGTGGAAGGTTAAGGCACCACCTCTGCAGCCACATGTTCCCCTGCTGGCTGAGGATCGAATCCTGCCAGAACGGGTCTGTGTGTCCCTCTCAGCTTCCCTACTGTCTCAATAAAATGAGAGCAAATTGGAGAGAGAAAGAGAGAGAAAGATGCCATCCCTGTGGGGTCTCCACCTGCTGCCGTTGGTATTGTCTGATACTTTCATAGTTGCCTTCAATAATGTCTCACTCCCACGCTGTGTGTGTGTGTGTGTGTGTGTGTGTGTGTGTGTGTGTGTGTGTGGTTGTGTGGTGTGTGTGTGTGTGTTGATTTCATGTAAGGACGAATTTTTCTTTTCTTTATGTTCCTTCTTGTGTGTGTGTGTGTGTGTCAGTGCATGAGAGTGTGTGTTTGGGGGGGAGGCTGTGATTATGCTGAAGTGGCTGGAGCCAAGCAGTGGCGCTGTGTGTCTAATTACAGTGGAACAGAGCCCATTGATCAGCCATTGCAGTCCAATCTGTTTACTACAGATGTCTAACCTGCACACAGGCCTATCCATCATATTCATATTCCACATCAACACTGCAGCTATATATACATCACACAAACGCACGCGCTAATATGCCACATACAAAATTGTACAAACGCATGCTTGTATGTATATCATCATATACTGTAGAATACTTTGATTTATTATAATATTACAGCTAGTCATGAGGATGAGTAGGCGGAGGTGGATGATGATGTCATTTTATGGTTTGGTGAAATTATTCAGTGTCACAGTGAGTTAGGTCTCAGCAGGTCAGATGCTACAGTACGAGCAGGACAGACCATTAAAGCTGCAAGAAGTCACATAAAGCTTTTGTGAGGAAATCGTTGGCACTGATGAGGCCCGCGTTCACCAGAATCCTAACATGCTGCATCTATTGTTGTATTTTTCTTTAACGAAGTTGCTCCAAGTATAATGACATAAGAGGCACTTTTAAACCCTCAACATCCGCGTTTCCCGGTGAACCTATAACTACAGACCAAACTAAATGTCACCCAGTAATTCAACGGATAAATACTGGCAGGTCGACTCATATGATAGATTTAGTGGCAAATTGATTTATCTGTCATTCATCAATATGACAACAGCCTCTTTGAAAACACACTCTGGTCTGAGTCCATGACAGAGAACTGTTTATAACTCATTTTGTGAAACGCGCTTAGTTTACTCGCCTCGTGCTTCTTATTGAAACAGACATCATTTGTGATTCATAGACATTCAACAACTTTTCTGACAATGAGATATCTGACTTGATAAAGATTCAACTATGTATGCTCCTTAAATATATAGTGTGATTTGTTCTGATCAAGACTAAGTTATATAGTCACATGTAATATAATGCAGTTGTTGATATTATTATGTTTCATCATTGATAAAAGTGTAATTGTATTTTCCAATTTTCCATGTCAATGTCAGAGGAGATTAAATGTGATCAGTTAAACTGAAAGTTAAACCACTGTTCTTCTTAGTGGTTAAAAGAAGAAGAAAAAAAAACTAACGCATACTAGTTTAAGGTATCACCTAAAGTGACAATAACTGGCAACCAGTAAAAAGAAAAAAAATAGAACATCTGCATCCAAGACACAACACCAGCTGAGCAGATAAAATTGTAATTTCCAAACGATTTCTTCAACAACAAAGCAGTAAGTGAAACATTTATCATTTACCAAACAATACCAAAATTTGTGCAGAAAATTCTTGTTTACAGATCACAGTTTGAACATTGCAGTCACAATCAGACAGCTTACGTTCGCAGGCGGGAGGATGCTATACTTATTAAAACCTTTAAAGACTTGCAGTGGATCAGAGGTCTGCAGTGACCACAGAGAAGTTGCTGCTCCACTCAGCAAAGACATGCCGTCCCCTCTGGGTTTACCTTGAGTAGAAGAGGATTCGTTTCCCAGCAGGACAATGAGCCTAAACATGCATCAAGGCTCTACCAGGCCTGTTTGAAGTCCAACAAGGAGCGGCAAGTAGTTCTGACATGCATGTCTTTTCCCTCCACACCTCAACCCTACTGAACATCTTTGGCACCATTATTTAAAAAAAAAAATTAAAAAGAAAAAAGAGAAAAAATTCATGTTCTTCGATAAGAACAGTGATATCAATTCCCAAAATCCAGACAGAGTGTGAAATGTGAATATTGTAAAAGGTAAAAATACTTTTTTTTTCTCCATTTTGTGTCTTACTCTACAGCAGTATTTTTTATATTGGCCATGCTTTTAGAACAGTTCCACTGTTTTTCCTGCTAGATTAATACAGCCAATATTATTATAAATATAGAGGAATTTTTATCTCAATATTTAAGTCCAGTCTATGTTTCTGTTTATTTTCTGCAGCTTCTGGTTGACCTGAACACCTCACTTCCGTCCAGTGTGTGACTTTTTTTTCATCCAGATGTGTGACCTTGCACAGGTATGCATACACACACACACACACACACACACACACACACACACACACACACACACACACACACACACACACTAAGTGTTTGATTTGGGGTATTTTGCATAAATATTTTCTTCATGTGATGTAAATGTATTTTTTCTTATTTTATCTACTTTCTTTAAATTAGAAAACATGCTATTTTTCATGAACAGCCTCACTGTCATTATGTGAATTTACAGACAGTAAAATTCACATGGATCTATCTAGTTACAGGAAGGGGGATCTTCCAAAATCTATTAATGGATTTGATTTTAAGAAGCAGCAAAATCTGTGGGGGAAATGCTTGGTAAACTAACTGCTGGACATTTTTTAGGACTTTATTCTCTTTAAATCTCCGAAAATTAAGAGAGACAAAAAAAAATTCAGGATGTATGTCCATACATGTTTTGTGTATGCTATAAGCACATAAAAACTGACTCAGGGGAGGAGTGTTTCTCTCTTAATGTTCCTCCACAACAAGTTCAGAGGATCCCAGTTTCTCTTGTCCACATCTTTGTGCCGGCGAGTCACGTCCTGCCACCTCATCGACCGCTTGCTTTGTGCCGTTTCGATCGGCAGGTGTCGCTCTCGCCGTGGCCCGGCTGCACGGGGCGCCGTAGTGCGCTGCCTTTGCTACAGGCGCTGGATTTAGTAATCAATATCGATCGATCGGTGAGGAAGGGGGCCCTGATTACTGAACCAAGCTCGGCGTAGAAAAGAAAAAAAAATCGATCATTGCAGCTTTTAGAGCTACAGTAGGCACCGAGCAGAGAGACGGACATAAACTCATGCACAAAGAGCAGCCGGACCAGAGCAGAAATCCTAGTTTGGAGCTGAGTGTTATGTGAGGTTTACACCCCGCTGGTACACGGCCAGACAGAGATGTGATTTCTATAACTCGCTATATGGAGCCGTGAACGGCAGCTGACCTACTTTGAATGGATCCCTCAGGCTCTTCTCACACATACAAAGACTGGTCAACAAAGACATGTTCATCCATGGCTTTACTGTTTTACTTAACATACATACATTTTTAATTTGCTATATTCTTAGTCTAATATTGTGATAATATTTCCCATGAATATATAGGCTAGTAGACGCCCCGTTGATCCTCGTGAATGTCATAACCCGGACTGGACTCTTTGACCTTTTTCTCTTCAACGATCAAATTCCTTAATGAGTGATTTTTCCCCCTCAACCTATCCTTTTCTGCTCGGATGAAAACAGTAGAACTTGGGCCTATTTCATTTCCACTGATGACATTAATATTCTTCGCTTCACGACAAACCAAGCGAGGTTAAGAGAAAGGCCCTGGGTGTTCAATATCGATCGATAGATTCGTGAATAATTCGTGTGTGAAATTCAGTTCGTCCAATTAATTATGCCTCGGAGAGAGAGAGAGAGGTGGTGGTGGTGGTGGTGGTGGTGGGGGTCTGTAGAGGAGATTCATGGAGGGGTGGAGACGCGAGAAACACCACCAGGAAGGAAGGAGGGAAGGAAGCGATGTGATGATCCAGCTTTCTCTGCGGACTTAAAATCAGAGAAGGGGTTGGAGAGGAAATGATCATCACCTGTTTCACCTGTGCTGACTGTACATGATCCAGGCTGTCTGAGGGGCTCCGCTGTCCCCACAGATGCGAGTCCATCTTGAGCATTAATCATTTATTGATCACCACTGCCCTTCCTGCTCATAATGAGAAAGTCAAACCGCCTAATATTGTGCCTATGAAACCATGATTACACATCTGCATTTGAATTTTTTTTTCGCCCCCTGCTCTTCGTTTTCCAAAGAGCCTCCCCCGCGGTGTGAAATCCAATCATGAAGCACTGTTTGTGATCCCTGTAAAGCAGACGGGGTGAAAGTCTGTTGATTTAATTAATTTACCAATAAACATGTTTACCGGTTATGGTTCGGCGCGTTACACACACACACACACACACACACACACACACACACACACACACACACACACTGCAGGCCGTTTATTGTTGGAAGCCAATCCTGTCGTCTGCTTGTAGTTGCTCTCTTCTCCATATTGTGAGAAGCATGATTGGCCAATTTGATGTTTAAGTCCATTTATTAAGTAACGTCTCTGCTGTTTCGCATGGGCTGTTGCCCTAAAGATTGATAGCAGCGTATGTGTCGGCACGGCCCCTCTCTGTACACTGTGGCATTTATTCCATTCAGGCTGCAGGGCAGTGCCAACTCTCTCTCTCTCTCTCTCTCGCCAGGCCAAAACACTTCCAGCTCGATACTCCTTAATGTAATGAGTGAGAATTGGTGTTAATATACTGATAAAGCGACACAATTTGTTTGTTTGCCTTCTCCGGCGACTCAGCTGCGAGGCATTTCTTCTTCAGCACTTCAATAACACTCAACCTGAACTCAGTTACTCCTTCGCCCACAAGGCACCTCAGTCCTCCATATGCGTTTACCTTTAGATTTGCTGTATCATCTATCACAGTCATGCGTGCACCGGAATTTATATTTCATTAAAAAAAAAAAGAAGTGTGTTTGTTGTGAGTGTGTATATAGGCTATAGCTTATGTATATGTGATCAAAAAACATCATATTTTATGTGATGCGTCAGCTTAAGATCCACAAAATGCACCTGAGAAACGTGATTTTATTCAGCTCTGTTTTCACCCCCACATGTTATTAGCAACCCAGTGTTAAAGAAAAAAAAATTCAATAATCAGTAAAGGCTGCTGTCTGTGATGATCACGCTCCTTATGAGGTTTTAGATAATTAAATGCACTCAGCCATTTAAGCGCATGATTGAGAGAAACGTATGACTGAATTTTAACCTGCATTATTATTATCATCTTTTTTTGCCAGTTTAATAGCAGCCTTGTTCTGCATGTGCCATTTATTTGTATGATTGGTTCCATTGTTAGTGTGATACTCTTACCCGCGATTATCATTGATTTCATTTATAATTGCTTTGACCAGTTATGCGTGATAGCGGTAATGATTATGATGCTTTATTTTGTAGCCACAGACAGGCAGGCCCACGCTTTCATTTCCCCACTAACAACAGGTGTGGGACCGCCGTGTGTGTGTGTTTCTCTGTCTGTACTTTATGAATTTATTAGGAGATTCATTACTTGGACAAATTATTATTAGACGAATTGTTCTTGAATTGAATCCTGATTGTATTGGTAAAAAGAATTTGGCGAATGTGCCCAAAATCTCAAATCAGTGCTTAAAAAATAAAACCACGAATATATACATTTAAAAAAGAAATCAAGAAATAGACTTTTTAACTGCTTTAAACTGCACATCATAAACAATTTGAATAATTAAATATAATTAAAATAACTAAAATAAATGAACATTTAAACAAATAGCATCTGTCTCTCCTGGATTTGGTGGGTGAGCGGTGGGTGGAGAGGCTCTGTGACCGGTCAATAGATCCGCATGTCTGGGCTTCATGCGGATCTGAGAGCCAGAACAAAAACTCCCTTTAAGCTCCTTTTTAAATTTACTGAATAGAGTTTACAAACGTTGCAAAGCTGCGAGAAAATTAAAAGAAAGTAAACCTATAATTTATGTTTTGTTTTTTTTGTTTTTTCTTGTGGGGAAACTTCACAATAATCATTAACTTTTAAATCTCGCGGGACTATCCGGGTACACAGTTAGGTCAAAGTTCGCCCTCCTCTGTATTTACGATGCTAAAGATGAGGTGCACAGATTTAGAAAAGTTACAGCGAAGGAAATATGTTCATTTTCTTCAAATGTTCAGCTGTCACTTCTCTGTTATTTCTTATTTGTCGCAGGAGAATCAGCAAACTGATCTGCAGTCAGGTGATACTGTTGACTCTCTGCGGGGAGACAGACAGCTTTTCAATATGCAGGAATTTTCAAGATTCAATTCAATACAGTTCTCACTCAATCATGTGGAGAGAATCAACAGAAATATTTCCAACCCGGCGCTTATTGCACTGAGCTAACTGCATTTATATGGTCGATTTTCTCCAATGCAAAACACAGCATATTCGATTGAAATAAATAAAGTGTCGTGTCTTTATTATTCTGTAGCAAATTGCGTGCGTTCTTTAATTTAAAGGTTTTATACCCACTATATATTAGCATTTATTCCAAACTCCATTCGTGTCTTTTGTAAGTTTAGATTGGTTTAAAAAATGAATGAGGCTGCATTCATTTATTTATTTATCTATTTATTCATTTCAGGAGTGCCCTGTTTTATCTTATTGATTAATTGAATTAATTAAACTATTAGGCGATGTGTGTAAGAATTAAGAAAATAGCTAATAGCAGTAACAATAATAATAATGATATAATTCATCATTTATATTTGACGGTGTAAAATACATTATTAAAACTGTAGTGTCTTAATCTGAAATGTTAAAAAGAAAAATATCATCACACACACATACACACACATACACACACACACACACACACACACACACCCCTTGCCGTGTTCTTTAGAAATCCTGACTGTATGATTGTATAAACAATAAGTCAGCATTTTCATACCGGCTCAAAATAAACAGGTTAATAATTTTAGAATAACCAGCAGCCAGTTCGTTATATTTAATAACATGTAATACAAAGGGTATATGGGCTGACATCGATTCATTCATCAATTGATTTCACAGTCGTTTTGTTCCTTTGTTGATCTGTGTGGGGTTGGCCAACCGGAGTTTCGGGTTGCATCTGTGGGTACGATAATCTGTGTGTCTGTCTGGCTGTCTGTCTGTGGGTCTTTGTGTGTCTTTGTGTGTGTGTGTGTGTGTGTGTGTGTGTGTGTGTGTGTGTGTGTGTGTGTGCGCGCGCGTGTGTGTGTGCGCGCGCGCGTGCGTGTGTGCGTGTGTGTGTGTGTATGTGCGTGCGCGTGTGGTTTTGTTGTGATCGACCCTGTAAAAAGACTTACAGAGGTTCCGTACAAACCATCTGCAGGCTCTCATTTCAGAAAGGCCCGGCGTGAAGTCGAGACACGATCTGTCAACAGCTGAATCTCAACATTCAACAAACAGTCTTTTTACCTACAGTGTCAATTCTTACACGTCTCGTGCGGAGATTAGTCATTACAATCCAAAAAGAAATACCCATTACACAATGCGTTGCAAAAATGTCAGTTTTACACCTTGTTTAATCTTTTACTGGATTTCAAATTCTCATTTTCCTTCAAGTAGTGAAGCAAATTTAGAAAACTCTTTTATTTATTATAAGAAAAATATGTTTATATTTCTATTTCCTCTGCAATAGCGTATTTCTTCCTGTCGTCTCTAAATATGGCCGCTTCTTTAAAAACATCTAAAACATGCATCAGCTTAAGAAAGAAATAGAAATAAACTGAATTATTTTCTCTCCATCTGAGAAATGTTAGATTTTAACATCTATTAGAAGATGAAATATGTTATTTCTCTTATAGAAACCTTCCGGTGTGCTCCGGCCTCTCTTCTCTTTAATCGTGTGGACAGTGTCCTTGCCTTGTGTTTTTAGCCTGCGCATTAAACAAGCCATTATCGGGTCTTTAATAAACGATGGCCTGTCAGGACGTTAGATAAGCGGCCAGTGTGTGGACACATCGCTGCATCACTGCTGCTTCAGCTCCGCTGGACACAGATTTATAACCACTCTCCCTCCAAAAAAGTAATCCATTACTTATTTCCCCAAAGTATGCGTGGGAACAGGAATACCTGCAAACAATCACACACACCTGAGTGTTGACATCTCAGGTGTTTGCTCAATGAAAAATTGAAGCAGAGGTGAAGCAGATTTGATCAAATCAGGTTGGAGGAGAAAGTGATGGCAGAATTTGAATTTGTTATTTTGCCTCTTTTGCATCAGTCAAATTATCTGTGGAAAGACAGTGACTCCATGCAGGAACCGCAGGGAAAGCAGTGGAGTCAGTACAGGCGCGCAGGACGCACGGAGCAGATCCCATTTTTTGGGGCATCCCAGCGTTACATAACAGCGGGCTGAGCTCCACTGACACAGCGCTGATGTGCTCTGGCCAACATTTTAATTGCACAACAGCCTGCTCTTTGGAACCGTCACTTTGGCTCTTATGTAAACCACCACACTTTGTGGCGGGTCAAAAGCCACAGTTTGATTTGTTTTCTCATCAGCCATCTTCACACAAAGCCCCACACCGCGTTCACCTAAATCTTCAAATCCTGTTTATGCAGCCATTTGACTCCAGAGATCCACGACGAATAATCAGATTTAATTATGATTATCTGAGGTTTGGGCCCTTTGTATTTTTGCCTAGAAGGAGGGGGGCGGTGGGTGCACGCAGTGCCATTAACCCTTTGATGCTAGCCGCGTGCATTTAGTCGACTCTGCCAGCAATTTGATTTAAAGGTCATTCTCTCCTATCGATCCAGTTTGGCGAGGGGGCGACGGAGTAGCGTAGGAATTGATCATCTAAAATAGAAGAGACGGTATTCGAGACTGTACAGAGTCCAGACTTCTACTTGCATTTTCTAATTGCTATAAGCGCCCCCCCCCCAAAAAAAAACCCTCCACCCCACCCCGTGTGAATTGGAACTCTGTGTGTGGTGTGTGTGTGTGTGTGTGTGTGTGTGTGTGTGTGTGTATGTGTATGTGTGTATGTGTGTGAGAGAGAGAGAGAAGATGTGGAAGACAGTGCAGGCTCCTGCCTCAGTCGGACTAATCTGATTTCTATTAAAATTATATTATTTTGAATAATAAGGTCGACATGGTCAGAGCAGTGTGTGCAGGACTGGGCCGTGTGGGTGGGACGTGTAATGAGCGAGAGGAGGTTAAACGACTGTGAACTTTAAGTCGTCTCATGCTGCTAATCCTGCTCCATCACAGAAATAGAGGGGCGCTGCTAAACCTCTGCGATTTTAAAAGTCAGCATTTGACTGTGTTTGACCGGGGCATGCGGCGAGGTGTGCAACAAGCCAGCGTGAGAGCAGAGCGCGCGTTCATTAGTCATTCTGTTGTGTGTTATGAAGGGTGAGCTGTTAATGGGAGAAATGGTGTTGCATGGTGGAGATGGAGGGGGTTGCATGGCTGCATGGCGCAGCTCCAGAGATGGAAAGGAGAGGCCGGGGAATGGAAATCGATACAGATTCAGGGCTCGCCAGATCGGCCTTAACAATGTGGCGCAGACGCACTCTACATCCCGATCACATACACACAGGAGAGAAGAAACGGGGAGGCGACACGTATGCAGGCTGTAGCTGATGCTATGATATTGTCCTATGCAGTCATGCAGGATGGGAAGCTTTAGTTGCGTCTAAATACAACAGAATGAATCTTGTTTTAGCGTGTATGCGCATTGTGAATATTAATTTCAGTCCACAACGTGAAGATTTATGCTAATCTAAAGTTGCATTAATTGAGTTTATAGCCTCCACCACATACAGCCAGCCTCTTCACGCAGGGCTACAGATAACGATGCAAGGCGTGAGATGTCATTTCATCTGGTATGAGCTTCGCTGAACCCGGGATTTAAGCAAAATAGCCTCGAGGTATAACCTCAAGAAAATGACTGTTGCTCTCCCACTAGAGGATTTCAAAGGCGATGCTTGTACATGCGTGTGTCAGTACTTACAGCACACGTTGCTGTGCTTAACGAACAACGAGGCTCTGAAACCGCAGCTGCACTGTTTACTCCCCCTATCTTCCCCTCACACATCAATTATTAAAGTACCAATCGATCATTTCGCAGGCTAACATCAAGCCATCTCTTCATGAAAAAAAAAAATCCTGTTTTAGATTATCCGGCTTGAATCACATCTTAATGCCCTATCCAATTAAACCCATTATCCTGGCTCAAATGACCAAAAGAGCATCACTCCTGACTATTGTTGCTTTAGGATATTTTTTGGTGAGCATCCCAAAATAAAGACGACCCCCAGTTTGTATTCAGTGTCTCCCAAAACAAACAAACAACAACAAAAAAAGCCAGAGAGCTGGAGATGTGATTTAAATAGAAAACCCCGGTTGGCTTCGCACTGGACTGGAAAGCAGGATGCAGGAGGGTGTGATTGACGCGATTGTGGATTGTAATATTGATCGATGGGTGGAAGCTGTTGGATGAAATAATGGTGTTTAGGGCCTACAAGAATGCTATTAACTATGTATTGGTAAAACTCCAGTTCACAACCTTGAACTGTCCTCAAAACAGAGACGAAATCCTGCCGTTCAGAGTGGATGGGCGAGTGTTTCAGCACTCTGGACAGTGCCCTCAAACCGCAGAACTGACCTGCTGAATAAAAACCATACGCTTCCTCATACTAACGCTTTGCAGAGGGAAATAAAAAGCTGTTATCTTCTTCTGGTAAAATACAAAGCAAAATAAATCCATTTCATTTGCAGAAAAGCAATCACTTACATTCTTTCTTCTAAAATATCTTACTTTTATCAGTTTGAGGCAACCACGTAAGAGAAAAGCATTTATCTCAAAATCATTAACCCCAGCCTAAGATGAAGTGTTGCCTAAGATAGACAACTGGTCAGCTCAGTGAAAATATATTTAGGCCACCACAGAAAATGATGGAGGGCTTTGCGGAGGGGAAGGGAGCGCAGTGTGACGGGGGTGGGGGTTGGTGGATTGGGGTGTGTGTGTGGGGTGGAGGGGGTGGGGGGGGGGTGTATTGCTCCAGGATTAGGCCTGTGTAAACTGCTTGTAGTCCATTGAAACATGAATAGAGGCCTCCCACCCTCATTCTCAACAATGTTTTTCCTCTGTGTCCTGTGGGTCTTGACCTGCGCACCCTGGCACGTGCTCCGGCCATTCAAATGGTAATGCACCAACTGCGCTTTTTTTTGGGGGGGGGGGGGCATGCCATGGCACCTCATCACTGTCACAAGGAGGAAAAAATTAAGGTATATAGGAAAGGCTGTCTGGTACCACCTTGAGACTGCAAGCTTCATGCTACTGAGAGACACAATTTTTTTGGTGATATAATACAATATTTTCTGCAGCATCTGTCTGGAAAGAGGCGTGAATAAGGCGTGTATAACCCAAACCCCAAAGGGCGAATGAGTGAGAGTGCACGGAACATGATTACAGCAAAAGAAAAAGGTGTGCAGTTGCTTTCTTTCTTTCTTTCTTTCTTTCTTTCTTTCTTTCTTTCCTTCTTTCCTTCTTTCACAACAGCTGTCCTCTTTCCCCTCTTTTCCGGCCCCCGTCCCCCCTTCTCTGCTCCGGGGGAGAGACCAATGGGAGAGAGTGCTGAGGCGGGATAATTGATAGATGCACTGGCTATCCTTATCGATCAGGGCTGTATTGACCCAACCAAATACATTGAGATGGAGTGTGGAATTCAACACAGATGCAAAGACGAATTGTTTTCATCGTTAATGCGATCTTTAAATGCCCCCCAAACCTCACTTTGCCCGCGTCTTTCTTACTTGTGCAGCTTTACAATGAAGCTGCCTATTTATTCAATACTGTAGTCGACTGATGCAAGTGCTTTAAGATGCTCAGGATATGTATAAAAAGCCGCCCTGTTCGCTTGGCCTCGGTGTTATGGTCCTGCATATGAACAAAACAATAGGTGGGGAAGGATGTGGGTCTTTGCCCTTCGTTGCACTGGGAGATGTTAAGCGTGAAGGACACACATTCCCCGCCAAACAGGCCTGTCTCTGTTCTGTTTTTCGTTTCAGGAGTGGATTGTCATGTGTGTGTGTGTGTGTGCAGACACTGGCATTTTCACATTAGCTAAGCAGGGCAGCTGCATTGATTTGTGTGACTGTGATGAATTTGGAATAGTAATTTGAATTTATTGATTGATGTGGCCGAGCGAGTATGGCCCAGCCTCACTTTCAGCCCCCCCACCCCCAAACTCCTACTCTCAGCCCACATGCGCACCGAGGATAATGGTGATTTTAAATGCAATAAGTAAAATGTTGCTCCGTGCATTTACATACAAGTCATTTGTCATTTGGCCCGACTGGATTTTTCCCTGAAACCTACTGAGACAGCAGGTTAATACAGGTTTGAAATCTGCTGTTTCAACAAGAAAAAAATAAACATATTTGGTAGAAATGTATGATAAAATGTATTTTAAAATAGAATCATTTATAACATCTGTCGCCACTGGATCAAATGTAGATATCTCCGCTGCCCTAATTTCCATTTAAACCCCTATGGAGAAGAAATGACACACCTAACACCTATAGGCTCCTGGGCCTGACCACATTAAAATATACAGTAGGTGTCCACTGCACAGGACTGTGCCACTCCACCATGTCAGTTGAATTGGGGGGTTTTATCCTGATGCCGAGTGTGGAAGATATAAAACCCCACAGCCCAATTAGCTTTAACAGCAGTGGCACTTAAAGAGACAATTGTGGAGTGTTTAAATCTTTATTTACCAGAACCCCACTAAATGCGCAAAGGAACAATTTACATGCCATTAAGTGCTTTTCAATAGGGCATTGACTGGAACTAAAATATGCCACTATATCTGCTTAATTGAACTGTTCACTGAAATACGACGCAGAAGAGCTGATTGACGTTTGGAAGCGCAGCACGTCTAAACAAGGCCTTTACACAAACATCAATGAGAGGGGACCTCTCGCTCACATCTGTTTTAACCCCACTGCGACGTCTCTCGTTTTCATTTACGTTCTGTTAAGCAGGTTGTAAGTGTTAAAAGGTTTAAAGGGGGCGGGGATGTGGGTTCACATCACAGCGTTTAGTGGTTTAATCTTTGAGCAATAAAAATCAGAACGATGGATCAAAGAGATGAACCATTCAGAAAGCCAAAACCGATAGAATGCTAGTCTGTGTCTCACTCTGTCTCTCACTGAACAGAAGGGATGCCCAGTCCTCTCTAATATCATGTCCGAATGAGCCCACACATAATGGTGTCCAAAAGTCTGAGACCTCACCTCACCTTTCAGACTTTTGGACTGTATAACCTCTCAAACCACAATAAATACCGTTTCGCAGCCACAGAATATCTAAACAGGCTTTGGAGACAAGATATCCCAGAGTGCACAGGAGACAACAGAGGCCACAGAAAGACGCATCTGTTTGTGTCTCTGTCTTTCAGATCCAAATCGATCATTTATTAGTACGCTACTCTGAAAGGGGACCCCTGGACCTGAAATATTGATCCATAGGAGGTCATGCTCTCCCGTCCCTTGCCAGGCCTCAGACGATCCTCGTTTGCGACGACGCGTTTATTTGACAGGGGAAGTGCCAAAGCATTATATCAAGTTTGTCTGATACAGAATAAAGGGGGATATTTGGGCGGCCGTTATAAGTGTAGATTGGTTTTACTTTTAAAGTAATAGCTGCAAGATATAATGGATTTTGGTCACATCCTGCTTTAATTTCCTTTGTTTGGTCTCTGTCTCTGTGTGTTTTTGTTTGTGTGAGTGAGAGAGAGAGAGAAAGAGGGTTAGCCAGAGGGAGAGGGATGTGTGTATCCATGCTGTATCCGTGCGTAAAAGTGCTCTACTATGTGCGTAAAAACAAACGTGTCTGTGCAGACTGCTTTTGCACCAGTCCTGCTTTTGAGAGATGCCACCGGTCTTTTGTTTATAACACCTCCAGTGTTGCACAGCGTCTGTTTATACTATCATGGATCGTAGCATCAATCAAAATATAGATTTCCCCCAACATTTAACACCCCAACTGTCATGATGAAGTTTTACTCGATACAATCGACTAATAACTTCTAGTAATGTCTGTTTGAGCAGGTATTGACAGTCTCGCCACATTGACTTCTAATTGATCCCTCCACATCACTCAGGTTGGGAGCTGTCTCCTCACTCACCTGCAAGCCTGAGCGCTGACATCCGCTGGAACTCGGGCTCCTGGAGCCACTTCCACATCCTCCTGAACGTCTCCCGGCCAGACTTGAGTTTACTCCACGGTTTAGGATTCCGCAGCAGGTCAGACAGAGTTCCCTGGGATCGGCACAAGATCCTCTGAGCAAAGATGGCCTGGGGGATGCTGTAGCGCTTGAGCTCTGCCGTTATTCGCTGTGCCACCTCCTTGGTATTTATCTCCTCCACCTGCCCTGACCCAGCTCCCTGCCCGCCTCCCACCACCGTCTGCCTGTCCCGGTCTGACAGCATGGACCCGTTTGCCTGAGAGTGCGGATGACTGTGATGGTGTATGCCGTTCAAGGATGTCATGAGCCCGGCCCCATGGCCCCCGAGTCCCCGGGCCAGGTGCTCCTCGCCCCGGGACAGCATGGCTGCATGGGACTCGAAGCCCCCCGAGGAGAGCATCTTGTCGTTGGAGAGGTGAGCTCCAGGACCGTAGGCGCTGAGAGTCTGCTGGGAGCTGTGCAAAGACCCGAGACCGTTAGACAGAGGGGACAGAGGCTGCCCCATGCCGGACATGTCTTTCGGGTAGTGGCCATAGAGGTTACTCATGGAGGCGAGGCTTCGGTCGTCCCTCATCAGGGTGAAGCTGCCGCTGACGTTCCCGGCTGCGAGTCGCTGGTGCGCCGGATGATGGTGAGCATGAGGGTGTGGATGGTGAAATTTCTCCGAGACGGTGGATATGGGGGGCAGGTGTTGCAGCGGCGTCAGCGTGGTGTAGGTGCTACTCAGGCTCATCCCGGAGTCGCACGACATGGTCATTGCCGGATGCAGGGGGCCAGACAAAGCGTGGTCTGTGCGGTAGTCCCCTGCTCCCTCCAGTATGGAGGCCATGCTGGACACCATAGCTGACCGTCCGTGCGACACCAAGTTCCGATGCGACGCCGACGACTGGCGCGCGTGTGGGGAGTTCATTAAGTCGCTCGTTTGATGGGAGTGAGATACACCGTGCAGATTTCCAATGTTTTCCATTGTAAGCTCCATTGTTGGAAGGATCTTTATTTCCACCCCTCTCGCCACTCTCGCTCTCTCCCTCGCTTCTCTCCCCCTCTCTCTCGCTGTCGCTCTATCTCACACTCCTTTCCAATAAATTTTGAACGATTTCAAAGCCGAGCCATTGATTGTAGTTGCCTCTCTGCAGTCAATCCAGCATGGTTTTAAAAGATCGGGTCCCGGCCGCCACACAAACTGCGAACCGCAAACCTCTGCTCAGTGCGTGAAGGTGTCTGCGCCTGCCTGCGTTTCTTTCGCTGTAGAGCACCTTCTACTATACCCAAAGCTCTGCTCTGCTCTCTGTGTGTATATTGATGTGCCCGCGCTCATGTCAGGATGAGATCGAGCCTGTGCGCATGTGCGCGCCCCCGCGGTGTATCCTCGCACTCGCGCATTCTGTCTGGGGCCAATCTGACGTCACTGGCCCCTATGTCATGGGTTGTTCATGTTGCAAACTGAACCTCGGATTCCTGAAAAAGATTGCATTAGACACTTGTTAAGATAAAGCACAGAAATGCAATCCTTTGCAGCGTGTGCAACATTTACACTCAGATGGATAAGAGAGACTCGCTCCTTGTTTTCTCTGATAAAACCGTTTGACACGGCGCCAGCAACGCATGTGATGTCTCTGTTGAAAGTTAAATATTAATTGACATGTATCACATCAGGCCACGAGTGTAATGAGAAAACCACAACTTATCTAGAAGAGGTCATAGCTTACAACCTCCGCTTTATATTGTTTTCGATATTTATGCACATGCTAAATTAAAGATGCACAATCTCCTGATAACTACAGAAAGAACTGCAGAATTTGTACAAGAAAAGATCCAGTTTAAAAACATGACGATCGACTGCGCGGATGACCTTTGACACGTTTCAATTCTGACATGTTTACCCATGAAATCAAATCTGCGTCTCTCTTTCCAAAATCTGAAAAGTAAACGGTGAAATGTTTCCGTCCAGTGTCTTGCTTTAAGCTTTCAATCAGCTCTTTCTAGTGCTTTTTTTTTATCTTGAGAAAATATCACTGAATAAATCTGCTGAGTTTCCTCTCGTCGTCGCTTCTAAGGCTTCATTCAGACCTTCATTCGCAACTTAGATTCACACAAAGAAAATCAAACTCTCAAATACATCAACTCTCACATAGCTCATACTTCATGCCTTAGAAACTTCTGCATAAAACTTGCTGCTCGCTGACGTCAATCCTGGTCAGCAATCCATCACTGTCAGAGTATGTATGGATCAGATGCATCGATAGGTTGGTTCCTATAGCGGCACGATGAGATCGAGGGACTGGATTTTGTGAAAGGACTGAACAATAATAATAACAACGACAACAAAAATAATAAAAATTAGAATAATGATAATATTTGGTGGAAACTGAAGAGTGTGTAAAGCTGATATTTAAATATAAAGCAAATAAAAGGCGAGATTCCAACATTAAATTAAAACTGAAAGGCTGTGGTTTAGTGGAGTGGTTTGTGTTAGTACTGAGTTTAATTTAATAGATTTAATAGTTTAATATTATTGTACCCATAAAAGACCCTCAAAGTGAACCACTGATTTGAATCAACACCAATGTGACACAATCGAAACAAAATCTGATTCGAAGTTTCACAAAAAAAACAAAAAAAAATACAACAGCCTTTGTATGACAGGACTGTGTTGTATGTGTTGCATGTTGTGGTGTCCAGTCCGAGTGTGTGCAGTCGTCTATAGGGTGACACGTGCTGAGACAAGTGACACATGAGAAAAACTGTAAAAATCACATCAACACATCAACACCCATGTGATGTGTTTTAGACATGTTTGAACACACTGGGGTGTGTGTGTGTGTGTGTGTGTGTGTGTGTGTGTGTGTGTGTGTGTGTGTGTCCTCTGCAGGCCTTTAGTAGCTCTATATACACTATATGAACACTGTTACCAAGTGAGGAGCCTTGGCATTTACACCGAAGTTATGTAAAATGAGGCCATTAGGATTTCGACCAGGAGCTGGAAAAAAAATAGTCTAACAATCCAGGAAGTGGCATCACTAATCATTTGCAAATTGCATAAAATAATTTCCCTGACCAGTGTTTACCAACAGTGAGGTCACGGCCATCCATAACTTCACTGATAAATTGTGATATCAGTGGCCTTGGCATACAGCTCCTCTCCCCCAAAATAATGACCCTAAAAACTGTGTCTTTGCTGATTGCCAACGAGGGATGGTGGCTTTTGGCTTGTGCCATCAGGAGAACAGCAGTGTCCGCTTGGGTTAATGTCCCTGTATTGATCCCAGCAACCACTGCTATCGAAAATGAATTACCGAAGCCCGCACAGCAGCGAATCCGTCATCTGTGCTCAGCCAGCCGGCCAGAGCAGCTTATTGGTCGCGGTGGTGATGGATGTTAACTTTCATTGCTGGCTCCTTGCTCCTAATTCACCAGGGTTTACAACCCAAAACAACGCGCTGAAAAGTTTTATTCTTTTACCAAGAACTTGTAAACTTCATATCAGAAGCCCCCTCTGTCTCCCTGTCTCTTTTTTTTTTTTTTTTTTTACTGGGCTCCACTGCGCCACGCGAGGTCAGGTTAACTCTACGCAGATTACAAACAGCAGGGTCAACATGGCGTGTGGAGCTGATCACTATACTTTTCCTATTTCCAATCAATGTTGTTTTCTTCTGTTTCATGCAGCTCAGTCAAATCGTTCAAAAGCAAACCAAAATAAAATTTGAATGCAAAGTAAACCCAGCTATTTTCCCCCCCAAAAAATCCATGTATCCGCCTAGAGCTCGGTTTTAATTTGGATTTTAATGTACTGTTTTCGAATACTTAAATAAGCATATCCTATGGCAAATACAATATGAAATATTAACTGTGTCGATATCTGCGGTGTGACTGGGGCGATGCCGCAGAGACCCGGTGATTTATTTCATATTAATAACAGCGGGCGAGGCGGTGGCCTCAGCACCACGTTGGCATCGACTTTACACACACACACACACACACACACACACTAACACACACACACACACACACACACACACACACACACACACTGCAGCGGTCCTACAGCAGTGTTTTTGTGTGTCCTTATTTGTTGATAATATAAAATCCTGTTTTTTCTAAAAGTTTTAATGTTCTGTTTTTTTATAGGACTTTGGTAGCAGCCTACAGTTTGTTTTAAAGCCACCACAGCTCAGCATTAAAGTCTTTCATGAGGCCCATAGCATTTTGTTTTTATCTTTAAGCACTGCTGTCGTTTACTGATCAACTAATCAATGCTCTAACCCGGAGCTGCGCTCAATGCATTTCTGAAGGATCAATAGCGCCAAAAAATGCATTCTGCTCAAATGGTCTACGTTGGGTCCATCCTGTTATGTGTTTGACCTGTCTCAGCAAACGCTTTCATTAGGCCTACAGGAAATGACCATATGGCACTCAGCTGAAAAGTTTAAACTGCAGCTTTTCATTTGGCTTAATGCTGTGCACTCTCTGTGTTAAAGACACATTACATTTCATTTTTTATTTTCTTTATCCTGCTAAATTTTCATTATTATTATTATTATTAGCCTGTTATTGTTGAACATAATACTAACAAAATTCGTTTTTAAAAAGTAATAATTCAAAAACATTTTTTATCCTTCATGATGTTACTCAGGAGCATATTTCCATGCAGCAAGAGACCCTTTTTTTTCTTTTTTTTTTACTTACCTCAAAACTTTCTGTTTATTTAACCTCATTTATATTAAACACAGTGCGGTAATGAGAGGTATTTCTATTGGGCCAACTCTCCCGCAAGCTTGTCTGTTTCCCAGGAATCACTCGATAGAGACAGACTAATCTTTTCATGACTTCTTGAATGACTCCGTGGCTGATGCATCACGCTTAATGTATTCTAAAGTATATTTACTTGAATCTGGCTATTGGCAAAAGTTAAGTAGCAGTGTTTAGTAATGTCGCATTGATCAGGCCTCTGAGCAAGTCAGCGGGACGGGGCGCTGCTGTTCTCATCCCAGTCCCCACACACACACACACACACCACACACACACACACACTGATGTGGCCTTGTTGGAACAAATATACTCCACAACATCTGCTTTGTTTGACTATGGCTCGACTCTAAGTTAGTGTGTGTGTGTGTGTGTGTGTGTGTGTGTGTGTGTGTGTGTGTGTGTGTGTGTGTGTGTGTGTGTGTGTGTGTGTGTGTGTGTGTGTGTGTGTATGATTCATAGGCTATGAGAGATGCCCAACAGAAATATTTTTATACTTCTCATATTAATTGCAACTATAGTTGACGACACTAAACGTTAAAACTTCAGTTATTTTGCTGAACAGGAATTTTTGTCATTTGTCATTTTATTCTTCAGCTAAATACAGTCAAGTCTATTGTTTTTCAATGTCACTATAACTTTAACTTATCGTTTTGCCTTTCAACATTTTCTCCTAAGTTTCAGTAGGCTACAGGCCAAATCAATCTCCCTGCATTTTGAATGTTACATGTTTGTCCTGTTAAATCTTTAAACGGCAGCCTACTGTTCCAACAGTTTGTTTCACAGTCAGAGCTGCAGCTACATTTAAAAGGCCGGGAAAAACGCACATTGAATCGCTGTGTTTGGAAAGCGTTTGCCTGCAGTTTGTTAAGGAATTAGTGTGTTGCCATAGATTATTATTTTGGTACATTTGCATTTGAAAGCGCCTCAGCAATAGAGGACCGTAGTGATCAATAGCCCTAGTGCCTTATCGATCTATCCGCAGTCTGATCGATTGGCAGAAAGAATTGGACGCACATCTCCTCTCTGCTCTAGTTTTCTCTCAAAATGAAAGTCAACTTATACTATAGAAATGGACACTTTAATACAGCAGGCCACGTGTGAGGATCGGCTCCAAAAATATTTAGGACAACAGGTGCCAAAGCAGGCCTGGCATACCCACCGGAAGATTAATCAATAATCAATACGGTAAGATATTTCTTAGTAGATTTTTTTTCAATCATAAATAAAAATGAACCATATATTATACAGAACATTCTGTGAGGAAAGGCTTGTAAAAAAAATAAAAATAAAAATGTGTTTGTTTATAAAAGAAAAAAGCATGACTGCAAAATAGAATAAAATAGAGATTATAGGTGTTGCAGCTTTTATTCTGCTAGTTTACTGTAGTTCACATTTATTTCCTGTGGATCTGTGTCATTCATAAAGCTGTTTGGGTTCAGTTATCTGTCCTTTGACCAATTTGTCAAAGGACAGATGTCTTCAAACAAAGCTCCTCGACGTCCGCGTGCTGTCATTTATCGAAAAGAAACGCAATTTGAAACGATAACAATTTGAAAAAAAAAAAAATTTGTCATAAAAGTCATTGAAGCCCCACAGATTTATTTGGACTCTGGCAAGCTGTTAGCAAAATAACCATCACTCCGGTGCGTTCACATGATGTCACAGTAATCAATAAGGCTACTAATCACAAACACATTCAATAGACTATCGATCCGATTGGGCTGGATTACTAAATTTTATAGGGATTAATTTTGGTTTTTCGGTCTCTCTTGGACACCTCCGGTTTTAGCTGGCAAGGCCTTAAAGTGCTAATGAGACGGCTGGATGTTTGTTGCGTTGTCAACAAAAATGATAAATAAGAGAAATAAGACTTGGGATTCAGGCCTGTGAAGCCTGGTGCTGTGTTGTCCATCCTTATGTGTTTTAATTTTACTGCTGGCAGCTGACATAAAATACTGCTGCTAAGATAAGATAACCACTTTATGACCAAATACTCATTTTATTTTATTTTGTTCATGACTGCATAGAGGTGTGTGTGTGTGTGTGTGTGTGTGTGTGTGTGTGTGTGTGTGTGTTGTGGGTGTATATATATATTATAATATTATATATAGTTGTATATTCAATATATATATTATATATTAATATGTTAATATATATATATATATTAGGGCGGCCTTTCTTATCGTATATATATATATATATATATATATGCAGACACACAAAAAAAGTTTTAAAGCAACATCAATTATATATTGAATGTGTGTGTGTGTGTGTGTTTAGGTGTGTATTCTGATGTGTTTCTGACTCTGATTACTACACTGCATGTGTTTGTGTTGTATTGTAAACTAGTAGTCATAGAATTATATTTTGCTGCTCTTACTTTTGTGTGCTTTTTATTAAACGGCGACATAGATTTACATATGTTCAGAATTGTATGTATGTCAATACAAAGAGGGACAGATATGCAGATATACAAATAGATAAATAATGCACATATTTGACAGAAGCTCTCTTTTTAAATTGAATGGAAAATGAATTGACTCGAGCAGTAAACAGATGCAAATGAGCTGAAACTGCTGTGGATTCATTTTTACAATCCATTGACTGTCTGTGTTTGACTGACGATATAAGTGCAGTGTAATTGTTGTGAGCTATAGATGTTGAGGTAAATGCTGGTGTGTGTGTATGTGTTTGTGTGAGAGAGAGCGAGAGAGAGAGAGAGAGAGAGAGAGAGAGTGTGTTGGTCTGCACAACTGTGTGTAGGAATTCATTTATAACTGAATGCTATCACACATCGAAATAATTTAGTACATGTGGTCCAAATGTGTGTGTACAATTGTACTGTATATTGTAAATTTTAGATTCTACACACACACACACGCACACACACCCTTTTTATTTGTATGCTAGATTAAAGTGATCATTAGATTCTAATGTGGATGCATATTACTCTACATAGCCTATAGGCTGTAATATGTTTACATTTATTCCACTTCATAGATTGCAGATTAGAATGATTATAGATTGTAATGTGTATGTGTTATCTCACAAGCTGGTTAAGAGCATTACTCATTGTTCTTCTCCCCCTGCCCTCCTGGTTTTAAACCACACAGCTTTTTCCCCTCTTAAGTACTGCTAACGCTGGATTTATTAGGCTTAAAGAATAGCCTACACATCTTCCTCAAAGGGGATCAGACATTAAGTGTAGATCAAAAGGATACGGTCTTAAAAACAGAACAATGCTTCTTGCACAACACTTATTCTTATTCCCTCATGCATGTTAATTCAGGGATTGTATGTAGACCAGTTTAAATAGCTTTTTCTTTCAAGTTATACCCGTGCGTTCCTGCACAACAATAATTCTCATGGCCAGAGGGGTTTATTCTGCTCCCCAGCTTTTATTGTATTAATTTTGCATCAAAATAACAGAGTTACTTTGGTTTAATATAACATGAAAAAAGTTATTATAATTTTGCATCTTTTCAAGGTGTAGAGTTGTAATCAGCAGATGTGCATCGTCCAAAAAATGTATTTTCAGTATGAGCCAAAATACCCTGGAAGTTTTTTTTTTTTTTCCTGTCTCTTGTTTTTTGTCCATGTTGTAGAGGCAGAAAAGAGGAGGCGTAGATAAATTTATAGTGCAGGCTCACACCAGTATGCTTTTGTATTTTCACAGAGACGGCTCACTGTATGAAACAGTGACACAGCTTCAGGGAAAGTGATGGACTGCTCGGTCGGATTTGTAACATTCAGATGCACAAAGCAGAGCCAGTGACCTACTACTAGTCATCCTGGCTCTGATATCAAACATCTTTTTGGTGTGCTACAACTGCAGCAGATGTTTGGTTTTTTTTCAGACAGAATAAATGGTGAAAAATCTCTCCGCCAGTATCGTTTTGTTATCTTGTAAATCTTTTTTTATATTCATCAGCAGAGGAGTAAAACCTCACACACACAATATGAAAGCGAAACATGCATCAGTCAGAATAAATGTGGAATCAAGTACAATTGGCTTTTGCTTAACCCCCCCCCCCTTCCCCAACCACCAGCAACCACCCACCCACCAATACATGGCCCCCCCCACCATGCCTACCCCTCTTCCACACCAACCCCCCCTCCCCAAGTGAAACTCCCACCCTCCACACCCGATAGAGCACCCGTTGCTAAGCGACAGAGGGAGAGATGGATTGAGGAGACATAGTCGATCAATTCTACAGAGAGAGAGGGAGAAAGGAAGGGAGGCAGGGAGGAGAGAGAGAGAGAGAGAGAGAGAAGGGTGGGAGGGAGAAGGTAAAAGAAAGAGGGAGAGAAGAAGAAGAAGAGAAAGAGAGGAGAGGAGGGGAGGACAGAATGCAGAGTGATTGCGGTCGTATTTAGGCTCCAGTTTGGGCTGAAGACGCTCTTTTGAAACATCTATCTTTGTTAACTGTATCGTGCCTCCGAAAATAAATCCATCTCTGCAGCTGTCCACCCTTCCATCTTTGTCCAAGTGCTTTACTTTAATACTTTTATCACTACAAATTACAGTCCACACAAGCAGCCTGTGTTTAATATTCCCTCACTCAAAAGAGAGTTAAGTGTATATTGCATGCACTCTTTCTCTCCGGCTCTCTGCCTTTCTCCATTAGTCATTGCTCCACACACACACATACACACAAACATGCAGATGCCCGGCAATACCACATGCCCCTCTGTGTGTGTGTGTGTGTGTGTGTGTGTGTGTGTGTATGTGTGTGTGTGTGTGTGTGTGTGTGTGTGTGTGTGTGTGTGTGTGTGTGCGCGCGCACGCAGAGCTGGGTGTTGAGCGCATCGACTGAGTATCGATCCCACCACTCACCTCCCTGCAGTCAGCTCTTGTCCTACATAGCATGCCCTGTCTGATTTCTCCCTAAATGGCTTTTATCCAGCTCCAATCTTTATTTAAACTGAAAAGTAGGAATTAGCACCCACTTCTATCCTAGTCTCTCTTACCTTTTCTTTTCACTGTCATCTCAGAGTGAGTATCGGCAAGTATCGGTCCATTGACCCTTCTCCCTTCTTCCCCTGGCTATGATTGCTTTCCCACTCAGAAATGTGCAGTACAGTATGTTACTTGCATTCCTCCCTGTTCCTTACTGTTTGGTGCACTATATATGCGTCATGTACAGAGCAGATGCTGCATGTCGGGCTCCAACATTTATTTCCATTACAGATTAATCTGATTAATACTTTGATGACTGATCGATTAAGAGTTTGGTCTATAAAATATCAGGTCACGAGCTCAAGGTGATGCTCTCAAATGTCCTGTTTTATCCGACCAACAGTCCAAAACCAAAGTAATATTCGATTTACAATCATATAAAACAAATAAAAGCTGGTCGTCTTCATTTTTGAGAGGCTGGGAGCAGCCGTCTTTGGCCATTTTTTCTTGAAAAATGACAAAATCTTTACTTTTTTTCTGCCACCCATTAATCGATTAAAAAATAGGTTCACCTTTTTTCAAGTCTATCTTAAAACAATAGCAACATGCCCATATGTTTGTTGAAATAGGTGTTGGTGGCTGTAATCATCCCTTCTGTCTGCACTGGATGTGAAGAAATCCTTCCCTAAAGGGATTTCAGTGTGATGAGGGACAGAATCTACAGTCCTCGTTCTGTGCAAAAATGCACCTTAAAATTTAGTCAAAACTAATATGAGGCCTAAGCAGTCTGAGTTTTTAGTACAAAATTTATAGAAAATGATTCCAGTGCACATGTGGGCACAGGAGTATTGTTTAAGGTACACACTGAAAAAATTTAAATCTATCCTTTAATCAACTAGTTGCAGCTCCAACTGTATCTACACTCTATCTGAATGAAATGTCATTTATCAGTCATAAATGGGGTCATGAGACAACCCAAGTTATTTTGGATGTTTATATCCCCACCTTGCATTGTCATGGCAACAGGGCAGACATCTCGGCCCTCAAATGAGCACCATTTATTCTGCACAGGCTACTCTTCATATTGATGGCCTTTCCTTATTGTGATCAGCCAGCCACAGCCTGGGGAGGAACCCTCTGCGTGCCGTCATCCCTTTCGATTTGATTTGATTTGTTGCTCATAGAGGGAAGTGATGGGAGAGACTCTTATCTTGGCCGAGCAGAAACAAGCCATACCAAATAAGACACATCGGACTATCTGTGCTGGCACACACAATGGGGATTAATTGATCCCCTAATACCACAGATAAATCAATTCCTTCCTTCCCCCCTGAGCTCTCTGGCCAATTGGACAGCCTCGCCATTGGATCAACAGAGCATTTATAGCCAATAGGAGGAGGGCTGGAGTTTGACTGACATCAGCACAGAGGTGAGCTCGAAAAGAGGTTAGGGAGAGGGAGTCCATCAGAAAACCATTGGTAGCAGGAGTGAAAGTGAAGGCTGTGGTGTAGTCAGAGTATACAGCAATCCACAGAGAGAACAAACATGCACAGAGGTGGAGCTAAGCTGCATAAGAAGGTATTAATGGCATCGCTGTGCTGCTGTACAATAAATGTGATTCAGGTTTTACCTCTACATGCAAAAACTGATAGAGGAAGCGTTCATTTTCATATGTGACAAGCCGACAAAGACCAATAAAACACCACGTAACTGCAAATTAAATTTGAGACTACAAAATATCAAAATGAGAGTTTAGATAATATTAATGTGCTCTTGATTTTACAGATCAAACATCATCAATCAGCAGCACATCTTTTTATAGCCCATCTCCTGCCGGCTACAGAGCTTCATCCCTGGTCAAGACACCAGCCATTTTCTCACAGTTACCCCATCTTATTTCCAGCTTCGTTTGATCCATCTCCATTAGAACTCTCCATTATACGGCCCACCATCATTCTCACTCTTTCACTTATTTTGTATCTCTTCCACCCAATCTTTCTCTTATCAGCACCTTGGCGTTTCTGTCTTTCCCACAAACACTGTTTTCCTCATACAGCTCATATAATAACAGGCTAAAAATATGCCTTCTTTTTTTTTCTTTCCAGTATTGATTTTGCCTGTAGCATTGTCTATGGAGAGAGAGAGAAAGGAGAAAGACAGAGGGCGGGGGAGAGAAGTAGAAGTAGAAACAACTGGAAAAAGAATTACTTTCTACGTATGTGGTAATGCTCTCACCTTTCCTATTTTACTTAAGTAAAGAACCATTCCCTACATCAGTGCAATACCTTTCAATTAAATGGTAACTACATTTACTGTGGTCCTTTCTCAGCCGGTCTCACCACTCAACATCACAGACCGCCAAAAGCACTCACACACTGTACGCATTTAATAATAACCCACTGAAATTAGAGAAACCTTACCATTGCAAATATGTTCCGATCAGCTTTTCAGGGAAAATGGTTGGCTCTTTTGGCACTGGTGTGTAATGGGAATGGAGAGAGTTGATCAATAGGCTATTGATTGTAGCTGGCCAGAGTCTGGGGAATTGAGAGTGAGAATAGAGGGGAGTTAGGGTGGGGGTTGGCTCCAGGTTGAATTTTTAAAATGCTCTATTTCAGAGATGACAAATAGTCTATTTGAAAAGAGGGAAACAAAGAGAGAGCGAGAGAGCGTCATAAAGAGATGGAGCGAGAGTTTCTGCTTGTTGTGTTCTCTTAGCGGAGAACTGAGACCTCCCTGTTTCCCACAAGTTACAGTTTTTGGGCAGGAGCTGCTCAACTACAAAGACAAAGGAAGCAGGGACTTCTCAGGCTACAGTAGCTTGTGTGTATTCTGGCTGCAAGAGGAGGAGGGGGGGGGGGCTTATTATAAAAAAATCCTTTAGATCTAGAAGACAGTGCTGTAAAAGGAGCACACAGACAAATAATTTACACCAGAATCCTGCATCTGACATTACATTTAACCTCACTAAATATAAGCACAAGCTACACTTATACACATCATATGTTCTGAATTTTACAACCCAGGTCTTGAATTCTGAATGTTTGCCAATGCCAATTTTTTACAGCGAGCCATACCCATTTCCAAAGAGTTTACATTCAAAGTCACACACATAAACCTCAGATGTAAAACTAACCTGTAAGTGCAGCCAAATTGCCATCTGCAATGGGCACCATAATAAACCTGAAATATGAATTAACCCCCCTGCTGGAGGGTAAGCGGGGCAGTGATGGGGGGGCCTGTAATACATGATAGCGCGCTGTACTAACAGTTTATGCCTCTTTCAAGACACTAAAGCAAATAGGGGGGGTGGGGGGGGGGGGGTTGGAATGGCATGAGGTTGATTCCTCACTCCTCCTTGATATATGTCAATATCACTGTGAAAACAGTTGCTTATCTTGTATCAGAAGTTCAAACAGTTCAAGCAGAAAAAATAAATAAATAGAGCAAACTTACATTTTTACGTTGCTTCTGCCTCTTTAAAATTGTTTCACTATAACTTAGACTAAGTCTTACTTTTTCATAGTAAACTCCAGAGTTACCTTTCATGAGAGAACATGATCATACTGTAATCATAAAAGGTTCAAGAACTGGAACAAGGTTATTTCTGGTGTCATTCGTTGGCTTGTGCAGAAAAATAAAGTTATATGTCAGGCAAAGAAGCGCGCAAAGTGCAGATTATATTCATATTTTCCAGACACTCTTCACTCACAAGAACATCCAATAGCACTGTTTATACATGTTACACATACGGGCTTGTAAACATGGGGAAATAAGGTGGAATCATTACTTCTGAAGGTTGCCCAACTCAACTGCAGGCAATGGAAAGCAGTTAGAGCACTAGTCTGTAAACACCCCTGAGAGGAACCTATACCTCAGTAAAAATTCAGCTGTAAATAATGTATTGAATGCAAACTTAAGGTCCACAGGGAGATATGGATAGGCTCATTACTCTTTTAGTTTGCTGGTCTTTTACGTAGTCCACACAGCTCTCAAAAATCGACTCCAGATGCTCCCTCTCTCTGTTTTGATTTAAAGATGCTTTTACCTGCGGATATTGTTATGGATATAGGTATTGTTTTTTTATTTTCTGCACATTGCCCTGAGGTTTGAAGGCTGTTAACTCATGCACCCACGCACATGCTCTGTGCCCTCTTAAGGTTGGTGTGTGCATATGAGTGTGTGCGTTATCTGTGCCGGTAGTCGAGGTGAATATGCGGCCTATGTCTGTGTGCCCTGTCCGGGATGCATTGATCTCGAAGCAGGATGTCAAACATTTTAACGCCGATCTTGTCCTTGTTATTGCCTCGCACAGCCGGGTTGTTAATGCATTAAAAATCGTTTGTCCCTATCTTTCCAAACTTATCTCACCCTACTGCCCCGAGCAACACAAGAATACCCCTCCGCTGTAACATACACACCACTCCCCCCCTCCTCCCTCCACCCTCTGTTTCTAACCATGTCCTTCCATCCTCTGTCTCAATCAATCTTTACGACACCCGGTTGCATCTCTCTAATGTTTCCGGACTTGACCGTATCCCCGTTCAAAAATTCTTAATTAAGCCCGTTCTGTATGTTTACCATTGGGCAAATTACAATCTGACAGGGCTAATAAAACAACAGTGGCGAGAGAAGGCCAAGAGGAGCATGTGCTGTGACCCTTACCTCTTTCACCTGACTCTATCTCCACCTCAGCTTATCTCCCTCCATCCCCACCTCTTCATATCTCCCTATTTTCTACCTCACAGGTTTTGAGGAGGAAAGGGAGGGGATGGGAGAGAGAAGCAGTGGTTTTGCATCAGTTGGTCAGGATCTTATATCCATCGCTGTCAATGTGACTATTTGTTTTAAATACTCACATGTCATTAAACTGACATATCTTGGTAATACCACTCAACCCACTTGCTTCTCATCTCTGATTATTAAGATTCATGAACCTGCCTGCCTGCATGTCAACTCTTACAGATATGAGTCATATATCTGTGTTCACATCAGCATTTTTCTTCATTTGGGTATTGACTCATGCAGTGTTCTCACATTCTGCAATCTATAGCCTATACGGTGTGTGTATTATATCTCTATTTCTGTTCAGTTTTGTCTGGTCACTTGAGAACTGCTGTTTGCTTGATGCTAAAGCATGATGGAGAGGGAGGTCATGTCATCAGAGTCTCTTCAGCTGCTTGGCTTAATGATGAACACTAAGTAGGACAAAATAGAAGGTCTGAACCCAGCAGTGCCAAATAAAACAACATTAGTCTTCTTAACACGTACAGTCTGAAGAACCGTATGAATGAAACTCAAATGCCAAGGATGGTTTTAGAGCTTCTTCCCAAATCCACACTATACATTAATTCTATGCAGGTTATGAATATGTGGTGGGTTAATATTTGAAAAGTGACAACATAAAGTACTGTGTGCCCATACCAGGTAATATGCATACTAAAGTGTTGTCAGTGGATACTGTTCTCCAACAGTGTAACTCAGAAAAGCAATCCAAAGTTGCAGTTTGACTGACGTCTCACATATTGCATAATTTCCAAATAGTAAAAAATGGTTAAACTGTGGTGATGTGTTTTGTATTCTAAATGCTGAACTATGCACTGCATAGTTGCTGTGCACTATACTGCACTATGATGATATGTAATACATACTGTACTGACTTAGCATGTATTATGGACTCCTTCCCTATACACAACTAAACTCACTTCACTAAACCAAACCAAGTCAAGCCAGAGCCAGCAGAAGTCAACAGTGTTCATATCAAACCATACAGAGCTGACATCCAATATATGAAAATGCCACTAATAGCTGGATTTTCACAGATTATATTTTTTCCCCCTTACCTCTAGTTTTACATTATGTATGCCATGCAGGTGTGTTTGGTCTTATTTGCTCAGGTTTTGAGACACCCATCTACTTTCAGACCTTTCTCTGTGGGAAACAGAGGGTCTTTCATGTAAAACTATAACCGTTTCACAAATTAAATGTAGGTCTAGTGATACAAACACCAGCTCCTCTTATCCACATGCCAAAGTGTTGAGCAAGGCACTGTACCCAAAATTGAACCCCAAAGAGTCGCTTTTCATCTGCCAAATGAATGTCATAAATTTATAGACATGTTGTTCGGGGGTACATGGTAGAGGTTGTTAAGCAGGTACCACCATACAGATGGAGGTTGTGGGTGGAGGTTGGGTATGTATGTAAAACATTTTGTTCTGCAAAAAAGGAATTGTTTGCAAAGAAATGCAGCTGATGAACTTTCTAAATGCCATTTTCTTTTAATGCTGTGAGCACCATAAATGAAAACCCCCATTATATTAGGCTGACAGCAGGATAGTATCTCAGACCCTTAGAACATAAAATCACACAATCTCACGCAGCTAGAATAGGAGTAAGAAAGAAAATTGCATTTTTGAATTTTAGTGAGCAGACCATGTAGTCCTCTCACAAACCAAACAGACTGTCCTTATAAAATAAAATCAAGTCAACAGAACTCAACAATACTCCACCTTTCTAGATCAAAATCAGGCATAATTACAGAAAATAAACCGTAGCAGACCCAAAGTTGATGGCTCAATCTTATGTTGATATACAGTTTGTAAGAGGTAAATTGTTTTACAAGATATTAACTGTGTCACAGTGAAATGACAAAGAATGACTGTGGCGCACAGCTTTGACAAAATGAGGATTATCTATTGTGTGGTTAGTGTCCTATCAAGCCCAGAGCCAATCAGATAGATGAGTGCAGCTCAAATCTAGAAATTGCAAAACTGTTCACAGTATATTCATAAACATTGTGTTCATGTTGATGGTCACACAGAAAGAAAGTCTGATTGAAGCAGTGATTTAGTATGAGTGTGCATGTGAGTGACAATGTATGTCAGTGTGTGTTCTGCCGTTTGTACGTTGCACTACATCACCTGACAGGTGCAAAGCCCTGTGGGATGGCACTGCTGTATCTTACACTTGGCTGAACATATACAGCAGATCAGAGGTGTAACAAATCCATTCCTGACTGCCAGAACCTTTCAGAGAGTTTCTGTGCCTGTGAACAACACGTCTCCAGGTTTCCACACCTCAGAGCTGATGTGTGTCTGACACACAGACACGCACACACATGAAATGTAGCCTCACACAGAAGTGTGTGACTTTGAGAGAAGACACTGGGATTCGTAGAGAGTGTGTCCAAGAATCAGCATGATGTGTGTGGGTCTGCATGTGCATGTATGTTTCTGTGTCAAGCGTCTGTGTCTCGATGGCGTCTTTAGAGTGGTTAATCAGAGGAGAGGTTGAGGAGTGTCAGAGTGTCAGGCTGGCTCCGGTGAAGAGTCCTTGAGTCCTTTCTCTGTTTCTGTGTTGACACCTCTTAACCTCAGTCTATCATCTCTCACACTCACACACTCCACTTCTATTGACACTCGCTACCCCGCAGCTCTCCAAAGACCCGAGGAGAATCCACTACAGTGATTGTCCATGTGAGGGGAGCCTCAGAGCCTGCAGAGAAGAAAGGATTATATAATGCGCCGACATACGGAACAAGAAACAATTGGATTTCGTGGTTGTTTGATTTCTTATCCTGATATTTCTGGATGGACAAAGGGGAAATTTACAGAGAGAATGATAGATCAACAAACTGAATCCATCTGTCATCCCTTGACACAAAATGTAGAATCCTCACATGCGTCAATTTGTAAATTAATCTCTTTGTCTTTGTCTCCTCACACCAGGAACTGTACAAGACTCCATGTCCACTACTGTCAGTGGCTAGTGTAAGTGGGGTCAGGTGCTCGGGGTCAACTGAGAAGAGGTCAAAGGTCATAGAGCAGCGGGTCTTGTTAAAATACCTTTTAGCCTCCTTCAGGGATATTATGTAATGGCTCTGGGAATAGGTTGGGTTCTAGCTTGACTGTTTTGTGGTGGAGACTGGGTGATATATGTGTTCTGCTTTATGCCAGATGTATATTCATTACCCTTTTTAAAAAATCAGGACGCAGAGGAAGTGCTGGGAGGTGAAGAGGGGTCACACGTAAGAGGTCACATTTATGTGTTTTTCTGATGTACCTTTGTTTTGGAGGATGCACCCTCCAGGAAATGATCATCTTATAAAACAGCTCTGAGGGTTCTCAAGTTGTGCACTTACACAAAAGGATATTCTTTGCGTTACAAATTAAAATCTTTTAAAGCTCTTCTTAAAATATGTGGTTTTTCCTCTTAGACTGTAGCACAGGCTCACCTGAAGAGGTTAGGGAAAAACTGGGTTGTGTTGATCAATATATTGGAGACATTTGAATATCAATACAATGAGTGCCCTGTCTTCAATCTTAATTTTTAATATGGTGATAATAAGTGTATTAATTTTCATAACTTTCATTCAATAACCTTGGAATATGAGCGATGGTGGCCCATTTTTGCACAGTGAATATGCATCTCCCTGCTCTGTGTTGCCATTGATCACTCCTGAGCTGTTTCTCTCCCTCTCGCTTTGTCCTCCGGTCTCTCCCTCTTCCCTTCCTCTCACACCATTGCACTGTAAAATTCATCCTTATTCCCCGCTTCAGCAAGCTAACTGTGCGCACTACCTTTTATCAGTCCAGAACTGTTAAATTAATAAATTGATATTGACGAGCTATCAGCCGGGGGGATAAATTATTTGGGAGCAGAAGGCTCAGGTCACATGACTTTTAGTACCCACGACTCTGTAATTATTCCCCACGAGAAGAACCACAGTGCGGTGCATTGCCCTTCCCCCCCGTAGAAATGAACAAACACGCACACACACGCTATCACATGAAGAACTATAAATATCCTCACATACAGTGGATTGCAGGGGCCATGGGAATACTGATGATCATTACTGCTATCATAACCTTCATGATACAGGATGTTAGCCTGCTGCAGATTGTATTTTATCATCACAATTTACACAAAACTCAAGTGGAGAAACCTAGAATGTGTAGCAGCATTAAATGCATGGGCTACCTGCTACAGTGCAGCAGGATCAACGTCCTGCAGCTGATCGTCTTTGCTCTGTAACAAATGCAAATGAGAGGTGCAAACTGGGAGGGAGGTGAACGCTGCAGATGAAGGGGGACAGCGAGCATGTCAGAGTGCCAATCATGGAAGTGCTCTTGTTGCCCTCCGGCCATCGCTGACCTTTTGACCCTGGCCATGGCCTAAATGTCAGAGGTCATCAACCAGGGTCAGTGGGGATCACTGCAAGACCCTGGTCAGGGATGCATCACCATGGCAACACTGCTCACTATAGGAGGAGAGATGGGGGTGTTTTGCATTCTGTATGCAGAAATCATGCACACAGAAACACACACCTACACACACACACACACACACACACACACCAGGTTGAGCATCACATCTGTGTGTTTTTTCACTGGGAGGCAAGCTGCCCCCAATTGTTTTCCAGTGCACAGCTAGGCAAAATCCAAAGAAGCCTGGCATAAACACCAAGCAAACACACTGCTTTGCCACATCCATATTAATTATTTGTCCTGCTACAGAGGCCATATTTTATCTGCTAAAATGGATGCACAATTCTGCCATTATGCTCCATTATAGAGGTCAAAACGTCGCTGGGAACGGAAGGATGTGGTGAGCAGAAATATATTCTTGGAAATTCTATATATTCATGAGTAATAACAGTGCGGGAAATGCAAATTACCATTAAAAATTTAAATATGTAAAGTATAAAATATAAATGGTAAATTAGTCCGCCACTATATGCAAATAATCTTTGATGTTAATTGTAAATGACCAGGGGGCTAAATAAAAAATAAAAATAAAAAAAAACTTTGCCACATCAACTTACATGAAATGGTTCTTCCTTACTCCCTGCTGAAATATTCGTTTGCTCCTTGCGTCATCTAGTGGTCAGAGCAGATCTCTTCGCCGGTGCTGCTGCTTGTCTCCTCAGCGCGGTGAAAGAGGGGGAAAAACCCCACTAGTCTGCTTTTGTCTCCGGGGAGCTTCGGTCGATGCCTCGTCCCACCATATGTCTGATCGCAGCTGCCAATCAACAGGTCAGCGCGACCCCGGGGAGGCAGACACTGGTGGGGAGAGATCAAACAGTGGACCTCGGGGATGACAGATGCAGATGAAAAAAAAGGCAATAAAACATTGCTTCAAAGATGGCAACGGTGCACTGGGAGGCAAATTATTGTTAACAGTAATCTGCAGAATAGAGCCTCGCATTCTGATCGATTGACTATTATGGAGCCTTTGAAGCCGAGGTAACGCCAGGCTATTGTTCATGGTGGGACACAACCAGAAAATAGCAGCTGGTTTTGGTTCAACTATAGCGCTTCCTAAGCCTCAAATACTACTTACTTCTATGCAATCATGCTTTCTAATAGACTTGCAATTTGGGCTTCTCTGCTCTTTAAGCCTATTGAGAGTTATTCATACGTTCAGCTGCAGTTGCACCACGACGAAACATATGAGAGAAAAGCAAATAATTAACTGAATAAAGTCGAATAAATAGTAAATATGCACTGCCAACATTTCCCAAAGTTGTCTATTAATTACTTTTAATTTTACTTTTACTGTTAATTACCATTTACTTCCAGTATGATTTTTTAAAATAAGTAATCAAGTGTTTTTGCGAGCTGCACGTGCTTTCATGTTGTAGGCTACCTTTCTTAAACTCCTGGGTCTACATTACAGTAAAATTATTTCAACAGTGGTGTGTGTCACTCTTTTTACACAAAAGCAAAAAATCTCAGTCAAACTGAATTAAAATGAACAAATGGCAGAGAAACAAATTAGGTAAAACTAGATCAATCAAATCACGATTTGTACTGAAAACTTGAACTGGTTATATCACCTTTATGAGTTGTAAAAGAAAAAGTTGAATAGCAGCAAGTGCAGTAATATTCAATGAGGCTTTATTATAACAAGATATTTAGAGGTCTGCAGCCCATGTGTTTATGGAAGTCCAGTCTCAGTATCCAAAAACCAAAGCAATTCATTAAAAAGATGTGGTTTGTAAAGGGGCGTAGGTTTGGTCTCAACATTGGTAGGGATGCAACAACACCGCCACCCCTCAAAAACGAAGAGATTGACTTTTAAAGGCTGTCAATCAAACAGTTTATTAACATATAAGATCTTAATTTACATTCGGAAATGCCCATACACAAATGTTATATATGTACATGTGTTGAATTTCCAGATATGAAATATATGTACATGTGAAGTACAATCATATTTTTATTTTTTTTATTTTAAAATACTTTAGTGTAGCCTAAACATATATATGTAAAAATTACATAGGAAACCTATTAGAAATTGGAACAATAGCATATATTGACATATATGTCTAGCTAATAGAAACATGTATTTTAGTATCTGTTTAAATTATAGACATATGTTACATAAATATATATCCATCTAAATATACTGTACATCCATCCTGAAGCCTTTCCGTATATGTTCATATTATATATGTAAATATAAAAGATAGACATTTATGTTAAAATTTAATGAGAAATTAATGAGAAAGAAAATCATATACAAATATATAGAATTTTAATACGTTTTTTCAATAAAGCTGTATTTTACTATGAGTATTTCATATATGTTATAAACTTATATCTTCATCTTCTTCTGATGGACAATTTATGTTGGAACAATTTTGGACTTTGTTTGACTATTTAAATTTGAACACTTTTTGGACTGTTATGTTTGAACATTTGTTTCATTTCCTGTTTTATTTTTTATTACTTCCCTTGTGTGTCTTGTGGTTACTTTACTTCCTGTCTTTGTCCTGTTTCCCTCCTTGTTGATTGCCTGCCCCACCCTAATGTGTTTCACCTGTGTTCTATTACCCTTGCCTCCCTCCCGCCACTGGCAGCCCAGCTGACCTGGTTCCCAGTCAGCAGCCTGGCCGGCACCTGCTCCTTGTGTCCTGTAGGCGATCCGGCCAACTCCTGTTCCTGTTCCCCAGTCTGTGGTTCGGCTAACTTCTGCTCCTGGTTCCCAGTTTGCAGCCTGGCTAACCGCTGCTCCTCATGTATCGTCGGTGGTCCAGCTGACTCCTGCTCCTTGTTTCCAGTTGGTGACTCGACCAACCGCAGTTCCTGGTCCCCAATCGATGGTGTGGCCGACTCCAACCCCTCGTTTCCAGTTGGTGGCCTAGCTGACTTCAGTTCCTGATCTCGAGTCGCTGGTCTGGCCACCGCCAGTTCTTGATACACAGTCGGTGGTCTGGCTAGCTCCAGCCCCTAGTCTCCAGTCTGCAGTCTGGCCAACACCAGCTCCTCAAGTTTTGTCTGCAGTCCAGCTGACCTCAGCTCCTTGAGTCTTGTCAGCAGTCTGGTCAACATCACTTCCTGGTTTCCAGTCGTCATTCTGGCCACCTCCTGGTCCTGATCCCCTGTTGGTGGTCTGGTCAACATCAGCTCTTGGTTTCTATCACCTGTCAGGCCACCCTTTGTTCCTGATCTCCTGCTGGTGGTCCGGATGTCCGCAGCACCTGATCCCCAGCTGGTGGCCTGGCCTACATCAAATCCTGGTTTCCAGTCAGCAGTTCAGCTGCCTACTGCTCCTGATCTCTTGTTGGTGGCCTGGCTGTCTCCTCCTCCTGATCCCCAGTCACTAGTCTGGCCAACTCCTGCTCGCCCACCAGAGGGGCTCTGCCAGCCTCCTGCTCGCCCACCAGAATTGCTCTGCCGGTGGTTCTGCCCTCCAGCGCAGCCACCTGAGGGGACCCACCTTCACCGCCCTCCTGCTTGGCCTCCCAAGGGGACCCACCTTCACCGCCCTGTGGTTCAGCCACTCGAGGGGACCCACCTTCATTGCTGCCCTCCTGCTCACCTTCCTGAGGGGACCTTACGGAGAATCTCGGTTTTGGCTCCAGCTCGATCTTGGGGTGAAGGCAGGACCTTGGAGAGGTCCCCCAATCTATTCTGCCTCTTGGCCGTCCCTCCAAGGTGTCCTGCCTGTCTGTCCAGCCCTCAGGCTACATCCTTGTGAACCCCAGTTCCTTTTCTAGCCTCGTCGTCCCTTCCCTGTCCATTTCTCCGTGAAGAAGTTGGTCCTGTTTTTTCCTGTTTGCTGTGGACTTCCCGGATGTTCTCAGTTATGATTTTTGCAGTGTTTCCCGTATTTAGATTTTCTTTTATGCTTCGGTTTGAATATCCTCCTCTTTGTGGTTCGGTTTTGGGACTTTGGTTTCCCGGCCTGGGATAAAAATATCAATGAACACAGAGAATAGTAAGGTGTTGGATGTAATAGTATAGTAAGGCATAAAAACGTTTAAAAACATTATAATATAATAAGGCATAAAATCTCATAGTATAGTAAGGCATAAAATGTAATGAAAACGTCATAGTATAGTAAGGCATAAAAATGTCATAGTAAAGTAAATAATTTAGTAAGTCATATTATATAAGGTACAAAAAAGTCATAGTATATTAAGGTATAAAAACGTCACACAATAGTAAGGTGTAAAAAATTCATAAGTCATAAGATATCACAGTAAGGCATTAGAGTTAACAATAAACCTAATGGGCCGGTCTTTGGACTGCAAGAGGAAGACAAAACTAACCCACGCAGACACAGGGAGAACATGAAAAACTCCATACCAAAATGCCCCATTCCTGGAGATCAAACCCACAACCTTCTGATTGCCAAGTCACAGTTCTAACCACAACACCACCATGGTGAGTGATGCAAGTTTTTAGCTACTAAAGGCATAAAAACATCATAGTATAGACAGGTATAAAAGCGTGATAGTACAATGAGGCATGAAAAAGTAAAAAAATGCAGAGAATAGTAAGGCATAAGACGTCATAGTATAGTAAGGAATAAAAACGTAAAAAACATCATAGTATAATAAGGTATAAAAACGTGATAGGGTAGGAAGGCGTAAAATCATCAATAAAAGGAGTTATATGATAGTGCATAAAATGTCATAATATAGTAAGGCTTAAAAACATCAAAAAACATCATAGTATAATAAGGGATAAAAAGTCATAGCATAATAAAGCATAAAAATGTCAAAAAACATCCTAGTATGTTAAGGCCTAAAAATGTCAAAAAAACCTCATGGTATAATAAGGCATAAAAAATTTCTTAGTAAAGTAAATAATTTATTTAGTCATATTATATAAGGTACAAAAAGTTATAGTATCTTAAGGCATGAAAAAGTCATACAATAGTAAGGTGTAAAAAACTCATAAGGAATAAGATGTCACAGTATAGTAAGGCATTAGAGTCAACAATAAACCTAATGGGCCGGTCTTTGGACTGCAAGAGGAAGACAAAGTAGTCCAAACTAACCCACGCAGTCACAGGGAGAACATGCAAACTCCACACAAAAATGCCCCATGCTTTGGGATCAAACCCAAAACCTTCTGATTGCAAAGTCACGGTTCTAAACACTATACCCCCATGGTGAGTGGTGAAAGACTTTACCTATAGTAAGGCATAAAAATGTCATAATATAGCAAAGCTTAAAAGCGTGTTAGTAAAATGAGGCATGAAAAAGTCAAAGAGCGCAGAGAATAGTAAGGTATAAGACGTCATTGTATAGTAAGGTATCAAAACGTCAGAAAATGTCATTGTATAATAAGGTATAAAAACATGATTGTATAGTAAGGCGTAATTTTATTAAACCATGTATTGGGTTAAATCATTCTGCTAATGAAACATACTGTATTGCACACAACAGAAGCCAGAAGCTGAAAACTAGTGTAATTTGCACTGAATTGATGGTAAAATCCCCCTTTTTCCTGTGTCCCTCTTTGATCTATAGGTGCATGTATGGGTTCAGGCTTCATCCTATGCTGTGTGAACTGTTGTATGTTGAGTCTGTAACCAAATCAATGAGATACATGTAAGCCAAAGGGAATCAGCTTTGGAATGCCACTGTAAATGTGTTGTATTAAAACACAGCCATAATGTTTCATCGCCATCTCAGCAGGACTGATCTTCTTACCTCACTCTCTGCTAATCAGGAACAAATCTTTGTGCCTTAATCTACGGCCCCCTGCATCCCTCCGCCCATCTCATTAGATTAACAAAATGACATGCACATATGAACATACACACACACACACACACACAAAGACAGCTCATGACCTCAATCTCACTCCCCTGGAAAGGTAGTTAATTGCAATTCTGTGTAATTTTGTTGAATATAATTGATGTTATTTACACTATTTTAACAGTTTTTGCATGTGCATGACAGGAAAAGCGTTATCACATTTTCCTAATTTTGTTACACACGTAATGTGTGTGTGTCTGCAAGAGCCTTGAGAGTTGTATGTGTGTGAACTATACACTCTTGTACTCATGTGTGCATGTGTGTGTGTATGTGTGTGTGTGTGAGTGTGTGTGTGTGTGTGTGTGTGTGTGTGTGTGTGTACCGCAAACATATGCAACCAAATTAAAGCCTTAAATCTGGTGAATTGAAGAGGATTTGATGCAGAGAGCAATTCATGGGAATTAAGCAAATTAGGTCTCCAATTAGCTGCTGACATTGAATAGGAAGATTTGGTGAACAAAAATTAATTAGATGGATTTGTCATTGTTCTAATGAACATCACCAAAAAATAACTGTTTTGAACAACACCCTATCTTTCTCTCTCTCTGTCTCTTAAGCTTTATCCCTCTGACATATCGTTTGTCTATTCAGAATCTAATTTCATGTCAAATATTGCCTTATTCAAATATTCAATAATTTGCAAATAAGAAGCCCACATGAGCTGAGACAAACAAAGTTCAGAAAAGTCAATGTATGACCTAATCCTCTTTGGCTGGAGCACTGGGGATGTAAATGCCAACCTTTGCAAGTCAGACAGAATTTTCACTATTGATATAAAGCCGGACAGGTACAAAATTGACTTGATACTTATTATGGCAATAGTTTGGAGTCATCTTATAACAGAAGTGATCCTGTTGTAGAGACAGTTTCAGTTATTGCCTTTACGGTGTCTATTTATGATGATGATTTATGACGTCCATCAAAAAATATATAACAATAATGTAATTTTGACAATAACTGCACATTCAGCATGAACTTAAATATGTCTTTATTCCTTTTGCCATACATTTCTGCCCCTAAAAAGCCCTCCCCCATTTCTCCTATAAATCAGCGTCCCCTCACCTCTCTCTCTCTCCCTCTGGCTCCTTCCCTTTCCTCTGCTTCCTTCGCCCCCGACCTCCTGTGGTCCCCCTCTTTCTGCAGCAGCGGTTACAGATTACACTGTGTGATAAGCTTCCTATTTCTTGAAACTATTTGGGATTGCTCAGATTATCTGGCCTCATATCCTTGGGAGTCGGCTTTGGGAAGCCTGATTTTAGTCTCTTAAGGCAGAAGATTTTGCATCCCGACAGCTTTGACTAATTAGCATCTAATACCAAGTGGTATTTTAGCATTGGGCTCACTTTTAATTCTATCTGCACGCACAGGCAAGTGCGCACACACTCACACACACACACACACACACACACACACACACACACACACACACACACACACACACACACACACACCTGAGGCATCTGATGAAAAAACATCAGTTGAATTCAATATGATTTAATGAGATTATAACAAAACATTGTATTGGTATTTCTGGTGTTCTAAAAACATTCAGAATACAAATTTACAAATTAAAGATGTGCAGTGTCATTAAAAGATTCATACATTTTATTCAGTCATTGAATGTACTAAAATTACTTTGACCTTATTTACAAAGGTGAATATAATGTAATAAAGTCCAACTTCATATCAATTTTAACATCACCTAATGACATCATCATAAGCAAAAGGGTTCTAAAATGTCTCTTTTATCCAATCGTAATTCAGGCCCAAACTGTAAGTACAGAATACCTCATAAATATAAACTGTTCATTCTCAGGGTACAGAGGCATGCAGGCCTGGGTGGAATCCCACTTGTGGCTGCACACGGGACCAAGGCCAGTAGAGTCTAGGTGCCACGCAGGACAGAGGGAGCACTGGGGCCTGAGGACAGCACCAACAGGTGGTTCTGTGGGGGCGGGCGAGGGCAGGGTGGTATGGGGAGCTCAGAGAGGAAAGGGGGAGCTGTCCTGCCACCCTACGAACCCTCCGCCGCGCTCTTCGGCAGTGATAGTCCCCGTTAGAAAAGTCCTGATAGTTTGATGGGTGAATCGCCCAGAAGTGGCCTTTACCGTTGTCACTGCGGCCTGCTTTGATGAAGCAATCATTCAGAGACAAGTTGTGACGCACACTGTTCCTCCAGTTTTTATCCTGTTGGAGCAAGAAAATAAATGTTGTTAGGCCAAGAACAAAACCTGAAAGCAGGTAAGAGTTAAATGGAACCATTCGAAAATTAACATAGGTGGCTGCTAAGTATCACTGATCCTACTCAAGATGTCACCTCGTCCTGTTGTTGGCAGGATGCGCGATAGCGTGTCAAGACCGTATATGATCACAGTAAGACACAACACCCTTAGTTACCTTTTTAGCACGTCAAACCAGTGATCAACTTTAATCCACTAGGCTACGTCCAATCTGTTGTTGCACCTGGTAAAGGCAGAGGCAGTTTGCAACCTAGCAACAGGATTACTTTATTTGTGAATTCGCCAACAAGAAGATCATCTAGTTTCCCTGTGAGCACCTAATTGCCTAACCACTCAGACAGATTACCTGTGCCAAGTAGGTCACTTCATTTGTGAAAATGGCGGTCACATTATTTTTCAGCAACTGAATTAAACACGATGACAATGAACACTTTGGGTAAACACGAGTTCTCCTTATTTGTTCCATGAATGTCTTACCAGTAGCTGTCTTACCAGTAGCTATGATGAGTTAACAGAGAGAATGATTAATTTCAAAATACTCCCGCAGACAGTAATAACCTGGGTCATCGTGCATACTTCACATAATCACAACCAATTTGACATTCTAAATTCCTCTTTTACTACAATAGCTGACAGTGCCATGTCAGTTGATCTCTGCATGCCATGTAAATAGAAAGACACAATAACAGAGACGTGAACATACCTTACTCTTGAAGTAAGGGTAGTGGTCCATGATCCACTGGTAGATGTCACATAGCAGCAGTTTCTTCTGCTCGGATGCAAGGATTGCCTTGGAGATGAGTGCAATGTACGACTGGTTGGGTTTGTCCGACTTGTCAGACTTCTCCGGATCGCTGCTGACAGAAATGGTGGTGGTCACTTCCTCCTCCCCCTCCTCTTGTTGGTCTTCACCCCCCTCCTCTTCTTTGACTTTCCTTTCTTCAATGTCTACCCCTGACCTCTGTAGCTGCGTCTCCTTCATCTCAGAGCGAATCCCCACCTCTTCGGGTTTAGGATTCTGATGATTTAGCATGTTGTTCGCTGTCTGCTCTGCCGTACGACTTCCTGTCGCTTCTTCTTTAGAACCTTTGACTCCTTTATTGAACAGAAGGTAGTCAATAGTGAAGCTCAGTCCCAGCCGTTCTCTGACGCCAGTGTGGCTGCTTCTGTCTTCCATTGTCATTTCTGAATTAAGATATCTCAGACTCATTACAGAGATTTTATTGGTTCCAAACTGACTGACTGTTGAATAAGGCAATAAATGGAAAGCGTTTCTCCCAAAAGTCTTCTCAGAACTGTGTGCCTGAGTTTTCACAGCATGGCTATTTTCTTTTAAAATTAAGACCCTTCATAAACTGAATGCCTCAATGCCCCTCGCTTGTTTCGCCGAAGTCTTACTGTTGACAAGATCACAGATAAAGATGAGCCTCTCAACTGTTGTTAACCCTGATGCGCTCATGAGCGACACAACCTCAACTGTGGAAATGACGTCAGTCTTTAAGACTAAATACGGCCACTTTGTTTGCCAACAAAGTTTAATTAAACGTTTTCGCCTCTCTGATAAATCTGACCTGATCAAAACCTCCTTCTGATCCAACTGCCTATTGCTCCTGTATCAAAGAACTGTGCTTCACAGTTGTGAAGGTGTCTCTATTTATATGACTGTGAATTTATCCCTCACAGAAAGGGGCAAAGAACGCACAGGGGAGGTCCAGGTAGGGGGTCTCAATTGAGGCGGATTATTTTTATTAACCTAAGCAAATCTTTGTAATTACGGGAGATTAAACACTCAAGATTTAGTAAGACATGGTGTGTAGAGGTAGGATGCTGTAGAATCAAAGGCCTTTTAGATGCCAGTTTTATCCTGTTAAAGTTGTTTTGTCAATGGGGATGCTGTACAAAGAATTACTTAAATTACCACAGAGCAGTAATTAATGACTCAAATTCAATGTAATGGAGAAAAAAAAACAGACTCACATTGAGTCAAACAGTAAAGTATTTGACAAATAAATCTAATGAACTAATTTTGTGTTGTTGACATGAAGAGTTTTGTGCAGTGCAGTACACAAATATAACTAATTTTTCTGCTTGTGAATGAATTCGCCAAATATAATCTTAGATATTTTTAAATAATCTTCTCAAAGACTATAGCCAAATTGCTTCTGCGCTACATTGTATTGTAGTATATTGTAATCTTTAATAGTGCAAGAAGTTTTTAAAGAATAATTTTGGTTTAATTTCATGTACATTTCCCTTAATTTGAAGAAAAATTATTGAGTAGTACTTCATAATGATGTGTTTATTTATGTTTTGATAATGAGGGATTTTTATGGTTTATGCTGACATACAGTGTATTTGTTTTTTGTTTTTTGTTTACGTCATGATATTCAGGTCAAACATCTACACATCAGGCATTTGAATAAATTGACATTCTCTTTACACTCATTTAATAGAATTTAAATTTGGATAATTGAAATAATTACAATTAAAATTTTTATACAATTAAGAAAAGCCAAGTGTGATTAAATTTTTTTGACCAATGACAAAGCTTATAAAGCATCTAATCCATCTTAAAACATAATGCTATTTAAACACTTGAATCCCCATATACTTTAATTGTCCCATAAGTAAGATCAAAGTCATGTAAAACATTTTCAAAAAATGTTAATGCCACATTGTTCACACATTCTGTATCTTCTTCTTCTTCTTCTTCTTCTTCTTCTTCTTCTTCTTCTTCTTCTTCTTCTTCTTCTTCTTCTTCTAGCGATTCAGACAAGCAGTATCATACTGACATTATTGACATCAAATAGAAAATTGCTGATGCCCCATATTTTCATGTTTTATAAACTTAAAGTCTCTGGGATCTGAAACAAATAAAAGTCTAGTTCATACTGACAGATGTAACATGAACTGTGGAATTGTAGGAATTTAATAACTTGCACAATAGATATATTTATTAGCCCACGCCATCTCCACAGCAGTCATTGTGTTAATCTAGGTAACAGTAATAGTACAGTATCTAGATGGATCTGCTTCGTTCTCTTAGTTTTACAGAGGGCATGAATTAACAGTCAGGTCAAATCATGGACCATATTGCCCTCTTCTGTTTAAATAATGGAACATGAAATACATGCACAACACAGAGCATTATGCTGCCTTTACATTATCAAGCTTTTGAATTTTACTCAGCTATATTGATTAATTTATATGTAGACTTGTAGTCTACATATTAGACTACCAATATTAGGTTAATAAATATGAACCAATATTAGAATTGTAAAAAATAGTAGCCTGTATTGTGTAGAACATACCATGAATTAATTTGGGTCTACATTTGTGAATTAAATTTAGACAGGTGTATCATAATAACTGAATCCTATATTTCCTACAAATTCACAAAGTGTAATTATAGATAGCATATTCCATCAACCAGCTTGGTGACAAAGCCAGCTGTCCTTTTGAATGTATAGTGTTGTTTTATTGATGTTTCGCATCCCAAGTAAAGCCAAAAAACAAAACACCATGTTATTACATGATACTGCAATTCCTTTAATTGATTTTTGTGTTTCCATGATGCTATTCTTTGCCACATATGAAGAGCTTTAGGAAAACCTGGGCCGGATCACCAGATGGTGCGTAAAGGTGTCCCATATATACTTAATTCCATTTTGCAAAAAGCGTGACACGACATGGCATTTGTGTTTTAGTCATGATATGGCTGGTCTATGCTTTGACGTGTGGGTGCATTTTGTTAATTACTCATTTTGATTCAATAAAGAACATACTTTAGACAAAGCATTAACTCCACATCTCACGGCAGGAGGCAGAACCTGAAACGGAATAGTTTGCTCGGAGGGGACTTGAGGGGACCATGCGACCGAATCCACTTGACGCCCCATGCTTTACACCCATGTTGAATTTAAACTGTTTTTTAGACGCTCGACCACAGTACCTCAATACTATAAAACCGAAACATCATGGATATCTAAACACTTTGACACGTGGTATCATCAATAGACACTGAGGCCTAATTTTGAAAATGAGACCTGTCTCTTAGTGTTTTTAAAAAGTTGTACTGTAACTTTAAAAAACGACGATCCCGCCCATTTTGTATGCAGCGCTGCAGGCCCTGGTTAAATCCGCGCTGTGATTGACTGAGGTCACCCGTCCATCAAAGCAGGCTCTATGTTTCATTGGTGTAAGAGTAGCCGTCGTCGTTGACTCTCGCGGTACTGCTGCACGAAGATGGCGGCCGAACTGGTGGAAGCGATGGCAAGTAGAGCTTGGCTAGCTTTGGTTTGATGGGAGATGAGCACGGGAGTGTGAGCTGAAGCTCTCCCTGGCCGTGGGGAAACTGGGGGCTTTGCATGAATATGATTAAGAGGCTGTACTCTTAGAAATGTGGCGTATTACATTCACGACGAAACGAACTAGCCTGCGCTGCTAACGTAACTAGCCTGCTAGGTAGTGTTAACCAGGCAAGTGCGTTGGTTCAGCTAGCATCACGCTGGCTCTGAAGGAAGAAATGAAAATGAATGATGAGACCATACAAACATTTGGGGGTTTGCTGCTAGCATGCTACCCGCCGTGTTCATATATGACGTTATTTCTCTTACAGTAAAGTCTCTCTGTAGTTACCATTTAGTTTATGGAGCTGTGCACCTGTCAAAATGTTCAGTTGCCATTATTGAATACCGACAGCACAGTCTGTAGACAAGCTAGCCAGCCGATAGCGTAGGCTATACTGGTGATGTTAAAGTGAGGCTGAAGAAACTGCAACGTTACTGCCTTTATGGCTGCAATATTTGCTCAGTTCATCAATCAAAAGCTCAATGGACAGTCGCCTCATTGTGCAAATTTAATGTGGGCTCAAAACTGGCTGATAAAGCATGTCAGACAGGTCGGGTTTTTCCATTCACAACAACAACATTCCGTGTGTTGCCGAGTAATGTTCGCATTGCTGCTGCCGGTTAAATAAACATCCTCAGGCAGATTGTATACTTTGTCATGAGTGCCCTGTCCTGAAATAAGCGATTTCACGTATTGAGTAAGTACTCTATACAAGGTTAATGTGGCTGACCGAAATCTGGAACCGGTATAGTCAGTGAATTAGACTTTGGTAATATTAAACTTTGTATTGCGTTGCACTGACTACACTTAGAGCCAGTGCATTCAATGAGTAAACGTGTGCTTGTTATGGTTTGTCTTCCACTGAAAAGTTTGGTTGTCATTGCTGGACACACTTTATCCACAAGCCACCAATGCAGTTTAACAGTCAATCCTCGACGATTAATTGATTGATTGATTGATTGATTGATTGATTGATTGATTGATTGATTGATTGATTGCCGACTACTAGTAATGAAGTATACTGTAATTAAGGTGAACCAGTTTTAAATTTGAGGTGTGTTCTAGCTCGTGGAGCTGTAAACAGATTTTGGTATACATGTAAACATTGTTAAAAGAAAACTATACCCATCTTTTGTCAAATAAAGATTCAAACTATAGTTATTACCACATATTTTTAAATTGTGCTTTAACATGTAGCTTTTAATCCTTAAACTAAACAAGGTGCTCATGCCTTCTTTTTTTTTTTTTTTTTTTTTTTTCAAGCTTATGCTGTTGCCAGGTGTTGACAGTGTTTCACAGACATGTAGTGTGGATGTAATACAATGAAATATAGAGGTGAAGTCATACATTTTAACTGGTATTGCAGAGCCAGGGTTCAAAAGATTGTTTAATGGTACCGCAAATTTTTAAAGAATGGAATGATGAAAATGAAGCGCTCAAAATGAGGACTGATGTAACTTCTTACTATAGCAGGCTAATTACATGTCCGGTTCATGCCTCTGAAGGATTAAAGTGACCAAGTACATTAGCTAATTATAGCAGGAATCAAACAGTTTCACACACCTGCTATGTCATGTTAAATGGTGCATATAAGTTCATTAAATAATGATGTGGAGCCTGTCAAGGGCAAATTTAATAGTTGTGTTAGGGAAGAAATCTAATAATGCATTGAGTTATTAGATTTACTTTGAAGGATTTTTCAGACAGTATGTTTAGGAACTTGATAAATTCACTGGAGAAACTCACAGAATATAAACACAAATGTACTGGAATGCATTTTTGTGCTTGGGTCACACAGTTAGATATCTGTGCAAAAAGGAGAGCTGGCTTGGTGGGATGGGCTCCGACACTACACATCATTGCTCTGATTCCAGAACGCCAGCGTGCTATCTAAAATCATAAACTGGGGCTGCATTATGACCACTTTGTTTAGTACAGTGTAAAGACGCATAGCCAGCATAATGAGGGATCTGTGTTTAAATGATACATAAATACCTTAAGAAAAGCATGAATAACAAAGGGCTTGGGAAAGAATAAAATATTTGAAGTTTTCAGTTGTTTGAAAGTCCAAAGTAACAGAAATCCAAAGTCATTAGCTATGTGTTGGTAAATGGCTTTGCATTTTATTCGAATATAAATATGCCTTGGAATTGGAGATGGCTCTTAAAATGAGTGTTATTACTTGTAAATTGATGGCATTGTCACTCAAACTTCCTCTGTTTACAAACTTAAATGTCCCTGTATTTTATATCTCAAATTTTGTCTTTTCCTCCCCATAGAACATGGTCAAAAGTTTCCGGGTCTCAGACCTGCAGACGCTGCTGGCCTCAATGGGTCGCAGCAAAAGTGGGCTGAAGCAGGACCTGGTGGGGCGTGCGCTGAGGCTGGTGCAGACCGAATACAGCCCGGAGCTTCTGAAGAATGTCAGGCAGCTCTACGAGTCGCGCTTTCCCAAAACATCTGGCTGGCTTGCAGCACGGCGTCCAGAGGGCGTCCCAGTTGCCTACTCACCCCTCAGCTCCTCCCCCACTGCCACCTCTCAGGGCGCAGACTACCTCAACGGCATTTCCAAACCGCTCCCCACACCTGCAGCAGAGGTCAAGCTGGTACCACTGCCCTTCTACCAAACTTTGGAGACACTCTTGCCACCAACAGAGCTAAGTAAGTGGAGACCATTTGATGTCTCTTTATCCTTTTATTTAAATCATTCTTTTTTTGGAGAAATATTATGTGTCCTAATAAATTATTCCGCTACATACTGTGTTGTAATGAAATTTGTCTACCATTGTTTACAGTTTCCCAGAACAATGAGAAACTGCAGGACAGTCAATGCATATTTGAATTAACACCGAACCAAGCAGACCAGATCAGAAATGCAAGGTAAGAAAATCCAACATTTTCTCCCAGATCTGCACTGTTCAGTTAACACCAGCTTAATTCAAAAATATGTAACTGATGCTCATTTTAATTTGTGACATTCCTAGTGAGCTTCGTCCAGGAATCAGATCAATCCAAGTGGTTCTGAGGTAAGTTCCCAGTAATTCCCGTTGAATCAATCACCAATAGATATTCACAATCCTGTTGTCTTAAAGGTGCAGATTCTGCCAGTGACTGTGCTGTTCATCGCAATTTTCCCCACAGATGCATAGGAGAGAATGGAAAAATAGTTTTACCATGCATGGACAAACAAATTTAACCCCTACTTCCATAATTCTCTTTTAAAATATTGATTTATTTGAACGAGTTCTAAAGTACTCAAAGACTTGATGGATACAGAGGCAGTCATGCTGAAATTCTTATCATAGTAATCTTTCTCTCTCCTGTCACTCTCTGTTGCAGAATCTGTTACACGGACTCCATTGGAGTTCAAGAGGACCAGTATCCCCCAAACATTGCTGTCAAAGTCAACCAGTCCTACTGTCATGTGCCGGTGGGTTGATTCACTTCTTTGACATGCACCACACCTTCAGAGCACAAACATGATCTAAGCAGGGAGGATCTTCTGTTCTTGTGAAATAATTTTTCCAGTGATTATGGTAAGCCATCTGTTTATATATGCAGTCAATGAGTCACTGGTTGGTGACAGACTTACTGCCTATTCATGGCCAAACTGGCCCCATAATGTATGGTAGGGATGGACCAGACAACCTGATGCAGGTAGATGTTTAATAAGACGAGATAAAGAATATCCAGGTACAGACTCAGTGTTGGTTAGCCAGCCTGAAGGCATCAATACACTGGCAAGACTTAAGCAGGAAACTTTCCAGCTGCCATTCTCTGTGTGGCTTGCAAACTATTGTGGTGTTTTGTGTTATGTGCTGGTGGGAAGCTTAAACCGCCAAGACAATTGTTTGCTGCATTGTTGTGTTCACAAGCTGTGTAGTCAAAAAAGCAACCCTGAAAGACAATGGTCAAAAATAAGGGTTGTAAAAACAGTAATGGGAATTTGATAGCATTTGCATTCTAAAGATTGCTGTTGAGCACCCACACAACAAAGGAAGGACCACGCCGTGGACTTCTCAAATCAGATGTAGCAGTGACATAAAAGAAAGCTGCCCGAGAATGTGTGATAACTTTTTAGATTTTTTGAAAAGTTTCACAGTTTGTGGCAGCTACAAATGTAATGTCAAAATGCAGTTTAGAGATTAATTTTGGTTGTAGCATAACGTAATTGGTAATGCATGGACCAAACCTGAAGCCAGTGACAAATATTAAAAATATTACTAATAGCCATCAAGAAAGCCGTAGCTAGGAAAAAGATGAAAGTACCAAAATGTAAAATACAGTGAGACTGACTTGGTTCCACTGCTTAATTTTTTTTGCTTTTATATGGACATTAATAAACAGAAGCACAAGGACAAAACTATAGATGCGACTGTAATCTATCATCCCTGTGTAACTTGCTCGGAGCTCAGTGCTTTTCTTACAGAGAAATGAGCTCTGTACAAAAGTGAAAAGACTAGAAGCTGTTTGCAATTTGTGCTTCTTGGTTAAAATAGTGACTGTACAAGTAACACAATCAAGAGCCCAAAAACAAGTTAGTCTTTTAAACTGTATCTAAGCCCTCCAGAGGGAATTCCAATGCATGCCATTTCAGCAAATGATTCAAGAACTATCTATCTGGATAAAATATTTGGTAACTTACATAATACTTTGGTATTTGTGTGTGTCTGTGTGTTTACAGGGCTATTACCCCTCAAATAAGCCTGGTGTGGAACCCCGTCGTCCTTGTCGACCTGTAAACATCACTCCCTGGTTGCATCTCTCCAGTGTCACTAACAGAGTCACCATCACCTGGGGAAACTTTGGCAAGGTCAGAGTCTAATGCTGAATCTAATATTGTGGAATAGGATCATGGTTGTGGTGGCAACATGGCAAGTAGAGATATCTTCTCCTGCTGGTAGATTACAAGGAGCACCCAGGCGAGCTGGGACATACAGTTCTCTGAATGTTTCCATGGTCCCACTCAGCTGTGTGTGGTATAACTCATTTCGAGGGCCAAGTGTTGAAATGCTTCAGCTGGCTTCTTGACTGTTGCCTCTACAATCCTGATCCTGTTAAGCAGCTGGAAAGCTGATGAATACACTCTTACCTCTGTTGGCACCCTCTCCTTCAGAGCTCCTGTGTAAACCAATTAGAGATGAGCAACGTGAAAGGTGAAACTAAACAAACACAGTAAAAAAACAGGTTTTTGTATGGAGTTTTCCTTGTGTGTCAATTAGAGCTGAAACAATTAGTCAATTAATTAGTTAGGAAATAATCAGCAACTGCTTTGATAATCAATCGTTTTGAGTCATTTTTAAAGAAAACAATTTTAATTCTGTGGTTCCAGCATTTACAGTGTGACTATTATTTAATTAATTGAGAAAATACAGTTTTTTGGGTGTCCTGATCACAGTAGCCTGCAGTAAGCCTGAATTAAAACCTATAAAGCAATTTAAATGTCTGAAAGCAGAATTGCTCTGTGTTAAGAATGTATGGCCTGCATCACAACTTTCCTATAAGGGTTGTGTTTAATATTTTATACACTGCTCTGCAGTGTTTATGATAATGTTCATGGAGAGAGAGGAATGTCATTGCAGATCTGTTGTGGTAAGATTTCAACAGTCTCTCTTTATCCACAGCATGAACAAAATACTACAGGTTTAAACCAACCACAGCACTTCAGAAGTGTAGTGCACAGGAGAAATGTTACTGATTTTAGAGGCAAACCAACTGTTTTTGTTTGTTTGAAGTGGAACATTGAAGTAAAGAAGTCTATAACCTTGTGTTTGGCCCACAAGAGGAGTTTGTAGGGATTTTAGTCCTTCAAAATCTAAGATTTTTGTTAAGCAGAAAGCTATATTTGCACTAAAGCTTAAAACATTTTATAACATTTTCTCTGTGTTTAGGGAAGATGATCCAAGAAACAGTGGACATTCTGTGATGTGTGACTTTTGTAATAGGCCCATATAATGTAAGAGAATAACTTGCATTAAATACAGTTATATAATCAGGAGGGTTCCAGAAAACACATTTGCCTTGATTCTTCTAACATATGATGAGAATGGTGATAACAAGGAGATTTCTCTTCCCATAAAAATAATTTTTTAAAGTGGAGTTGAGGTTTACTTTGTGTACAGTGGCTTCAGAAAGTATTCAGATCACTTCACTTTTAGCACACTTTATAGTGTTGATTTGATTTTAAATTTTTGCCAATGAGTCTACACTCCGTAATCCATAATGACAAAGTGAAAGCGTGTTTTTAGAAATTTTGCAAATTTATTGAAATTTCCTGACATCTCTAATAAAAAAGTATTCAGACACTTTATTGTGGCAATCCAAAGTCTGATCAGGTGCATCCTATTTGCCTTAATTATCCTTGAGATGTGTCTAGGACTTAATTGGAGTCCACCTTTTGGAAAATTAAATTGACTTAAGACCATGCACTGGTCATCACCTGGCTAATACCATCACTACAGTGAAGCGTGATGATGGGCAGCAGGGACATGGAGACTGGTTAGAACTAAGGGAAGCGATAAATTCAGCTAAGTATAGAGAGGTCTTCGGAGAAAATCTGTTCCACAGTACACATGACCTGGGACTGGGGTGATGGTTCAACTTTCAGTATGAAAGAAAGACAGTGCTGGAATGGCTTTGGGACAAGTTTCTGACTGTGCTTGAGTGGCCCAGCCAAAGCCCACACTTAAACCCTATAGAACATCTGTGGAGAGACCTGAAGATGGCAGTTCATAGACTCAAAGCTGTAATTGCTGCTAATGGGGCTTCTGCAAAGTACAGAATTAAGAGTCTTATACTTATTCTAAATGAAAGATTTCAGTTTTGGATTTTGAGTTAATTTGTGTGAAAGTAAGATCAGTGTGAATCATTTATAATTTATTCATTTATGTTTCAATGCTTTTAAGAGGAGGATCACCTGAGGAATGATAAAGTAAAACCAGATGTTCTGTGTTATCACTAGGCAGAGGCCCCTTGTAATATATCTTATGTTATCTTGGGGACAGGTTGTGAACACCTTGTAGCTTCTTGCCAACTGATTAATATCTGGTTGTTTTATGGGCAAAAGGCCAATAATGATCCTTTGGTTTGTTTCCAAGAAAATTATAAATTATGAACTTTGCCCCTCTTTCGGAGAGACCCTCCCTTTTGACTTAATGTTATAGGATATCTGTCTCCTATATTGTATGCAATATATTATAAATCTCAACCCATCAGTGTTTTGTGTGTTTGTGTCATGTGTTTTAGAGTTTTTTTTTTAGAGGCAGCTTTCCACAACATTTGTAAAACTTTCTAAAACATGTTTTCGCTCTGCCATTTTTGCCCACCCACCAGCACTCAATAACCCATAAAGACAATGTTTTTTTAAACTCTACGAAAAAAAAATGAAGTGTGCAAAAACCAGAAGGGGTCTGAATACTTAAAGCTACTCTACAAGCTTTATTTTTGTTTGGTAGTCTTTCAAACTCAGTGCTCACAATCTCTGAATCTGTGTGTTTTCAGCGGTACTCTGTGGCAGTGTATTTAGTGAGGGTCTTCACTGCAGCAGACCTCTTCAGCCAACTCAAACTCTGCTCTGTTGAGAGTGCAGAGCGCTGTCGTGAACGCAGTAAGTGTTACTCTTCCTAATTTTCTGTTTCTTGTAGGACTTTAAAATCGTAAAAAAGAAACTCATTTGACTTTTGTTTCTTCAAATCATAAACTTTCTGTTAACACCGTTTTGGAAGGACTTGCTTGTGCATTTAATGTTATACATTACAACATGGATAGAAAATGAGGTGTCATTATAAATTTTCTACCATTTATCTACAGTACAAGACAAACTACGTTTTGACCCAGAGAGTGAAATTGCAACCACAGGCCTCCGGGTTTCTCTCATCTGTCCAGTGAGTATGCTGATATGAGAACAGCTGACAATTTAAGCTGTGACATGTCTCCTAAATGTTTTTCATGCATTGACATTTGATATCTTTTCATATCTTTTCATGCTTTCTCCTCTCCCATTTCCCAGTTGGTGAAGATGCGGCTCGGTGTACCATGTCGAGTTTTAACTTGTGCCCATCTTCAGTGTTTCGACGCAGTCTTCTTCCTGCAGATGAATGAGAAAAAGCCCACGTGGACTTGCCCCGTCTGTGACAAGCCCGCACCCTTTGAACTGCTCACAATTGATGGGTAAGGAGACAGAAACATGCTCTGACTTGTCCCACTGCCGCAGCATCCTCGTCTTTTCAATAAATCCTGAAAATGTTTCTGTAATTTTAACGACCCTGTGTGTTCAAGCCAGCCTAGGGAAAATGCTTAAAGCTTCACAGATGTCGGCCCCTCTGTAGGACTGTTCATACAAGTTGAACCACGCACCAACCTACTGTGTTTTAATTATAAAAGCTTTTAATGTTTTGCATTGCATGAGAGGGTGATCATCCATTTTGTTTTGTATTTCTACGCCTGCTGTCAGGTTATATTTAAAAACTTTTGAAAATAAGGGCTGAACGATATGCAAATAAAATCATTTTGCAATTATTTTGACAGATAATACTTTTGAGATAGGAGTCACCATTTTAGTAGGAATGGTAATTTTTGCATTTCATTTTCACTGAAAGAAATATAAAAATGCTTTTTGCTGGGGTCTTGACCAAAAAAGCATGTTCCCGTACATTATTTTCCATGGCCTATACACTTATACCAATAAGCCACAAAATTAAAACCAGTTACCTGATTTAATGTTGTATCTGACCAGTGATATTTTGAGTCCTGACATGGATGTAAACTGCAACTTGATTGGGTGGCGGAGAGATGCAACCACAAAGCAGTAATTCTAATTCATCTATTTGTTCTAACAATGCTATAATTTAGCGAACAATGTAATTGTGAGAGCTCAATTGAGTTTTTTTTATTTATTTATTTATTTTTTTTTTACAGTAGTCATGGCTGCAAGTGACCCACAGGGTACCTGCAGTAATTTGACACTGTAAAATACTCATTTCAGCTAAAGGTGCCAGACTGCCAAAGAACTACATCTTAACAGATTTTGTCTTTCTTTTTTGTTTGTTTGTTTGTTTGTTTGTTTGTTTGTCACAAAGAAAATTGTAGCTGAGGGTAGGAGTAGGAAAAACAGATGAGCCTGCATTCCATTTTTATCAAAATATTCTTGATGATAAAGTTTTTTTTTTTTTTTAATCCACAACAATTTGGGCCTGTAATTTCTTGCAAATTCGAAGCAACTCTCACAGGCACTCCCCTACTTCTACAGAGACTGAAGGCATTGTGTTACAGTTTGGCTCTGAGGTATATTTGCATTCCTTAAATTAAGCTTCTGCGAAAGTCCCTTCTTTAACTGATCTCCAGGTTTCAGTTTCAATGGTCTAATTACTAAATGTTGTCAGGTTTATAAAGTGTTTTTTGACGCTGTGAAATTCATAGAATTAATGTTAATGTTGACTTTTTTCAAGGAGCGTATCAGAACCCAACATGTTGGAATGACACGTAATCTGCAAACTGCAGGAACCCATGTAGACCTACTAGGCATTGCTCCTGGAGTTCAGTATTCTGCTCATTTTCTGCTGTGAAATCTGTTTTGTAAGGCAACTCTAACCAGCAGTGTGTATTTCAGGCTGCTTTCTGAGATTCTGAAAGAGACAAGTGAGGACATTGAGGAGATTGAGTACTTGACCGACGGCTCCTGGCGACCCATAAGAGATGACAAGGAGAGGGACAGGGAAAGAGAACGCAGCAACACACCAGAGTACCCCGTTGTTGATATATGTAAGTGTCAAACCTTGTAACATTTACCTCTTCAACTGAGTGTGTTCATTTTTTTTCTGTGTATTAGTTTGCTAGAGTTTATTCTTTTTGTAATATATCTTTTTTTTTTTTTTTCCAAATAACATCTCTGTCTGCAGGCATTCCTGAGGCAAACGGTCATTCACCAGCCCACAGCAGCACCAGCCTGACGGGCAAATCTGGAAGCAGTTCCGTGGGCATGCCAGGAGTCACTGGAGGAACTGCTGTGGCACCGGGAGGAGGTGCAGTGGTAGATCTGACTCTTGACTCCTCCTCTGAGGAGGAAGGGGGCGGGGCAGGCGGAGACAGTGAGGACACAGAGGACAGCGCTGACAGTCCTGCCCCAAAGAGGGGCCGATACAACTACGACAAGGACCTGGTCACTGCCTACTGACCCCACAGCTCTGTCCCCTCATAGACTGACACACACACAGAGACAGAGAGGCAGGGGGCTAAAAACTTGAGGACAGGAACACAGTAATCCACTAGATGCAACAACCCTTCCTTATGCCCAAACATCAGAGCCTTTTAGCAGCTCTGGTCAATATCCAGACAAAACAAACACACTCAAACATGCACTGTTAATGAATCTTCAATCTAGAGTGATTAGGATTCCTCTTTGTACTGTACACCACTGGAAGCAAATCTAACTCTTTTTGGCCAACTGTCACCTTGCAGTGAATATCTGTACCGTCCTGCCTCTACTAAAGAAACTGAGTGGATCAAGCACCCCAACACCACCACCACCACCACCACCACCACCACCACCACCAATACCAACCCCCCCTTTCCTCGTCTCTCTCCAGACAATTTCCTCTTTACCACCCCGTATCTCTTTGTATTTGACTCTGAATTACAGGCTCTTTTAGCCATGGGCGTTCAATGTTTGCGTCTCTGATTTTTGTCACATTTGTGATGAACAGGCAAGTTAAAAATGGAGGCTCCTCAGTAGTTTTTGGTAAAAGGTCAAAAACAACTAATGGAAAAGAGCATGAATAATTTGGGGGAGGACAAGGCAAAGGTACGTGGAGTGTGATGCAAATTGAAACCTTTCCTGTTGCGTTATTATTTCTTTGTTCAGAGAATGAAATCAAAGCTTGAAAGGGTTTTTTCAGGAATTTATCCTTTTAATTATGAAAAGGCAGAACACAATACTGGCCTCAATGTGTGATGCTTTCCATTTTTATTTTGTCCTTAGATAAGAGAACCTACCTCAGTCATAAAAACTTAGCAGACTGACCAGAGAGTAGCTAAGAAAGAAGCCGAGGACAGAAGAATTGATGAAGCCAATTTTACACTGGAGATTTTGTTTTCCTACATTTTGTTTTTTATTTTTTAATTCCATCGTTCCATGCAGCTCTGTTTCTTCTGCAGCAACAAAATCTTTGAAGGGTAAGCTAGTTTGCGGATAATCGAGCTAACTAGGTGTCAGTGACAGGTAGAGCTGTACCACTCTGTACAACATTTCTGCTGTTATCTGTAACATCATTCATTTATTAGGCTTGATATATCAGCAGTGCAAATGGACGTAACTCATCAAAATTACTGTGCGGCAGCTGTGCCAAAGCAGATGTATTTTAAGAATTCATTGACAGGAAACGGTTATGAGATTTTGGTGCCTTTTTTCTTTTTTTGTTAAGCAGTGAAGATTGGAGCCCATTGTTTTAAGACTAGCTGAGCTGGCCAGCAGATGAGACCCCAGTCTGAGGTGTTTTATTTCATTTATGTTTTACTTAGACTTTTCCAGTTTGAGAAATGGACAGAGATGCATTAAAAAAATCTGAGGTAAAGGACAGTTATGGAACCGGATTCAGAAGCGCTGTCCTCCTTTTTTCCCACACTTTGGCCTCCTTCTCTGCAAATATCATATTTATTTTACTGCTTCACATTCTCTTAACAGTTATCTGTCATAAATCTACATGATATTGGGCTGTAGTTCTGTACAGACAGGAGCTTGTAGTTGCAGAAAGCAGGACCCCCCTGCTGCAGTGGTTTGGGTGATGAGAGGCTCAAAGGCTGTGCTGTTGATGAATGCTCCTTTTCTTTTCCTGTGAATGAATCCGACCTGGGTCAAAGAAGCATTCAGAGTATTTTGCTGTGGTGGGTTCAGCATGTCTGACACAACAAAACTTAATGAAGTGTCAGTAAATGCAATCCCACCAAGCTTAAGTCATTGATTGGATTACAAATTGTCCTGTCTGGAACAAGTGGAGCTGCTTCAACCAACGATCCCCCTTGGCCTCCTTTCAATGTAGATAAGGTCATATCTATTTGCTGGAATAGAATTGGACTTTAATTGCTACATGCTGTAGGCTTACAACTAATATTCCTCAGCACCTGCACTGGTATTGTCAGTATGTGATTGCTGCTCCTCAGATAAGGATACACGGGCTGCATGTGCAGGCTTTAGGTTTGCCTGCAGGAAGGTCATCAGCATTTGCTTGAAGAGAAAAGGTGTTGCTGTGTTGCTAGAGCTGTTTGCACTTTCATCTGATACTTCATCCCAATATGGCTTATTTATTTGAAAGCCAATGACCATTGTGACCAGATCTCCTCAACCATCTCATGCATGGGAATCAGAAAATGTGAAACGAGAAAGGCAGCAGTCCTACTCCACTGTAAGACACTTGTGAGGGAAAAAGTAGTGACTCAGATGAGTTGTGCATGGTATGTTTCCCTCTCTCATCATCCCTTTGTTGCAGTTTAATCAGCACACAATCTGGTTTTCTTTTGCCTTGCTCAAATGCACAGAGAAACGACATTTACACATTGATCCGGGCCCTCACTGTTGGTAAGTGCACCGTGTGATAGGGTTGATGATTGAAAAAGTAGGTCAAATCTGGTCTTCCATTTTTCTCCTTCTTTTGACACATTGGCATAGCTTACAAAATCAATGTAGTGGTGAAAAAATTTGGTGATCACACAAAATTGATTGATCTGTCCCTGAAAAGGATGTTCTATATAAGGCTCTTTGAAGCAAAATAATGTAAAGAACTTAATACCTGTCTTTAACTAGGCAATTTGTATTTGTAAGTAACTGCTATACATATAAAAACGACATTGTTCATTTGTTGCTAGATATAGAAGGTTATTATTTGAACGGATCTCCTAAACTTCTCTTTGCCTTATGGTTAAAGGTTAGAGGTGGTGCAGGTTGCTTCTGTGGATCTGAGCCAGATACGTTTGCAGGTTGTTTGGGAGCTAGAGAGAGCTGAGGGTCTGGTCTTTTTGTAGTGGCATCTCTTCTTATTATTATAATGCATAAGGTAGCATGGGCAGAGGCTTACAATCCATGATGTAAATGTTTTGTTTGTTGTGTTTTTTTATATGTTCATATTAAAAGACAATAAAATTTAAATAATATTTTATTAAGCCTTGAATCGCCTCCAGTTGTTCCTATAGGCAAACAGACAATAAAAAAGCTGTTGAGGGCAGCAGCACCTGAAGCTGATGCCACTGAGGACTGGGAGGACTGGTTAAGGTGTGGATTGTTATGTCCTGTACCAAATGCTCAGATCTGGGGACACATTTGATGCCTGTTGAGGATAAAATTGTAAAATTTAAAATGATCGTATTCTAACAGCTGTTATTGACGTGTGGAATTAATTAAAATCAGTTCTTAAAAACTTGTCTGCTATCATTTTATTTTGAAAATAGACTGTTTGCCTTCAGCCAGACGGCAACATTTGATAACTAAATCCACTTAGGACAAATGCATCCCACCCTATTTGCAGTATTCAGCATATCTGCAGGTGTACTCATTAAAGTCAGTCAACCTCAACTCAAGCAATTGAGTTTGTCTTACTGAAATTTAGTCTAAAGAATAAGTAATGTGCTGCAGCCATTGCAGATTTTGTTGATGTCATAACACTTTTAAAAGTGTACTGGGGCGTTGTTTTTTTTTTGTTTTGTTTTTTTTTTGGGGGGGTGGCGCTTTATTAGACATTGGAGTAGACGGTTTGTAATATGGGGGGAAGAGATTAGTGACATGCAAGAAAGGTCCCCAGCCATATTGGAACTGAAGTCACTATGTCTCCCTTGTCAGAGCCTTGAACTCCTTGACCACCAGAATGCCCCATAATTACATTTTTATGTGAAGAAAGGGTAAATAGGTGTAAGTTCTATTCATTTTTATTGGGTACAATTGGTCCACAGTACTCATAAAAAAAAATCTTAAAAGGTTAAACATTTTATTTTGAATTTAGCCTGTTAGATTTAAAGCATGAAGTGGGACTAAATCAAACCAAGCACTAAGAGATTCCCAAACTAGGAATTCAGTGGTTAAGGTTGGCCTGTTTAATAAGTAATGTTAGAATTTTTGTAAATTTTGAAGAAAAAAATAATTGCTTTTATTTGATATCTTGCAACATATCTACAAAATGTTTAAGTAAAGTTAGAGGAAATGTTAATGCCTCATGACGTTTGACATTTTGATTCTTCCTGGTAAAAGGAAATAGGAAAAGCATAGGTTACTAATGACATTAAAGATGATTCACCTAAGTGTCCAAGTAAGTTGTGACAGTGAGCCAGCATGCACAATACCAGGAGCTAAATGAAATCCAGCCATCTTTCATTTTATTATTTAAACCTGTGCTTTCCCTACTGGGACCAAATGCCATAATGTCATAGTAATCTACAGACAATAAATCCATAACCTAACAACAGCAACAAATATACTGTATTTCAAGTATTTCAAGTTTGACAAATGTCACTTTCTATTAAAAGCACATCTCATAATTAGGTCAAAGGTATTATTTATACTGTCTCCATTCACCCAGCACTTTATTAGGAACACCTGTACACCTGCTTATTCATGCTGTTATCCAGTTAGTCATGTGGCAGCATTGTAATGCATAGAGTCATGCAGATACAAGTCAGGAGCTCCAGTTAATGTTCACATCAAACATCAGAATGGGAAAAAAATGTGATCTCAGTGAGTTAGACCATGGAATAATTGTTGGCGCCAGTATTTCTGAAACTGCTGATCTCCTGGGATTTTCACACACAACAGTCTCTAGAGTTTACTCAGAATAGTGCAAGGACAAAAAAACATGCAATGAGCAGCAGTTCTGCCGATGGAACCGCCTTGATGAGAGAGGCCAGAGGAGAATGGTCAGACTGGTTGGAGCTGACAGAAAGGCTTCGGTAACTTGGATAACCACTCCTTACAACTGTGGTGAGCAGAAAAGCTTCTGAGAATGCACATGTTGAACCTCGAGGTGGTTGGGCTACAACAGCAGAAGATCACACTTCCACTCCTGAAATCTGACGCTGCAGTGGGCACAGGTGACTGCTGAAGTCTGGAAAAATGTTGCCTTGTCTGACGAATCTGGATTTCTGCTGAGGCACGCAGATGGTAGGGTCAGAATTTGGCGTCAACAGCCTGAATCCATGGACCCAACCTGTCTTGTGTGAACAGTCCAGGCTGCTGCTGGTGGTGTAATGGCGTGGGGAATGTTTTCTTGGCACAGTTTGGGCCCCTGAAAACCAATCAGTCATCGTTTGAATGCCACAGCCTGTGAGTGTTGTTGCTGATCATGTGCTTTGTGGTCACAATTTACCCATCTTCTAATGGCTACTGGCATGATAATGCACCATGTCACAAAGCAAAAGTTGTCTCAAACTAGTTTCATGGACTTGATAATGAGTTCAGGCCTCCCCAGTCACCCGATCTACATCCAATAGAGCCTCTTTGGGATGTGGAAGAATAGGAGATTGGCAGCATGAATGTGCAGCTGACAAATCTACAGAAATGATGTGGTCATTTTGGGTAAAAGGCAGTTGAAAGCCTGCTTGGAGTTTGCCAAACGGTGACTCTGAGAGGATGAGGAAAGTGACCCTAGTCTTATGAGAGAAATATTGGACTCTTTGGGCAAAACTCCAAAAGCTATGTCTTGCAAACACCAGGCACTGCTCGTCACTTGGTTAATACCATCCCTACGGGGAAGCATGGTGGTGCATCATGCTCTGGGGGCTTCTCAGCAGAGAGGCTAGTCAGAATTGAGAGAATAATGAACACAGCTATATACAGAGAGGTCCTTGAAAAAAAACCTGCTCCATAGTGCATATGATCTGAGACAAAGGCAATGGTTCCTTTTTCAGCATGACTATGACCTGAAGCACACAGCCAAGACAATGTTGGAGTGGCTTCAGAACAAGTCTGACTGTCCTTGAGTTGCCGAGTCAAAGCCCAGACTTAAACCCCATAGAACATCCATGGAGAGACCTGATGGCAGTTCAGACATTTCATGTCCAATCTAATGGAGTTTGAGAGGATCTGCCATGACCAATGGGATAAACTGCCCAAATCCAGGTGTGCAATGCTTGTAGAGACTTTTCCAATAAGACTGAAAGCTCTAATTTTTGCTGAAGTGACATCTAGAAAATATTGAATTAAGAGTCTAAATACTTTTGTGCATGAGAGACTTCAGTTTTTGATTTTTTTAGAAGTGAAATGAATAATTTATTACATTTTAATAATACTTTTTTTAACTTTATTTTTCTCCAAACAGTAACAGAACTGTCCTTTTTAAATGTCTGCAAAAAAGAAGTTCTCACTCTATTCTCTGCTGAGTGTTTCAGAAACGTTGCATCAACAACTTAAGCCACAAGAGGAAATTGGGTTGTGAGATGTACCAGAAAGTGTTAAGTGTCTTGCTGAGTGAGGAGCATGTGAGGAAGCTTAGTTTAGGTTCTGTATATTCTGAGAAAATGTTTTGCTTAAGTAATACATGTAGGTTTGTAGCTACGGCTAGATTGTTCAAGGTTATCTGCGTATTTTGGAGATAATCAAGGCACGTTTGTGAGTTCATGAAAGTGCAGGTAGGATGTTTGCATTATGGGGATAATCCTGACACCATTTCAGTAGCCAAGATCATGCATAAGGGATTCAGATAAAGACATTTGAGCAGTTACAAAACAGGGCGATACTGATTTGAATAAGGAAAACACCTTGCTTTCATCACATTTGTTATAGGAGCATGAAAGCAGAATGGAAGTACTAATGCATAAATATGGTGCCAAGTGGTATACTGTATGCTACCATAGTGACACTGCAGATTTACAGACAATAGAATACAGATACAAGGATTTCTATCACACTGAGTGAACAGTTACACCTGATGTTACAGTATCAGATGTCTTTATTCATCATTTGTTTAACCAGGTAAATCCCAGATTTCTTTTATCCCAGGTCAGAAACCTCTTTTGGAAGACGTGACCAAGATGGCAGCATAAAAAATATTTGTGAGTAAATGATAAGTACAGTATCTGCAAGAAAATGTTTTTTTTTATTGTTTTTTTTTCTCAAAGGAATTACCAACAAATTCAAGCAACTTCACCTAAATATATGCACTAGATACATCCCTTCTACTTCAGCTAAGAAAGATTTAGTTTATAAATTTAGAAAAGGCAAAGACAATGAAACTTTGATTCTTCTATGTGATAGTTATGGCTACATGCAAGCTCTGGGCCAATATGGAGGAATATACAATATATTATGCTAATCTAATGAATAAATAAAGCTGAAAAGTATTATTTCAGATTTTGATTATATTAAGAAATTTGCCAAGCTTATTTTTTTATGAGTTAACCAGGTCTACTGTATGTACAGATCTATCCAATTTTTGAAAATCCACATTCAAGTTTCAAACGTTGAATTAATAAATTTGAACAACTATTTCAAATGTTTTATCCTGAATTTTGTGGGGGTGTATTCTTATTTCTGAATTTCAGAGTTTTACCACTGAGTGGCAGTAATGTACTGCGCAGCTTGTTTACTAACTGCCATTAAACACATAAGAAAGCAGCAGAGGGTGGATAAGATATGGTCAAAGTGGGCATTTACCTCAATAAAAACAGCATACCGGAGGTGTTATTACAAACTGCAGATGTCGTGCATCTCCCATGAGTCTTCTGCATCCCTCGTATCGACTTGTCAGACGGTCTCAGTCTCGCGCTATTTATGAAGGGCTCTCCCTGTGGGTGTCACACAGGTCTGATGCTGCAGCTGCTGCTTCCTGTACTGAAGCACCACCAACCAGAGCCAAAGCCCTTTTCGCTTCAGAGCCCCACACCCTGAGCTGAAACACGGAGGAATTTGTTGCTGGGACGCTGCCGTCCTGCGGAGGGAAGCCAGCCAGAGTCGGTCTCCCGGTGTAGCAGCCGGTAAAAACCATTGTCTTGTGGACGCTGAGAAGCGAGGAGCTGCACTTAAGGACTGAGAGACGCAGGACACGATTTTTCCAGGAGCTGGTGCTAGCTAGTAGCAGCTAGGTGGCTAATGGCTAGTAGCAGCAGGTAGATAACCTAGAAGAGACAGAAAAATAGAAATGTGCCTACTCCAAACGCTATAGATGCACCGGCTAACGACCTGACTTTTAAGACGCACCTTGGTATGATACGTTTTATCACATTGGCTAACTGACATGCTACCGAAAGTATACTAATTTTGCTAACGTTAGCCAGCTAAGTTAACTAGCCACTTAGAGCTGACCCTGTTGCTTTTTTCAGACTTGAGTTTCGAACAAGGAAAGGGCTAAATTAGCAGCTGCTCAGCTCAAAGCAGGTTAGCGCATTATTTTAGAAAGTCGTTTAGGGTAGATATCGACATGGCTCCCAAAAGAAGACCCGTGCCCCTGAACATTACGCCCATTGGGGAGGGACAGGCCACCTCTAACACCATTGATGCTGCATCTGAGTGAGTAGCACTACCGTGGGTTAAAATTGATTGTGCCTGTGATGAAGAGAGAATGCCTCAAACTGCTCTGTGTTGGACATTATTCCCATTTGTTAGCACTCTGTAACATAAATCCTGTGCACCGCCATTCATGTACAGATGTTACATGTCCCTGTCTCATCCTTTCTCTCTCTGTGTATTACCACCTGTCTCGTCCTCACAGAGCCAACCTCGAGGCCTTACAAAAGAAACTGGGTGAGCTGGACTTGGACGAACAACAGAGGAAACGACTGGAAGCCTTCCTCACCCAGAAAGCTCAGGTTGGGGAGTTGAAGGATGAGGATTTTGACCCCATATGTGAGTTGGGTGCTGGAAACGGAGGAGTGGTCAACAAGGTCCGCCACAAACCCTCGGGTTTGGTCATGGCCCGGAAGGTGAAAATTACCACTTGTTGAATGCTTTCTTACAGGTTAAGTGTGACATGTGGAGTGAGCTTACTCAAAACACATTCCAGATGTGTTCAGTTTAGATTTTGTTACTGCATTATAGTGTTGGTGCCGACTTGGTTTGCTGCACCCATGTCTACTTGGGATCCCACTGACTTACTGTCTGGAGAAAAGGACACTACATCATGATTCAAATACAACAAAAATAAACACATCAATATTCATCTAAAGTAGGAGTAGGAGAATATATAGTTAAATTATTTGTTTAACATGTTATATTGTTTAACACAATTCATATCCATATAACATAAATAGGAATTTTTAAGTGCTGTAAACTTTATACAAGGGGTGTGTCTGTTTAGCCTACCCTCATTGATTTGAATGGGGTGGGAAAATAATAGGAACGCCTGTCAACAGTTCAACAGTACCACAAATTGTAGCCTCCAAAATGATCAGACAATTGGACCAACACCCCTTTAACACAATTTCAACAAAAAACTGAACATTTTAACCTTCATGAAGGTAGGGTTTATTGCAGGACTGTTGTATTAGACTGCATTAATTTTAGCTAAGTGTTCCTAATAAACTATCTGTCCCATGTTTATGATCAAAGCCAAGTTCATTGTTCCACTGCAAAAGGTCATTTATAACTTATATATGTATATCTTGTCACAATATTTAACAAAACCTAAAGGGATCCTCATCAAAAGTATGTTACTGTTGTATGGGTTTGTTTAAAAATGTTGAAATATAGTTATATGTATCTGCCTCAAAAATACAGTACCTGTTGAGCACTTAAAGCTATCCTCGTATAGTGTTGTATACTTACAGCGAGTTGGTTAGTCTGTTTTCCCCCTATTTTGATCAGAACACAGGGTGAACAGTTGATGAGATAGTAAATTACTGGGATTGCATACAGACTCTGCAGCAGCAATTCAAGCAAGCTCAAGCGTGTAGGCTTTCAAGCTGTGTATTGACTTGTCTTCAACTTGTCTTTTTATTGCAGTAAACACTGTTTTAAAAAGATAAATGTAATGAAATTCTAAATAGTGCGTGTTGAGATTTCTAACAAAGCAAAGTGTTAGTTATGCCAGCCAGCACCTCTGCGTTAAAAATGCGTTAAATTGAGATGGGCAGTGAATGGTGTAATTGCATCCCATGCATTTGCCTTTGTCAGACCTACAGTTCATGGTTTCATATTTACCCTTCTTAGTTGATCCACCTGGAAATCAAGCCTGCCATCAGGAACCAGATTATCAGAGAGCTGCAGGTGCTGCATGAATGCAACTCCCCCTACATTGTGGGCTTCTATGGGGCCTTTTACAGCGATGGGGAGATCAGCATCTGTATGGAGCACATGGTGAGAGACAAAAACTCTTAAGTGAATTCATGTGGTTTGATACCACAGAGTTTGAGTATTTTTCTCTTGTGCAAAACATTTGTTCCCAAAGAGCCTGCATGTGTTTTGATTTTTAAAATGTTATATTAGATTTTAATTGTGCTACTTGTTGCTGCAGGATGGTGGATCCTTGGACCAGGTCCTGAAGGAAGCCAGAAGAATCCCAGAAGAAATCCTGGGAAAAGTTAGCATAGCTGTATGTATTTCTCCAATGCTATTACTTTTTAAAAGTAAAGCTTCTGCATTTTCAGTTTGATTTTTTTTTTTTTTTAATCAGATGTGACATGTTTATAATTTTTAAAAAGGTTTGCTGTTCAAATTTGGCAGCGGTATAAAGATTTGTAGCTTGTTACTATAAATATATTTACATATGCACTGCTCTTCCATTGTGGGTGTATGTCTCTTGTGGTGTTGCTTAACTTGCTGTGTGTTAACCTGTCATGAATGAGTCACAAACAGAGCCTACTGAGTTTTATTTAACTTTTTCTCTTGTTTTAAGTCCAAATAATTCAAATGTAAAAATGAACTACCAAATTAATTGGATTTTCTTTTAATTAACATTTACACACATGAAAGCTTATGTTTATATATGTTTTTTTATGTACACACTATTGCCTGAGATTTGGCGTACTGTATTGTAATGTTTTCTGCTCTTGTTTACAGGTATTGAGAGGATTAGCCTACCTGCGGGAGAAGCACCAGATCATGCACAGAGGTATGGTGGTGTACTCTAGTCACAATATATAACATTGCTCTTAAAATCCATTGTCCAACATTTTCAGCACTGCAGTACAAGAGATGCTAAGTATGTAGTTCACTAAATCAAATAATAGGTGATTGACTAATTATTATTAAAAATAGTAGTAGAAATGTAGTATTATGGACATTCATGTTGTGGTAACGTTACTCATTAATTTACACATCACAAAATTTTATCTCAAGCTTTCCATTTAATGACGTATTACTTATTGGCTTAACTCCTGTGAATTGCCTTCAGAAAGAAGAATAAGGATGATTTATAACAAAATTCAGAGAGTCATTGACTTCAGATAACCCATGACCTAGATGACTAAAGGTTTTGATAGATATGCTCCAAAATGTATTTCATGACATACTGAAAATTGTATTTTAAGTACAGTCTCATGATGGTTTGTGTAGACAAAGTTTTATCTAATGCAGAAAAATGTATTTGATGACAAATTTTAAATAATGACAATTGTTATTTTGATCAATTCAGTTTTCTAACTACAACTGTTATTGAGCACATTGGCTATTGGTACTATGCAGTGTTTAACTAGAGCACATCATCATGTTTCTTATAGCCAATTCTTGATTAGTTTTTTTTGTTAATGTGACATTCAGTTGGTTGGCAACAATGTAGTTAAAAAGTGCTAAAACAAAAATATGTTTAAATTGCTTTTGTCTGGAAATGGCCATAAAATGTGTAGAAATGGGCATCCCATAATGGCAGCTTGGCCAGATTACAGAAAAGTCAACCTCATTTAGTAATAATGCAATGTAGATGTTTTTTTATGGACAGTTGTCGTGGTTAATATAATGATTCCCATCCCTTCAGTGTTACTGGTGGCTAAGATTTGCTGATGCTGATGAGGCAACCAGCAGAGAATGTTACAGTCTAAACATCACATTTAAAAAAAAAAAAAAAAAAAAAAAAAAATGCAGGATAATTTTCCACTGTCATTATCCTTCCTGCTCTGAAACAGGCTCAAACACACTAACAAAAAACATTTACGTATGATTTCTATTTCCAAATGTCTATGAACTTTTTTTTTGTCAATGAAACCACTTCAAATGTGCCACACTAACTAGACGGGCTCCAGGCCTCCATGTAGTTTTTCATTCAAATTTTTATTAATTGTCTTCTTGCATTTTCCTCCATATGCACTGCATCAACATCTTAAGACAGTTAGCACACTCACCACAAGGCAGACTGTTATTTGGAAATATCTGATCAAAGAAATTTGTAGCATAAAGCAAAAAAGGCTTAGTAAAAAACATTATCTTTGCATTCAAACAAAATTGAAAATATGACCATAGCTATGTCTAAGGCAGCCAACTTTTCCACAGCACACCAGTGAGGAACCATGGGTGTGTTGTTATGAAAAGTACTGGTGAAGGCAGCGGTCAGACCTGCATAGTGCAGTGCAGTGAAGTCTTACAGGGTCGGTGGTACTCTAGGACAGAGTTGTCTGTGAGCTCAGGCAGTAATTACAGCCTCTCAGATGTGATTATACAGCAGCCGCACCCTGTCGACCCCTCCCTCCATGTCTCCCTCCATCATTCCCCCGGTTTTTCATGCCACCTCCTTCTCAGGCACTTCATACATGTCCTTGGTCGGTGGGAGGGGGTCAGTCACCACAGAGGACAGATTGCAGGGCTCAGTCATACCCCATTATTTTGCAGGATGTTTTTTTTTTTTGTGATGAGTGGGAAATGTGGAGGACCAGGCTTGTCTATAACAGGGACTCAGGAAGAGATGTTCACTATTTTCTCCCTTGCTCGAAAATTAACCTTGGGGGGCGCTGAGCATGCCACCCGCAGCCCTCATGGCACACTGTAGTCCTGGTCAAAAAATTCATCTCTGAATAATTGTTTCAAAAAAGTTTTTTTTTTTTTTTTTTTTTTTTTTTTTTTTTAATATGTACAAAAGACATTTGTCTTGATATTATAGTTTTTATGTCCTTGGAGGGATTTTTTTTTTTTTTTTTTTTGAAGCTTGCACGTGTTAGTGTCTCCAATAAAAAAACACAGGACACACTCAGTACATAGTGGACATGGTCATACATACACAGATACATTCATGGCCCTATGCATATCCCCAAATATATATTAAAACACCAGTGTGATAGTGTCCTTGTTTGCTATTTAGAATTTGTTATTGTAAGCAGTCTATTCTCATCCTGATGACTACAAAGTCAATAGTGAGGTGATAAGTATGGATGACATTTGAGATACAGCAAGAAGAAGAGTCTCACAAAAACTAACAAACGTCTGTTTGTCCACATCCCCTCTGCCACATAGATGTAAAGCCCTCCAACATTCTGGTCAACTCTCGCGGGGAGATCAAGCTGTGCGACTTTGGTGTGAGCGGCCAGCTCATAGATTCCATGGCCAACTCCTTTGTTGGAACGCGCTCCTACATGTCGGTGAGTCAGCTCTGCACGCCTGCGCCCCCACCCCTTTTCCTCTGGCCCTATCCCCACTTTCCTTCTCCTCTTTTCTCACATTGCTCTTGTTCACTGGCCCCACCCTCTGCCTTCCCTTCCTCTGGCCCTCCCTCACTTCCCTGCCAAGAACCGAGGGCTGTGCCCAGGAAAGGACTCTTTGGCAAAGACCTAGGCAACTGTGCTCGCTCTTTCTTGTCCTCCTTTCCACTCACTCTTAGACACCTGGTGGGTGCAGTGCCGAAAGCTGCTTGACTGTCTCATCATATACCCACAAAGAACCAGTGGTGTAGAGACACTTGCCCTTTCATCATAATTCCCAACACACACATCTGTCCTTGCTCACCCTTATAACTAAAACAGTCCAAAGCTGCTCTTCACTTCCTGCCAAACCCTCCGATCCTCTGTCCTCTTGCCTTAACCGCACCCACCTCTTCTTGCCATAACACCCCCTCCTCCATCTCCCCTTCCATTATCCTCTCCTCCACTTCCTGTGCCTTCTCCGCCCAGTTCTCTGCCCATCCCACACTCCTGCCTGGCATCTTGGCTCTACCTGCTCCCTCTGACGTAGATTGTGTGTTTCTCAACAGCCGGAGAGACTGCAGGGCACTCACTACTCAGTTCAGTCTGACGTGTGGAGCATGGGTCTGTCACTGGTGGAACTGGCGATTGGCCGCTACCCCATCCCCCCACCAGACGCCAAAGAGCTGGAAGCCATCTTTGGACGGGTTGTTATGGACGGAGCTGAGGGAGAGCCTCACACCAACATGCAGAGGCCCAGACCACCAGGCAGGCCCGTGAGCGGTATGAAACGCAAAGGCACACACGAATACACAATTATATAAGACAGTATCAAAACTCATATATGTAGTCCGGATTTAGCATTTCTACATTAATGTTTGCATGATCAAGATTTGAAATATAATCTGATGATAAACATTGCTTAATATGTGACAAAAATGTTTGTTTGTTGAATTATGCCAATGATATTCCACTTGTTCACAGGACATGGGATGGACAGTAGACCTGCAATGGCAATCTTTGAACTTTTGGACTACATTGTAAATGAGGTATGAGAGATCACAGGTTGCACAATACATTGAGTCAAACAGACACACACACATTTCTATCTCTTCAGCTTACACAAGCACACAGTACTGTACCTGTCTTCTTTAATTGCTCTGTTTTTTTATCTTTTGCTTCTTGTTTCTTCCTCAGCCACCTCCTAAACTGCCACATGGTGTCTTCACCAATGACTTCCAGGACTTTGTGACAAAATGGTGAGCAATGCAATGACATGTTTAACTCAGCTATGTTTAGACTGCTCTTACTGGCTCTTCAACAAGAAAGAATAATCAGAGTTAATCAGGTAGAGTGCTATAAAATCACTAAAAGCTGAAATTTGTTTTCCATCTGTGTTTAATATTATATAGTTATATAATTGCAACAGTTGTTGTTGACTGAAATGCATACGTATTGTTTTGTGTTAGGTGGTTACAGTTTGAAGTGCAGAGGTATTTTGGAAATAATAAAATCCAGCTAAAGATCCTGAAGACATAAAAATACTCTCATTGGATTAACAATTTGTCTTATACAGTTTATCCACAACAAAGTTCAGTTACCTAGTTAAAAACATAAAATTGCATTTATATGTATGTTTTCCCTCATTCAAACATCTAGAGTATATAAATATGCAAATATTGTTTATTAAGTTTTAACTACTAGACACATGAAGTCTCGTATTTCACTGAAAAGTCAGATTCTCAATGTCTGTGCACTGGTGGATTCAAGTTTCCACAGCACACTTGTGTAAGTTGCATACTGAGCAACAATTTGCTTCCAAACTAGCTGTGATGTCACAAAATCATGAAACTTTCCCTCCTCAGTGGATGAATATGAAAACAGCCTTCTTGTGTCAAATTAGCTCACACATTTTTCAACACAGTGAAGCTCAAACATACAAGTGAAGTAACAATAAGCAAAACATATTTTTGATTGAAGGAGGACTTTAAGTCATTAAAGAAGCACTAATGTTTCTCTTAAGGATTTCTCATGTCGGTAACCTTCTTGGTGTCATTTGTGTCTGTAGTTTGATCAAAAATCCAGCTGAGAGAGCCGATCTGAAGATGCTGATGGTGCGTACCTGAGCTTCATTTCCATCTATCTGATAGTTTGAATACTGGGTAAGTGATTTCTTTGTTAATGATTCTAGCAGTGCAAACAATGGTTTCCCTTCTGGTTTTCTTTCAGAGTCATACATTCATCAAACGATCAGAAGTGGAGGAAGTTGATTTTGCCGGATGGTTGTGCAAAACCATGGGGCTCAACCAACCCAGCACTCCCACCCGCAGCACTGAGTGAACAGGCCCCCACTGCCCTGACACACCTCTGGGTCTTGCTTGCATACACATACATATACTGTACATACATGTACACAAGCCATCACACATATTGGCACTTTTTTCATCTTGCTCTTGGGTAAAACGGTTTTGGCTTCCCCCTTCATTTATTTCTTCACCAGCAGCAGGGCCCGTTGAGTCATTGTACTGTAAGACCACAGCTTCACCATGCCAGTGTCAAGAGTAGCCACAGCTCACTTTTCCACACTGCTACAGAGGATGTAAAGCACTGAAGGGCTGCCAGTGTGTCAGCTGAATTTGCATTGATTGACAAACTTCTTTTGTATTGTTGAATATTCTGTATTAATCTCTTTTCTATGGCAACAGTTGATGGCTTGTGGGACTGTATTTTAATAAATTACCTGCTGTAGAGATTTGTTGGGCTGAGAATGACCAGAGAGAAATCCAAACACATTATCTACTTGCAAATTCTAAATTGGTTTTATTGAAGGTGAATGCAGTTATTTTGATTTAAAATCCCTTTGTCAAAGTTAATCATGCTAAAACGTTGTCTGAAGAGACCTTGCAGTTACCTCCAATATAATAATCAAATTTGTGAGTAGAGAGTGCAGCACAAATGGGCCTTTAAGGAGTCATTTTAACTTTTAGGTAAATGAGCGATCACGCTAAACAGTGTCACAAACCAAAGAAGGTACTCATGACTACTAAAGTTTTTCAATGCCTGATATGTTTTTTTTTGTATGCACAGTCATGAACAGTATATCAGTGTACTTTGAATGTTTTGATTTTTTTTTTTTTTTTTTTTTGGTTCCATTCAGTGACCTACACTTTGATTGTGTTGACATTGTTTCCTCGACATACATTTCAATCCACATCCCACGCTGTGTGTCTCACATACGAGGAGGCATATGCTGCGGAGGCCTGATATATGCCAGAATGTCTTTATTGACATTGTGAAAACAATGATCAAAATGTATTCATGGGATGATATAGCATGGTTTATTATCTTTCTTATACTGTATGTGTATTTTATTTCCCAAGATCATGATGGGGATGATTAGCTGGTGTTTTTATCAAAAGCCTGAATCTCTGCAATGTCAATATGAATTTTCAATCACGTTGACTAATCTAACTTTTTTTTCTCTTAGTTGTTGGTCTGTACTTTCCCCTGAAGTGTATTTGGTTATGTTCTCACTGTACTGCTACGTGTGGCGCTCCAAGCTTTCTCTTGGGACACAACCAGAACAGAGGTGTGCTTTTGGAAAAGACTTGGGTTAAACATTATTGAAAACCTTTTCCTTGTGATTTAGCCCAATTAATTGTGATAAAAGTACAAACCGATTGCAAGTGGAATTTCAGTAGTACAAAGGGTTTGACTGCAAAAATTTAACCCAGGTCAGTGTTGGTCACATGGTGGTGGTGGTGTTACATGCTAGCCTGCCGTCTTGCTAGAGCTCTCGTATTCTCTCTGCTTATGGCTGCCCTTTCTTATTCCCCCAGAAATGTGCATTCGTTCAGAGCAAACTGGATGCATTGTCACTTGTATGTGTACAAAGCTATATACAAAAATTACAGGAGTACTATTTTGCAGTCTTAATATACAAATTTTTGATTTATGTAAATGACAAGGGAGAAGAGTCATTTTATTATAATATAAAAATGTGTTGAATATGGTTATAATGTATAAAAAGATGAAAATAAAACTTATTTGTGAATGTACTGTAAGTTTTTACTCATGACGTTTATTGAAATCCACTGTCATTACTTTGTCTCTAATAGACAAAGTTTACATTTAACAGATATTGCACCACTAGTATGCAAATTTCACACTTCAGAGTTGTTCATTTATGATGATATGGTATGGTTGATGTAAGGGCCATAGCCACCAGTTCTATTTTTCCCTGGAATTTGGGATTTTTAGAAAAGGAGGGGGGGGGGGGGGTTACATACCGCACACAAGTAGATAGAAATAAGAACATTCAATGTTGTCCCATTTCAATATTGTTAAGAAGGCTTTAACAGCATCTGTGGGGGTGATTAAATGCTTTGAAAATACTACACGATTAACATTAAAATCAAATGTGACAAGTCTGAATAATTGGAAGATTTTAGAGACTTTGCTTTTGGAGTTCAGTCAACATTTTCTAGGGCGGGCAGTGGGTGGGGGTGGTGGTGTAAGTAATCCTGTCCCTGGTTGTAGTCTAATTTTCAGATTCACTTTCATACTTGATAACTTGAACGTATGATTGTATGATACTCGTTTCTGATTGGCTGCCAGGTGTCGGTTAAAGTAACCTAGATTCCACAGAACCGGTAACCATGGCAACAGCACCTAAGCTTAATTGGACCAGCTAGCTAACTGTCAATAAACTGACTACACAGTTTGAGAGGTGAATCACGAGTTGAATGCAGACTATTTAACTTTAGAAAGGTAGGTGGATTTTTTTTAAATATTTCTTGTCATATTCTAAAAAAGAAAAAGTCAAACTTTAAAAAAAATAATAATAATTCTCAGTTCAGCAATGTGCGGTTATATGGGTAACGTTCAGTTAGCTTATTAACGTTATAGTCTTAAAGTTACAAAAACTATTTAGAGCTTTATAAACACAGCAGGGTGACGCCGTAGTTTGTGTTTTACCAACAAAATAAGTCCAAATTTGGGGTTACTGTGAACCTTAAAATCGCCATTATTTCCAACTTATGAAGTTGGTTAAACTGTTAACTCCTGACCCCATCCAGTGTTCATTAGGCCTACAGCCTACACACATTTTTACATGTTCTAACTGTTTCAGCCTTTGTTGGCAGTGGTGGAAAGTAACTAAGTACATTTACTCAAGTACTGTACTTAAGTACACTTTTAAGTTAATTATACTTTATTGAGTATTTCTATTCTTACATAAAACAGAGAGTAGTTTTAGTCACATTCAGATCTCTTAGCCCCCCCCCTCCTTAAACCTCTCATATGGTTTAATTTTGATATATATTCAAATGATCCAGTATCCCACCAAAAATAAAGATTAGAGATAATAGAAATGTATTGGAACTTTTGTTTCTTTCCTCTCCCATTACTCATCTCATGACTTCTCATATTTATCTGGTGTCCCTGTATATAAAACTGTGTACTAAGTAGTTCAAACTAGCTCCACTTCCAGTAACTGCAACAGTAACATGCTGCTTACACACTGATGTTTCAGTATTAATCATCTAATGATGTAATGATGATACTTCAACTACGTTTTGCTGCTTATACACATGTACATTTACTTAAGTAGAATTTTTCATGCAGGACTTTTACTTGTAATGGAGTATTTTTACATTGCTGTATATTGCTATACTTCATCCACCACTGTTTGTTAGCTGGTAAAACAGGAATCTGTATTCAGAGATTCTTGTTAACTGCCCCCTTTTTTAGCTAGATTTAATACCACCATTCAGACTATAATGACAAACACAGATCTGATGTCGGGTGTCTGGAGTTGGAGAGGACCAATTTATGTTGGACTGAAGGGCGACACTGCCATAAAAGTGTCTGACATCATCTCAGACTGCCATGGGCTGACAACAACTAATTCTGACTGTGGGTAATTAGGGCAAAACTGAATAGAAAGCAACTTGTGTAAATATTATGTATTTATGTGAAAGTTCATATTCGGCTGTTTTAATTTCACCTTGGCTACAATTTATCCACCTGCATCCTCTTCACTTAGCATTGCAAATTATAGCAAGTTATGGCACCAAACGTCCAAACGCTACAATTGATGTGTATTTTATGAGTTTAAAAGCTTTAACCCCCAGATGCTTAGCGATTGTGCTGAACATTGCCCTCTAGGCAGAGGTAGTGTCACTGCCTCTCCCTGCCACATAGCCCCACAATTCCCCTGCAAGGTTATCTGTGTAGTGCCAAGTCAGTGTCAAGCCCTGCTGCACTGTGGGACACACCTCCTATGAGACTGGCAAAAGTCAACAATTTACAGGCAGAAACATTGTGTGAAGTAGATTTTTACATGTATGTGCATGAAATATATGACTTAAAAGTGCATTCAGAGGTGTGTTGAGATGGTTTATGGTGCAACAGAATCATAGAATTCATCTTGTGCTCCATCCCACTCCATGGCACAATGGCTGGCTTGCATTCACTGAGGGGGCGTGCGGTGGGCGGTTGGAAGTGGCGCAACATCAAGTGCATGAGCTGTAAATTTACACATGGGAACTTGCCATTCCCAACCGTGGATAAGACACTTTTCGACTTAGTAATGTCTTCTCTGATGCCTCACCTGTTGGAGCTTGGCAGGTATTATGTACAGAGACTGGGCCGAGCCAGAGAGCATATGAAGGGGGTTGCTGGCAGCCCCTACTGTATGTGCAGGAATGTGCCATGGCTTGCTTTTGGGGTGGGACACCATGACCTCAGGCAATAGGATAGGTGGGTGTGACTTGACTCACATAGAAAAGGAAAGGAGTACTGAGAGATGAGGCATGTGAGAAAAGACAAGAGTTACAACTCTGTTTTACCTTAAACCAGACATTTGAGTGTCCAGAGAGGGAAACACTGGCCGACATTCACTGTGAAACCACAGAGTGGGAAGGTATGGGTTAATGATTTGTGTCATCTCTGATTGAGTTTATGACTTTGACAACTGTCCACTTTAGAGCGCAAAGAAATTTCCACTTTACTTTTGCTTCATAGAGGGAGGAGGCAGAGACTGAGGGGGAATGCTGTTTCTTTAAGAGAGAGGGAGGGAGAGTGAGTGAGAGAGAGAGAGAGAGAGAGAGAAAGGGAGGGACCTCTTTGCCCTCCAGAAACCAGGAAGGGAATTGAGTTGATCTGCTGCTGCTTGGTTAGCGCATACGGGGCTTTAAGCTGCACAACAGTGAGAGGGAGAGAGAGAGAGCTCCGGAGAGGAGGAGAGGAGAGGGCTGAGCTAACCCACAATAAGCACCACCACGGCCATCGCAGGTGAGCTAAAGGCACCCTGCCATCCCCCCGCTGTCTGCCCTGGGCCTGTCGACCAGAGGGGAGCAGGGCAGAGGAGGAGAGGAGAGAGGGAGGAATGAGGGAGGGGGACAGAAAGGAGAGCAGGGTGGGGGGGTTGGCCGGAGAGGAGAGGTGGGTCGCAGCAGTAGTCCCCAGTCAAGGTTCCTCTTTTTTTAATCCTCCTAAAGTACTTCCTCTGTACTGCTCTTTACCTCTGGGGAATCTTGAGATAAAGTTTATAGGATGTGTTCAAGGCATTAACTTTTCAGGCAGGTGGAAGCACTTAGAGGAGGAGGAGGAGGAGGAGGGGGATGGGGGCTCTCAAGAGAGGGTGGGGGGTACTGAACGAGGGGAAGGAGGAACCAAAAATAATTCTATTGGACAAGGTACAAGCAATCGCAACAACTTTTCGGGATAGTGGCGATTGAATTGCTCAGTGCGGGGCAAGTTGGGTGCTGTGTGCGCAGGGCATGTTGTAGTGGCACTAGACTGTTTGGAATAGGAATAACTCATAATTTAGGTCAGGAGTTTTAAGTGTGTCTGAAATGTCACTAGAGTGTGAGCTGATGAAAGAATCCACCTCTGATGTTTGCTTACTGCTGTGACAGTTGAGGTTGAAATGTTTTTGTTTTTTTTCATACGAAGCTCGGCCCTGTTTGATGGCTGGTCTGTACTTTAATACCTGGCAGCCTGCTAGCAACATACTGTAGTGTATAATTCAGCCCTGAGTGCTTACGTTAGAGCAGGCTTGGAGATAGTGGGGGTGGTGAGGGCAGAGAGAGCTGGGACTCGTAGTCCACAGCAGGGACTGCAAAGCAGGTCAAATGGGGTTTCAGAACTCTATATCCCAGAGTGCCTTGCCCTTGGCCATCCAGGAAAGGGAACAGCCGCCAGCCTATCCCAACGAGGAGGTGTGGTGAGTGAGCAGCTGTTAAGCCAATGAGAGCACGGGATGCAGAGCAGAGTTGTGGGCTGAAAATAGTGGGGGGTGGGGTGGTGGTGGGGGGTGTGGTGCGGAGGGTCTGTTTGTGTGGGATCAGGCAAGGGCTTGCCTGTATGACTAGGGCCACTCGCAAGTTTCCTGTCTGGTAAAGCTCTAGCCCTGCCCAGAGACGAAGGCAGAGGAGCTGGCTGACAGGCAGGGGAGGCAGATAGGGCCCGGGAAACATTTTCTGCCTATTTGGTAAGCATGCCAAAAACATCCACATACACACACACTGTGTATTTAGACTGTGACTGAGAGGAGAAGAGAGGCGAAAAGAGAAAATAAATACCATAACATGTTGTGTGTGAAGGAGAGTGAGAGAGATGGGGCTTGATAGAGTTCAGAGTTCTTGACCCATTTGCAGATAAAGGAGGGAATGGCAAATAGGTCAGTGCTGAGTGTAAGGTGCTGCACAGAACAATGCTCAGAGAAATAGTTGTTGTCTTTAAGTTTGGATTCACATGTGGCTAACTTTTTAACTATGGGCATGCAAGCTCGTTGTGCATCAGTGTTGTTTTCATCCTATTAAGGGACAGCATTCTTTTATGCTTTCATCTACTGCTGTGATTAAATGGCACCGCTGCTATTATTAGTAGAGTGAAAAGATGAAGACAGTTGCACATCCTGTATTGCTGCTTCTTTAGGGTGTTGAAGTAATTCCACAAAAACCACTGCATCAAATGTTTTCTAGGCCGTGGCAGAGCGACCATGCTGATATCTGACAGAGTACAGGTAGCGCGTTGAGTCGCAGTTTATTTGAAAAACCTCAGTAAGTGACATCTCTTCTATCAAAGGGAAGAATATGCAACACATCTTGTGACAACTGGATTTTACTAGTGGGGTAAGCTGCCTCAGCTATGTCCATGCAATATTGAAATATAACTTTGTGCACTATGCTGGAGAACCTGTGTGCTTGCTGATTGATTTCTGTTTTCAGTTTTTCTCAGCTACTCACCCAGGTCAATCTCATGACATTTTTCTCCCAGTCCACTTACCAACCCACTCCCCCGCACCCCCCCACCCCCAACCAGCATCTTGTTAAGAGCAGATTCTAATCTCGCCTGTCATGTCCTGCTTGCTTGTGGCTCGTGGTTTAAAGACTTCACAGGAACCCTAACTGCCTTGCTCGATAACCAGATGCATAATTTTTGGCTTTCCATACTTGTTGAACCTGTTTTTTTAAATGTGTGGGCATGGAGAGGGTACAAGAAGAACACAGCACATGAAGACGCCCAAATGCTGGGAAAGTGTTTGGAATGCTTCTCGGAAGACGGCAACAGACAACGTTAATGACATTTTTTATTGAGTTCAATGTCACAGAAAATATTAGTTACAGTAAATATTGTCCTGATGTTACCCTCAATGCCACTTGCCAGGTAACACTATGGAAGAAAACTATGGTTAGTTCAAGTAAATTCCAGCAAGAGGTTAAACTAGGACGCCATATGTGTTTTTGTGTGTGAGTGTGTGCTTGTGCGTCTGTGTTACCAACAATAGACTCCAGGGGAATTGCAGGGGACTTCAGTGGCTGTGGGCAGGTCCAAGACACCACCCATCAATTTGGCGGTGAGGCTGAATACAGTTTGATATTCCTGTATGTTTGTGCCTACACCACTATGGCCTGAAACTAGCAGGTTCAGACAGACTGAGAAGACAGGTTGCGTGATGTCGCCGTGGCAGTTTGAGGCTTTATTTTAGAGTGAAATGTTGGCTGCATACAATATACTACATGTAACAGTCATTATGCTTGTGCAAAGTTTTTTTTTTGATGTGGTGAAATTATGTATTGTGGCCCATATGGTGGGAGTTTTTTGTACTTCATACCGCAGCATAATTTCTGTGCTGCTATTCTGTTTCTTTATGTTTGTGTGTATACTTTATCACATTTATCTACAGTTTCAATACTTTCATCAGCCTCCTTCTTGTTGAATGCAGCTTCACTTCCCCCTAATGTTTGGTTCTCCTGGTCAGCTGCTCAGTATACCACAGCTTCCAGCCTGACTAGGCAGACAGACAGACCCCTCTCTGTTGTTTTTCTGTTGTTGTGCTGAAGTCTAGGGGGAGTAAAGGGGCTTCTTCTGTTCTCTTCTGGGACATTTATTATGGAGAGGCCAACACAACCTGATCAAATTAGAGTGGGAGAGTAAGAGGCTGGGATGTTTTTCAGGGTGGGGGTAAAGCTAGACTTGAATTTTCACACTTTTGGAGTTAGATGATCTCTTTTGGTGATTTGCAAACTGAGGGTTTTTACATTTTTAATATACTGTAAAAACACAAATTAGCTGAAGGGATAGTCTTTTGTCAACAGTGTAATTTATTGTTATATTGACACTGACTGTACTACAAAAAACAAGAGGCTTCTTTTCATTAAGCAGAATGGCCAACTGATCAGGAGGGGGATATGTGACCAATATGACACTGTCTGCACGTTGATTTGGTGAATTGGTTCGAGATGAAACGGAAGAGAAGATGGGTGGGTTGCATTATAGGATGGCGAGACGCAGGAGGGTGGGTGGGTCTGTGCTGCTTTGCCTCCTCAGCAGTGGAAAGGGGAAGTGGGTGGTGTGGTGGGTACTGTGCAGTACAGAGTCTGAGACAGGGATGGAGCAATGATGAGATGAGAGCGACAGATGAGAGGAAGAGAGAGAGAGAGAGAGAGAGAGAGAGAGAGGGAGGGTCAGACAGTAGGGACAGAGAGAGCAAGCAAGCAGAGAGCTGGTCATCTGATAACAGAGCGGGTTCTGTTACACGACTGCCACAGACTCACAGGAAGTCCTCTTTCCCTGTTGGGCTGCGCATGCACAGAGTGGCGCAGCCAGGACATGTTTGGCCTGCGGACTGACCAACTGGCCAGCTTAGGTTCTGCTGGACGACGCTGCATTGGGGTGTAATGCTGTTTCCGAAGCCATGTGATAGGTTTTGTTACACTTCCTGGTTGGCAGCATGGCACTGTCAGAGCATGTTACTCAAGCTAAAAGGAACTCAGACTGTGGATGTGGTTTTATTACACTGCAGCTTGAGAAAGGCGACTGTCCCAAAACATGTGTTATAAGACTTATGACTTCACACTGAAATATCGGCCAAAAGACAAAAGTAAGGAGTTTTAAGGTTAATGTTGATTGAATACTTACTAAAGAACTAACATTATGAAAATAATGAATTAATGAATTAACTTAATAATGTCACCACACTGTTGTTTTCTGTTGTCACTCTCAATGCAGTGATCACGTAGATAGAAACACTCATACACTGCAGTACAACGTAAAATAAATTCACATACAATTAAAATGATACAGAGACTACTACTACAGTTGTCTGTATGTTGTCTCAACTCTGTTGTAATTTTTGATGTTTTACTTTTAAGTAGTGTGAAATTGGACTCCATCATATTACTATAATTAGGGTATTTTGTCTGCCTCATTTACATAAAGAGGCGCAAATACAAAAAGGTTTACAGTATGTTGCAGTCCAATACAACATAAACTACAGACAAAATAAAAAAAATAACCTCAGAACTGAATCATCATGTTTCTGCTATTGTGTCAAAAACAATTAAGCAAATGTAAGTTTTACCAAAGTAGTAATTCACAGCTGTTGTACTGGATTGAATTTCAATGTTGTTTTTTGTTTTTCTGGGCACTTTATATTTACTAGCCTTTAGCTATACAGTGGGTCTGACTCTTACAAACAAGCAAGACAACAAAATGCAAACAAATTTAGACCAGTGTAAGAGCTTATATGAGCAGTTGGCTACAGATTTCATTTTCCAGGTCCTTTGCTATCTGGCAACAGAAAACCCATACCTTTAGGACATCATAAAATCCCCTGCTAGCTTCCTCACATTAAACTTTGCCCAACTTATGGGCGGTCACCTTTCCTCTTATTGAAGCAGGTTACGCCAGGTAACTGAAAGAGATCTCCCTGAGTTTATCATTGACATCTGAGCCGGATTCTTAGGCCACCATGCACTCAGGAGTTATGAGTGAGCTTGTGAGTTTAACGCCCTGCCTCGCCCACTACCTTTTAACTGGCTTTGTGTCTGTGTGGCAGCACTTCCTGGTTAGTTTCTAGTGAAAGCTGCCAGGCTTAGACCAGCCCTCGCAACTTCAGTTTTATCAGTCACTTGCCCTCTTCCTGCTTCGCTCCCAATATGACCAATCAGGTTTCCTTTCACTATGGCAGCAGTGAGTCACTTGGCCGTGGCACTTGTTCAAAATCCACTTTTCCTAGGAACTGCCACCCCCTCCCCATTCCGATTATCTTGCAATATCCTCTTGGTCCAACCTTGAACTTTCTTGACCTAAGGGAAGTGATTCCCTTGCAGCAGGGCGGACTAGGCAGGCTTGTTGTCTTAGAGGCCAGTTGAGATAGTGAGTGAAATGAGGACATGATAGGAAAAAGAGAAATGATAAAGAAAGGGTCAGGGAAGACGAGCAACGGGCCAACCAAATTCTTCAACCTGCTGTCAAATATCAAGATTTTTCAGTTGTTTTCTGTTCTGGCTTTGCTGCTGTTTTTCTTTTGTACTCTAATCTTAATACAAACACTTTTGGTGGTTAAAATATATGAATTACTCTGATAGCAAGTAAGCTACTGAATGCTTAAAGCCATCACCTGAGTAAAATTGGGAGTAACCTGATAGAATTGTTCTCTTGTAAAAGCAATAAGCTAATAACACTTCACAAGGTGTTTGTTATAAAATTAACAACTGCTCTGTATTTCAGTACTAAAAGGTGGGCCATCTGTGCTCCATTAACATTTATGGTTCAAGGGATCAATGATTCAGTTATGTTTGCTCTGATTGCTCCCTCTTAAAGTTGGGTTGCTCAGTAGTTTTGAATTGTGCATTATTTTTCTGAGCCAATCACTTTTTGCATGCCAATGTTGAAGAAACCAGTAACTGAAAGTTTAGAATAGAAGGAGACCAAAGGGAGGATATTGGCTATAAAGTTCAGTCCAACCAACCAAAAGGCTCCCCACAATGGAAGTTATAAGTTCAGTACAAATTGGAATAAGTCATGTTACTTTTTTGATAGTCTAGTTAACTCTAATTTGATAGTAATGCTCTTTACTTTATCCTTTCCAAAACCTTAAAAATGTGATTATGTACAGCTCTAAAAAAAAGTGCCAGTAAGCTTATTTTTCTTGTCTATCTAAGAAACATCTGAGGTTGCACAGGGTTAACAGTTTGTTCCTTTGTATTTAGGAATGACTGGTATGTGTCAGCCAAAGACAGAGATACTTTGAGAGTGGAAATTTTGCAGTCCTCCCGTAGATGATACATATCAGACAAAATAAAACTACTTTTACTAACAGCAACCACAGCCTCCTGTCAACGTGTTTTTTCTGTGAATGACAAGCAAATTGGGTGTGACTGTCTTGGCAAAGATATTAAGAACACACACACACAGCATAGTCAACTGAAGAAACAGCAAAGCGGAAGACCGTTGTTGGTTGTTTTGTCCCTGAAGCGCAACTTTGATATCTGTTCTTGCTGTGTGTTGATATATGGGAAGGGGTAGAGTGACGTTACGTATGAGATGGAGGTAATGAGGGTGGAGATGGGATGGGTAGGTCCTGTGTTAAAGCGGTTGTTTGACTTGCAAAGCAGGCCTGGGTGCTCGCAGACTGGGCATTGAGTGAAGGCCCTTCCCTGGAAGTGGAACGCCAGGGACACGGACAGCTGCTGCGCTGCTTTGTGCTGGGCTGCGGGCCTTGTCACCCACAGGCATGAATTAGTGATAAGGAATGTTTCAAGCCATGAGGAGGTGTCAGGATCAGGTTTGTTGCACTGTGTTTCCTCTTTCTTAGTACTCTTTGTGGGTTATTTGGGGACAGGTGGCTCCTGCATGCAGAGTAGTCTCTCCATTCTTTGTTGTTACTGAATCGAGTTTGTGTATGTGCGTGTGTGTTTGTGTGTTTGCGTGTGTGTGTGTGTGTGTTTTATCTCCTCTCAGCTCAGCGTCTTTACCCACAAAGCCGTGACCCAGGGTCAGCTGGGTATGTCCCGGGGATAACGCGCTACACAGGCTTGCAGCAATGCCTGGTCTAGTGCAGGTGCTATATGTCTGTGCTAGCGAAAAGCAGGTTGGCTCGGGTCTGGATGGACTCACAGAGATCTATTTCCACCTGTGAAGGACATGACCTGTAGCCGTGTGTTTGCCCTTTCTCTTGCTCTTTCTTACATCTCCACCGCACTCTGCTCTCTCTCCCTCTCTCCCTCCTGTGCCATATCTCTTTGTCTTTGTCCTGCCCTCTCTCAGCATATTCAGATGAGGGGTTGGATAATAAAATTTGCTCATGCCATCTCCGACAGTCCGTTTTCATCAGAGCTTTGTGAAAGACATTGGCAGTGTTTGCAGTGACTTTGTGGTCAGCTGCCTATCAAATTTGAATTGAGTTAAGGGAGACGTACAGTAAGGAGCAAGATGCGGTGGAGCCATTTTTGCCATTCGTCAAAGAAAACAGTACTCTAAAATAGCGTTAGTGTTATTTGAATGTACAAACTATTATTTTTGAGTGATCTCTTCATCATAATGCTTTGCCTAAATGAAAGCAATTATTGCCCGATTTGGAAGATCATGATAAATTGGAACAAATGTCTGCTCTCTCTCCTGCCTGCCTGTCTGCAGAGGTCTTTTAAAGGCTTTACCTAACACTGACATGTTACCAGATCTGAAGGTGTGGAGACAGATAGGCGTTGCTTTTTACAGGGGAGAAAAAGGAGAGGTGAATACAGGTGAACTTGTATGAAAGAGGATAGGCAGCCAGGTTAGGCAGGTTTGTTAGTGGGGTGTAGCGCGCAAACATACCAGGAGGGCAGGTCTGCAGGAATGTCATTTGAATGCCTTGCTCTTGTTGAGCGCAACACACTCTACGTATCCTCAACCCCCCCCACCCCCACCCCCACCTCGCCCCCCCTTAACCTCACCCCCTGCTGGGTCTCCCTGGCAGATGGAGAAGGTGGGAGGAGGGTTGGAGGGGGTGGATGTCCTATGTGTGTTTATGTGCACGTGTATTTCATGTGTTATTGATGTCTCTGTGATGCTACAGTATTTGCTTGTGTGTGAGTGTGTTAATAGAGAAATCGAGGATGGCTTGTTCTGCTGAAACCCCCCTCCGACTGCGCAGGCTTCAGTCGATCATTTTAATCTCCCCCCACACGTGAGCGAGGGGACAGCCTTTCCTGAAACTTGGCACACAGTACAGGGTGGGGTAACCAGCTCAGACCGGATTGACAACCTCCCTTTTTAATACTGTTCCCTCGCTGCTTGTTGCGTGTCCTCTTCCTCCTCCCGTGGAGTTCTTCCACAGGGTCTGCTCTGGCAGCCCCCCGCCCCTCCCCTCCCTGGCTCTCGACTGACACAAGCTGCACAGCCCAGCTCCCAGCATGCACTCTGATCCCCACTGCCCTCTGCCTATCTGTCCTCCACGACCTCTTACATGGTTTCTTGCATGAGTGCATGCACACATCCGTAGATGTTGGCGTGCACACAATGAAAGGCGCCTTCAGCCACCACTACACACACATATATAGTACATAAATATCTTCACTTAGTTATTCACCAATTTGTGGTGTTTTAGTAGGCAACAAGCCTGGCCAAATGCCACTCGTTATTCACTGCCATCAGAAACTAAATTATTGCACATTGTCACCTTTTGCTATTGTACAATTTTGTAGTAAATCTGTAAATGCACTTGTTGTGTCAGTAAATTTGCTTTAAAATCAATTGCAGATGTGATGTGCAGGGCTGTTGTGTTACTTGAGACACTCTCTCAGGGCTTTTGGTTTCAGTGAGAAGGAGTGAAATGTTTGAATTGGTAGTTTTGGCTGCCTTTTTTTTGGCTCCCTATGTGAGCTACTGCTTACAAAACAGATTTATCAAGCATTCGACACATGTGGTAAATGTAAAGCATTCTCTTTGGAGTTCAGGTCAGGCACTCATAGAGCACAAATTAACTTTCTTAACTGTTAACATATTGGTGTGAAAAATCAGTAGACAAGTTTTTTGCATTGCCAAGATTTTAATGAATAAAGATGACTTGTTAGAGTGAATCATTTTATTTGGAGACTCTGGAAAACTCAGACCACAGTAGTAAGAATACAGTATAGATATACAGACAACACACAGTTTCAAATTGATTTGTCACCATTCTAAGCACTGCTACAAAGTTGGCAGTTTGGTCATATTAGGTTGCAGACCATCAACACCCTATAGTGTGTACTGGTTAGTTTCAACTTGTTATAGCTGTTTCTCATTGTTGTTGCAGTTTGTCTGTATTTTCCAGAAGAAGACTAATTTTGACATATTAAATCATTTTGTTGTTACATCTTGCTTTGAAATCTCACATAAAAATGCTAATTGCCAAACCTGTTTTATTGGTGATAATAATGCTAATTGCCACATATCCTGGTATGACCCAACTTTATAGATTTTGTTAAGATACTTCAGAGTGTGTATGTGTTTATTTTGCCTACCCCATGTATGTTATGAACTGTGCACTAGGCCTTTGTTCTTAAGATTTTAAATTTTAACTTTTGGTTATATGTATGTGTGTTCTGAAGCATTTTGGTGTATGTTTCTAACTGTGGTGAATGAATGAATCAATATTCCTCTCTCTTTATATGTCCATGTAAAGAATGTCATGAACTGATCTGTTGTTTTCATCTTTATCTTTCTCCTCCATCCCATCCCTTTATCCAACTCTTTTCCCCTCAGACAGGCAGAAAGACAGACGGCAGGACGGATACACGGGTGGGGGCTGTGCTAGGCGGCTCGGCGGCAGGCTGGTGGAAGATGTCGTCAGGAGCCGGTGGGAGGGGCGGAAGGCGGCTCAGGGGGACAGCAAGCAGTGGGGGTGGAGGAGGAAGAGGAGGGCCAGGAGAAGCAGAGGAAGGCCCCGTGGGGATCCCTTTCCCTGAGCACAGCGCAGACATCCTGGGCAGCCTGAACAAGCAGCGGCTCAGCGGCCTGCTGTGTGATGTGCTCCTGGTTACTCAGGACCGGGAATTCCCAGCTCACCGCTCCGTCCTGGCATCCTGCAGCTCATACTTCCACAAGCTCTTCACTTCAGGGGCCGCTGCTGACCAACAGAATATCTACAACATCGACTTTGTGGCAGCAGAGGCTCTGGGAGCGTTGCTGGACTTTGCCTACACAGCCACATTGACAGTCAGTCATAGCAGCGTGGCTGACATCCTTGCCGCTGCACGCCTCCTGGAAATCTCACCTGTCCAGGACGTCTGTACACATCTGCTGGACACCAAAGTGCTCTCCCCGCCGGTACAAGATCATTATTGAACTAATTGACATGTGTTACAGTTGAATTTAAGCTTTGACATGAGATTTGATCTGATCTGCTTTTATGAGTTAGTGACACCATAAGCAACCCTTTGTAATGCTGAAATAATTTATAGCTAAACAAAGACCATCTAATATACAGTACAGTTCATGTGTTGTGGAACTGCAATAACTAATTCAAAATCTAGTTCTCCTGGTTCAGCCACTTAGGGAATGAGGTGTCTGGTCATCATACCATCCCCTTCATTAAATAGTCAGCATAGTCAAGCTTACATCATGGCCTTTATCAGTCTCTCTCACTATGCCTAACACACGCCCACAGCCTTGGGGTTAGTTCAGCACTTACTCATTCTGAGCCAATGGCGTGTGTGGAAGGACAGCATGCTCTTTCACAGACCACAGACATAGCATATCGCAGCTACACTTCAACACGATCAAGTATAGCTGTGATATGCTGGGCCTGAATACATATTTCTCTACATCATGTGATAAATTACAGCTATGCTTCACTGTCATGGTCACATCATAGAGGGTATGTCAAAAACCTTCATGGGCTCCTGGATGTTTAATGGCAAAGAGTCCCAACCTGTAACACTCCAGTTTGTGGCCCCACATTTCCAGCTATCTAATGTTATGTTAGCACAAGTTTATTTCTCTGAAGAACTCATAAAGACTTCAACACTGTCATTGGTTAAGAGTTGGTGAATGTGTCAGCGAAAACATACATGGGGCTCTGTCCTGCTGTACTGTTTTTTATACACACAGCAGTTAGCAATGTGTTTTGCCAATTAGTTTTTATTTTCTCATTGCACATGCATGTACCCATGAGCATAAAGAGCCCCTGGGTGTGCATCCAGGATACCCAGATAGTGATCTGCCAATGCTGATAGCCCTTACAGTTGTAAATGTAGGTCTTTGTCGTCAGCCTTCCCCTAAGCTGAAGTACTTTACCCAATTTGTTTTTCTAATGTACTTTTTATTTCTGTACTTTCCCTCTGTACTTCTATCGCTATCTCTTTCCCTTGAACAAGCTTACATTGACTTTAAATTTCTCCGTCACTCACTCACTCTTTTTGTTCCCCACCATGTTCCATTAGGCGGGCAGTGAGCGAAGAGATGAAGATGAAGATGAGGAGGGAAAGGGCAGAGGGGGCAAGGAGCAGGGGAACCGGGTGCGGGCCCGGGAGTACCTGGAGTACTTCCAGAGAGGGGCGCACTGGAGCAGCAGCTGCAGCACGCCAGAGCTCAGGGACCTGCCTACACACCTGCACTTTAACCACGGCAATGGCCCCAGTAATGGGGCTCCTGGTGGCCCCGGTGAGTACTACTCCCCTTTGGCTCTCGCCTTGGCCCAGGCCCCAACGCAGGAGCCAGAGGAAGAGGATGAAGATGAAGAAGAAGAGGAGGATGGGGAGGCAGTGCAGGGGAACGGAGCAAGCCTGGGGTCATCTTACTACCCACCATCCCAAAATGGGCACTATTACCTCCCCCCTGAGTCTAGGCAGCAGGAGACAGAAGTGGAGGACGGGGGTAGGGAGGCGATGAGGGAGAGGGGTTCAGCCAGTGCCCTTCTGCAGCAGATGATGGACTCCATCGGGAGGCAAAAGGAGCGTTCAACGATCGGGGAGGAACAGGGAGATGGGGACGACCCAGACATGGAATTTTACTTGAATTATTTTAACAGCACGCAGCATGAGGATACAGCTTCTGCTGCTGTGACACAGGGAGTGCCACCGCTCTGGTTATCACGGGGCAGTACAGGCCAAGACAGAGTTAGAGGAGAAAGGGTTGTTGGAGAGAGAGGCAGTGGGGGTGGAGGAGGAGGAGGTGGAGGAGAGAGGAAGATGCGCTCTAAGGCCTTCCAGAAGTGCCCCATATGCTCCAAGGTCATTCAAGGAGCAGGCAAGCTACCCCGCCACATCCGAACGCACACAGGAGAGAAACCCTATGAATGCGCCATCTGCAAAGTGCGCTTTACCAGGTAAGCCCAATTAATGAAGTGGCTACCCCATGTCACATGTACTAATAGTCTTGGACTTGGCACTGTAGACAAACCGCCCAGCAGTGGGAAACACCACAAAGCCAAGAGCAGGAGTATTAGCACTAACCAACTTAGCTTTGCATTAAGAAGGCAGCGCAGTTTGTAAATCTAAATGTTTACCTTGTTCATGGACTGACTGAGTACTAACCAGGTTTTTTACAATGTCACATTGTAGCTAAATGCTAATCAAAATGGCATGTTGAGTATTCCAGCTCTGAGAGAGGGGTCAGATGGTTATAAAAGTATGTTTTATTATGACAGCCTTCATAGCAAAGTCCTGGAATTTTAGCATAGGGGTCCTATAAAAGAAGGCTGTGCCATGGCAGTGTTATCTATTGGAGGGCTGCTATAAAGTGCTGTGCTTTGATACAGAGGGGGATCACAGGCCCTGAATGGTGCTCTATGTGCTCCAATGCAGTAATTTGAACTTTTGATCTCTGGTTATGTTGATTATTGCCCACGGCAGAGTAGTTACACCACCCCCCTCCTCTCTGTCACTCCTTTACCTCTCTAATGAAATCTGCCATGTGCCGCTCAGATAAATATGGCTGGTCTACATCAGGGGACTTGAGTGCACATGGTTTCCCCGTATTTAGGAGTCCTGCATTTTCCTTGAAATCATTCCTTTAATTAATTAATCAGTGGACTTGTGCTGGATATAGATGCAGTGGGTTAGAAATACCTAGAAACTCTGTTGGCATGGCAGGTAGGGAAGACCAATCTGAACTTGCCTTCTAGCTAAATTCGACCGGCAGTGGGAAGGGGGTATTGTAATCTTAATCCTGTTTGATCAGGGTTAAGAGTGTGCCTCGCACGGTAATAAATCACTCCTGTCCTTTAAATAATTCACCTCTGTCAGTATGCCACTTTGTTCCAAGGCTTCAGACAGTATGTGTGTGTGTGTGTTTCTCCTCACCTATATATGTGTTTCTTTGTTTTTATTTTTATATGTGGAGCACAGTTTGTACAGACCTATAAGGGTGGCAGTGGGTTCATTTGTTTGCTTGTATGACAGCTAATCCACTTATATGGCAAGTGTATGTGTGTGCGTGTGTTCAAATGGAGTTGTCGTAACTAGACTTGTTTATTTAGAAGCCCTCTGCCCTGGATGCAGAAGGGTTAGACGATTTAAGAGCTCGGGAGCTAGAGAGATAGTAAGGGCGAGAAGGGGGAGGGAGGGACAAGAGTCAGATAAAGGCCAAGGCAGGCTGATAAAGTTTAGTGGGCGGTGTACCAACGCAAAGTAAAAATTGTTCCAGGATGTAATGAGATGACGTTAGATTTAGAGAAGTCAAGTCATAGTTTGGTCTTGTTTTGACTGGAGACTAATTGCTGTAGATCTTATATGTTATTGGAAAGTAAGTTTTCCATGTCAGCAAAGTGTAGAAATGATACCTACTCTTATACGCGATTCAATGAAAATATGGCTTGTGGGCATAGCACTAGGCCACAAAATTGATGACGTTTCACTGCCTCACCTATATTTCAGTTTTACTTAACGATAAACGTCAAGTTTTCAAAATGATTTTGGAATTGTTCATCTGCACAGGACAGTTAAGTCTTCATTTTCTATTCACAAAAAACAAGTATTTTTTGGAATCTGTCAATTGTTATGTTGTTCTCCTCCAAGAAAAGTTAACAGAAATCATAAAACTACCAACTGACACAATGAACATTGAGCTTTCTTGTCAGTCCACACTTGTGCTCTTGTGTACAATTACACAGATAAAGATGTAATGTTTATGGCTTCTCCTCAGTTGGTCTGGCTGCCCTCACAGAATAATTCTGTTGGAAGAGATCCAAAAGATGGCTGTTAAATAGGAACTAAAGCCATCCAAAGTATATTAAGGAGGCCACTGGTACATGTGAGAATTAATCATATATTTTGAGTTAATTTTTTATTTTATACATGATATTTCATAGTCCTGATTAGTAACTGACACTGAGAAGAAAACCTGAAACCTGTCCTGAGTGTGTTCAAATGGGTGTGAGTCAATCCTCTTGTTCATTTGAATTTTTTACTCTGTGTATTGATTCTAATTCTGATCTTGTTTATTTTTCTCCCTCCCAGGCAGGACAAGCTCAAGGTTCATATGCGGAAGCATACAGGAGAGAAGCCTTACCTTTGTACGCAATGTGGAGCTGCCTTTGCTCACAACTACGACCTGAAGAACCACATGCGCGTACACACCGGCCTGCGCCCCTATCAATGCTCAAGCTGCTTTAAGACTTTTGTGCGCTCGGATCACCTGCACCGCCACCTCAAGAAGGACGGCTGCAACGGTATCCCCTCTCGGCGAGGCCGAAAGCCCCGGGTGCGAGAGCCAGGGCTCCTTGAGCCCCCCCTGGGCCTGCTGAACCCCAGCTCCGACACAGGCTCTGGGCCTCGTACCATCAGGGGACGGCGGCGTTCTGAGGCAACCTCAGCAGCGGAGATGGGGGGGGGTGCTGGAGCCCATGCACACAGTCCTCAGCTGCAGGAGTTGGTAGGGGAGGCAGGGCCGTGAAACTGCAGGGGCAACAAGGACACTGCTGGACACCATAGTCACTCTGCACTGCCTGTAAGACAGGCCAGTGAACAGAGGAGAAGAAACATGCAAAGGCAAACTTAAAAAAAATGAAACAACTAACTATTCCTCTATAAACCAAATCAGGGTGTCACAAAAATCTAATCTTTATATTTCTTTCTCCTTTTACTTTAGGAAACAGATTGACTTGCAAGCACTTGAGTCGGTTTATCTGTTTAAGAGCAAAGAACGCTTCAAATCATACACCCATGACGTCCACTTTCTGGGCCATTTCTTTCTTTATAATATTAGGGGTTTTATACATTGGCATATGTGCTTAGGCAAATGTATGATAGATACAAAGAAACTCTGAGCAACTATGCAGTTGATTTAGATTTTTATCGGTTTTGTCCTCACAGCCTTCAAGCTCTAAGCAAGGTGTCTGTCAAGCACCTTCTGGCTGCTGTACGGGTGAAGCGAGGACAAATCCTCCCAGTGAAAACAACTCTTTTTCTATTCTTTTGCAGGTCTGAAATGTACAGTTACCATAGAAACAACATTGCCACAATATGGCATATGCAAGGAAAACTCACCACAATTTTGATGCAACAGTTTTTTCTCTCTAAATGTTCCAGAAAGAATCAGACAAGGGTTTGATTGAAGTGTTACTTACTCTATAAAATGCATTTTAAGAATCTATGGTTTGTCTTATTGAAAAACAAATTCATGTTGAGTCAAATCCACTTTAATGGGGGCTCGTCATTTGCAGGACTAGGGAAAATGAGGGGTGGAGGGTTTGTGTTTTTAAAGCACTACCATCGTCAATGTATCTGTTGGCTTGACTACATTGCCTCTTATCCCTCACAACTCTGCAATTTCAGCATTTCTGTTTTCCCTTTTGATTTTGTCTTAAATTTTTTTTGTTGTTGTTTCTTTTTGTTGACTGCTTCGGGTACTTGACACTTTATAATTGTATACATGTATATACAGCAGGTGGTGATATGACATTGGTCCCCTCTTAATGCTGAGGTGTACTTACCAATTGGGTTTTTCCTCTTAGGCTTGATGTCATATTTCTCACAGAGTGAAACTTGTGGGTGAACGAAAAGAACTGTATGAATGTTTAATGAAACAAAAAACATTGAATCACCCATTTGTCCTAAACTTAACACTTGACATGTATAGTTCCTGCCCAAAGGATGAGGAGGTCGATTGAATGAATGTGCTTAACTTTGTGCAGTTTTTCGGAATCTGTCCTTGTGTGACAAGGCGCGGGTAGCATTTAACCAATTGCAGGTTAAAGGAATGGCAGGGAGCCCGAGTGAGAGAGTGACAAAGAGTACGAAGAAGAGATAGATGAGCACCTTTTTTTCTATGTTTGCACAGCTTTACTAAAGATATCCAACAGAGCGAGAGAGAGAGGTATATTTAAAGGAAGTAGGCTGGTGTTGGGGAGGGAGTGAGAGGAGGTTTATGTATCATGCTTATTCCAATCGTTTTGCCCGAGGGACCACACAACCGTGAGGCAACCTGTATGATGAAGAGAGCAATAAATACCTGTCGAAGTTGGGAGGCCAAATAGGAGCGCAGCTGCAGCTGGTTGATGGGGGGAGGGGAACAAGGGAAGGGGAGGGGGATCTCACAATGTCTGTTGCATTCCAAAAAATAATCTCCCCCAGCTCAGCCACGTTTCCAGGCAGGAGGGGATCAAATCAGGCCTTTTCTCTCCCTCTCTCTCCCTCTGTAGTCCTCTAATGCCCCCGAACCAGCCTGGAGGGGATATTATTATATTAGAGTCTGGTGTTACTGTGGGTAGGATGCCTGGTGCTGGCAGTTTAGTGTGTGAGTGTGTTTACATGTACGTGTGTTTGTGTGCATGTGTGTGCATGGCAGCCAGGGTCCCTCTGGCCACATCATCACTGTGAGAGTCAGCCACAGCCTGTTCAAACATGCACCCTGAGCTGCCAGCCCCAATGCATTTTCTCTGTCTCTCTCTCTCACACACACACACACACACACACACACACACACACACACACACACACACACACACACACACACACACACTCATGCTCATTGAGTCCAAGTATTCTGTAGAGAAGGGGAAATCACCAGAGCTGACATATCTGGTTGAGTATTGTCAGTGACTCCATACATCTGGATTTGTTAGTCTAAAAATATCCAAGTTGTGTTTTGTACTCCATATCCAATGTTATTTTCCAAGGAAGCATATTGAGCCTTTGAATCAAGAGGAGAATATGCATATAATTTACCCCCCCACACACACACACACACCACCACCACCCCCATAATTTCTACAGTACTTCTGTAGTGCAACTATAAGTCCCTTTAGCACATTAATTGGAAAGAGGCAGGTTATGAATGCACTTTGTTACTGAGGAGGGCACTTTTGTCAACAAAACGGGTACTTTGAAACAAACCAGTTGCAAATGAGATCAGTCCTTCCTTTCTTCTGTCCATGGCGGTGAAGTTGAGCTTCTTCACTGGTTTTGTTCAGGTTTTGATGACATGCTGCCAAAAAGAAAAAAAAATCAAACCGAAAACATGCAAGCAAGTTCAGATCTCAAAAAGAGAAGCTAGGCAAGACACAACATTTTGGACATTGTGACATTAAAAAAAGACTAAATTAATCCATGTAACTGATTGCACTTGAGGTAAGTTATTGAAAGAAATATAGTTGTCTTCATGCCTTAATGTTAAGAGAAATGGGATAGAGGGAGGAGACAGATGAAGAGGAAAGGGCTGTGTGTTTGTGTGTGCGTGCGCGCATTTCTTGTGTGCACAAGCATGCATTGCTGGCTGGCAGGCTGGAGGGTCTCAGGACAAGCTTGGATAAACAAACTTCGTGTCTACCCCATCTGTTCACCAGCTACTCTCATAACTACACATGTTCTCTGAGGAACCACAGTGATAATAGGTCCACGGTACCACAGAAGCAGAACTACCATATTGTTAAACAACTCACTGGACAGTTGCTTGTTTACTTCACAGCGCTCTTGGTGCAGATTTGCATTACTCTTCGTTTACTCTTGTTGGTCATTGTTAGGGGCTGGCTAGGTTTTAAGAGTATAAGTTTCTATTTTTGCTTCCCTGTTGTGATAAAGATGGGGTGTAGTATTGCACAGTTTGACTTCCGCAGGCAGACCAATGTAAGATGGGTATGTCGACCTGGTTTGTGATCTGTACGTATAGTGGTACTCGGTATGGACTCCATCACCTCCTACACCCATTTTGTCTTGATGTGGCAGAATTTTTACCTGTTGAGACCTGTGAGCCATGTTTTGCTGGACCTCAATATTTCCCCAAACGTCTTATATTGTCTTTTGATTAACCAAAGCTTTTTGCCCTCAATCTTAGTCTACTGTAGACTAGAGATATTGAAAGCATGTCTATAATTTATCCAGACTGGGCCTCCCTGACTAAGCCACACACAGATGCCCTCCTCTTGAATACATATGCAGAAAGGTGTGTGGAATCATACAGATATTTACTTGAGTTTGCTTTCTCTCGCTCTTTGTATCCTTGTGGACAATAGAATCAGAGGTTTAAGGATGTATAGTTTTTTTCTGTCTGTCTACACTCATGTCTCTTAAAATAACGTGTTGTGCTACAGCTATTTTTTTTCTAACAATTTTACATGGCTGTGCGTGTGTGTTTGTGCGTGTATGCGTATGTATGTGTGGGGGTTGGGGTCGTGGTTCTGGGTTGCTGTGCCAGGAGGGTGGGGTAAATGGGTGCTTGGGTGGGGTTATGGATATAAAGCCTGATAGCACTGGAAATGGTGCTTTAGCTGAGAGAGCAAAAGTTTGCACTAATGTTAAATGTCCTTGTCCTGCTTATGGGAGAAGGGCAGGAGACCTCAGAAAGGCCTGCGAGTTTCCATGAGCACAGAGCAGTGTGGTTAATACTCAATGGTCTCATAAAGAGTCCATCCAACCCCTCCATAGAAATAATCATGTACAGCATATTAAGAAATACACAGACGTCCAACAACAACAAATACCAAAGGACAAAAAATGGCTTGCATTCAAGTCATTGGACAATTTAAGCTACCAATCTAATGTTGGATTAATGGAGTTTTACTGTTGAACCTGAAGGCTCTTGAAAAGAGATTCTGGATGTAACTTCTGATGGAAACTAGAAATGGTGTGAAAACAGCAAATTATATTTGCTCTTAAAAATATTCCAAATATACAACATTTAAGCACTTAAAAAGTAGCAACGGCTCTCCGAAAACGTTCAGAACATTTGAGTTGGTCCTGATGTGATGGCTGAGATGTACTGTGTGCAGGTGCCAGAGATATTGATTCCAATTGTCTTTAAATTTAGAGATGGGATTTTATCAACATTTGTTTCATGTTCAGTGAACTGATGAAAAACTATTGTTTGACACTGTTATTTTGATCATTGCTGAATTGGATGATACATTTTAATTTTTTTTAAAAGTTGAACTGAATTTAAATGTTCTCTAATTGCAGCAGACTGGGACTTTGAGCCTTGCCTGAGCAGAACTAAGCTTATTGTTTTAATATTCCAGACAGTCGTATTGTGCAGTGTGGGGCTGAGGCTCACTCCCACCAGGTGGACAATGCAACATCATGAGCCTCAGTGTGCCTTAAGTGGGCAGGGACTGACAAGACTCACACCTTCTCCTTTTGTTTTGTACTTTGTTCTTGTTTTTTTACCCATATCTTAATACCAAATTGTAAAAGCCAATTGGATTGGTTCTGAAATTGATCATTTAGCTGTTTAAACCTTACTTGAATTAATTTATAATAATGTCTCTGTACTAGCCACTACATCAGAGCCATGTCTCTATCAGCCTCTATGGCTCCATAACTGGTGTGTCCCCAGCCTCAGCCCCAGACCAAGGTCACTCTGACACAGGCTACCCCGAGACAGTCTCAGAACTTCATTGTTCAAGTGTTTTCAAAAATTGACCTTGATGTTTTTTCCTATGCTGTTATCAAAGATTTTTGGTGAATCTATCTTTGAAGGCCATAAAACAAGACGACCAACAACTATGATAACAATAACTGTAAATAATCAACCGAAGCAGGACGGGGTGACTGTTATTACGGCGATTCGTGACGGCAGAAGGGGGACTGTTTGCTTTGCTTCGTCATTTTGCTGCACACCTGATTTTTTTGTGTTTTCCATTAGGCTCTTGATGCACAGCAAGCTGAGCGCAGCATATGCAGTATGGCACTATGCGCAGCGTGGCTCTGGCACTTGCACAGACAGCCCTGGGTCCTTCAGAGAGGCAGCCTGCTGTCTGTTGGCTGCTCTCAGCCAAGTGGGGACAGTTTGCACTTGGAGTTTTTCTCAATCTCTGGGGATACAAAGGTTGGCATACAGGGAGGAGGATTAAATACGGGTGGTAGGGGAAGGCTGGATGTTGTTTTCAGGGAGAGGTTGGAAAGCCCGGGTGATGGACTATTTGCTGAGCAATGGTTCAGTGTTGGTCGTCTAAGCTGGTAGGAATTGCATGGCCACAATATGATAAGAATTGTAATACAAAGGAGGTCACCACAGATTTCACACTGTTGAACTGCAACAACGAGAATGTTGCTGATCTCTTTTGTCTCTATGTAAGTACTTCTCAGGTGGAAAATACACTGCTATGCATTGGTTTCAATGTCTGCTCAGTTTGTGGTTATGTCTGATCATCCCCCAAGTTACTTCTCCGTCTTTGCCTTTGTTGTTCATACCAATATTTAATATAATAGTTCCCAGAAAGTTAAAAGCAGGAACAGTTCCCTCATTGTAAAGTTATTAAAGTTAAATGTATAATTCTCCATCTAATATTGATCCAGTGAATTGTTTGTTGGAGGGAAGGAAGCCACTGGAGATTCAGTCTTATTAGTCAGACTGTAATATTTTTGAAAGGAGATGGGTTTGGAAAAGCACAGAGGCGGGGAGGTGAATGTTCTCTTACTTTCTTCTCCCCTCACTCTTCCTCTCTCCGGACTCAGAGTCTACATCTTTGCTGCCGACTGGCCTTTGATCAAAGATCACACACCCTCAGCAGGGGAATCAGCAGGAGAGAAAGGAGAGAGAGAGGATTGGATAATGTCTGAAGGAAGACACAGTTTCAGTTTTCAGTCACCTAAACCAATTTTAGGATACATTCCATAACTTCCTACTGTGATTCCCACTTTGGAGTTTTTGGCAGGTGTAAAGGATGTGAGCTGTAGACAGCAGGAGGAAATGGTCAACATTTTGCAGTTGGCTGTTTCATTCAGTCTGTCTAGCGTCACTATCCCTCTACTGTGTGACAGACAGACATGTAGACGGACAGTTCAAAAGGCCCCTAGTGTACCGCTATCCAACTGCCTTTTTTCAGCTTCTGCGATTGTAACAAAAGCACTTTGCGAAAGGCCATCCTGAATTTTGTGTGCTTTTATTTTAAGGTTATCACTATTGTTATTAATTTGTTGTTCCTGTTGATGTTTTTTTTTTTGTTTTCTCAGTGCAAATGATTATTTAAATGCAAAAAATAATATGATGAAAATGAAAAAAAACTTGAATATTTGGTATCTGGATTGAAGGTGGTTTGAGCTGCCACATCAAATGAACATAAACAAACACATCTCTGTTATACTACCACCATCCCTGTTATATGCAGCTTATTGCATAGTCACATAATGGTAGGAGGGGGATCAGGATGGATCTCTCCCTACCTGCTCTCTGCTTACTGTCTCAGATTTTGTTGGGATAAAGGTCATTTGAGCTCATTTTGGGAGACTCCTTTTCTTGAAAAAGAAACCTGTATAACAGTTGCAAAGCTTTCTGAGAAGGCTAGCTGTGCTGAATGTTAAACATGCAGTGTTGTATCCACTGCAGAATCTCTTTGTCTGCAATAACGCCCTGTCTGTGCAGTTAAAGGCTGGATCTGGTATCCATATAGAGCTTAAATGATTACTAATGATGGATAAAATGGCCAAATGACCATCATGCACTTTTGCAAATCAGAACAGAAATTTTTTTTGGCCAACATCTATGTCAAATCAAGATTATTGCAGTAGAGTAAAAAGAATAATATTGATCATAATAAACATTCAATAAATCTATAGTTCAGTAAATGGTTTAACTTGGGTGAGAAAGAAATAGGCTACTATTTATAATAGATTGATTTGTAACTGTGATTATTATGATAATTCTTTAAAGAGGTTTTTTCTGATGTACATTTTAAAATGGTGGAATATGTCCCAGTTCTCAAATCTGGACATGTAATTGCACACAGAGTCACCTTAACCAGAAAACTGTTGCTCCACTTCTCTCTGTGAGTTAAAACTTTTATGCTTGTTGGACACCACCCCCCACCACCACCACCCCCCCACCCTTCCCACACTCTGTGTATCACAACAAGTGTATCCCAAAGGCAGAATACCTGCTGTGAATTCACTAATTGAACAGAGTTTGGCCAGAAAATGCAACATCATCCAGCGTTTCAACCCGCAGAGTGCAGCAGCCGTTTTCTCTCCTACATGATTCAGTGTGGATTTACTTTTTAAATAATCCCTTTCTCATCACAAAGATTTTTTCTGAGCATAGCAGTCTGTCAGTCCATATCTGTTGGAAGCTGCAGGAGGTTGAGGGGGGATAGGGTGGAGAAGTATAGGTGATATTTTTTGGGAGAATTTGCACTTTTTGGTGACGAAAAGAAATTGTATTGTATATGAGACCACTAAATCCACACAGTCTAAACCATATAATTCCATTTTGTGTCATTTTTTTTGTTCTGTTCTTCTTTTTTTTTAATATATCCAAAAGTGTCTGGCATCTGGTTGTCTGGTTTAAAGAATATAAATCTTTCTATTAAAAACAATGGTTGCAAAGTTTTGTGTTGATAATTTTGTCTCTTATTATAACTAATTTAACATACGACATGTTTGACATGTGTTTGTGTTATATTGTCTATCTCATGTGCTGTACATAGTGCAAACACCGTAGACAAGTCAGTTCTCCCCTCAAACCAGAAGGTGGCAGTATTATCACTGTTATGATGATTTGAGGATGCAGCAAATGCTGCCATACATCACTGATGTGAGTGTGTGTGTCTTTCTCTCCCTATCTCCTGCATTCATGCTTTTGCTCACTCACTCACCCTATTTAATGACCATGACAGCAAAGACCAATTGAATGTCTACATTTTGTCTGATGCATCAACATGGACACACATGTAGCCGTGCGTACATTCAAATCATAAATTAAAAATAAGGCATTACCACATACAGTACAGACACAGTGTGTTTTGGGCATCAGGAGCAGTATAGTGAACTGGTTTTGTACTGTGGGCTATTTACTCACAGAGGCTATGGCCTTGTGTGTGTGGATATATCTATCGATCTGAAGCCACCAGCACTATTTTAAATCTGATTCGTCCCAGAAGTCCAACTACTGGCTTGTTGTCACCCTGTCTTCTTGTTTGTCTCAGTCTGTCTCCCTGAGGCGATCCTGTGGGGTGACAGAGGTCATAGAACAGCTCATTAACCCCACCCCAACAGCCCACACATTGCTGCAGTCCTCAGGCCCTGGCTACGTACACACACAGACACACACACACACACACATTTTATAATGCTCCACTAATAGCAGTTAAGTCGACTTAAGCCCACTCCTTGAGCAGTATGCTTTCAGGGATGCACAATGATGCATGTATGTCTTGCATGTTGTGTGTATTATCACTACATCTTAATATGTTTCTGCCAGTCATCGTAAATGTGTCACATGAATATATTCATTATCTCTATGAAAAATGTGTTACTTCTGCATTTTTCCTGAATTAAAACTACTTTTAAACATTTATTACAACACATGTCCAGACAGTGTAATATTTTAGAGTATGAGATGTTTTATTCAGTCTTGTTGAACCTGTTGGCCAGATGTCTCGGGGCTCCAAGTCATTAATTGTTATGTTTGTAAGGTATCTAAAAACACAGTGGGATATGGTGTTATTTTCCATGTTCAGACATCATTGTTGCAGTCAAAACATATTGGATAAGAGGAACAGCAGCACTTCAGGTGCTAGGAGATGCCTGGGAGCTGTTGTCTGCCGTCTCTAGTGGTATTATTCCCTCAGTCTGTGCATGTGAATGCGCATGCATGTGTGTATGCATGTGCCTGCAACTGTTTCTGTTTACATGTTTGTCTATATGCTTATGCGCAAAGGTGTGGTTTTATGATCTTGCTTGCTCGTGCACATGTGCATGCATACCATCGTCATTAAGGCTCACAGTAAATGAGCCTCTTATTGCCCTCACAATGAGCAGTTGGAGACAGGCTGTAATGTAAAGGAAAACAGTGACACACGCACACTAGCCTCATTTTCAACACTACACACCTTTCTCTAGGGATATAAAATGCCCCTGCCTCTGCACACTGTGGGACATGAGTTTCATCCAAACTAGCTGCCGTCCTCAATAAAACCCACGTGAGCAATCTCTGCAGTATAGATTTCCAGTTTCTCTTAGGGTATATTTTGTTCAGATCAGGTGTTTAAACTGCTCAATATGACAATAATTAGGCAGCACAGAAGACATGTTCTTTCTTATGTTGATAAGGGACATTGACCTTTAACCTGTGCACCCCTGTAGTCCCCCCCACCACCGCACCCCACCCATCCCATATGCCCCCAGCCAACATCCCCCCTTCTTCTTGCTCTGTCCAGCTCCCATCAGGAAGGATAGAGGGGGGATTGGACAGGCTTGGAGCCTTGCCTCTGGCCATCTCTCCTCCTCCCCGGAGAACAGAGGACTGAGGTGCCTTTAAACCACTGCGGCAAAAACCCTACCAAAACCCTGCAGTCATTAATATGCAAAAATGCAAATGAGTAGGTAATTAAGAGCTGGAGCTCTCTGGAGGCTCTTTGATTGCTAATGAATTCTAATCTGCAAAGAAAGGGGGGAGGGGAGGAGAAAAAGAGATGAAAGAAATAGAGAAAACAACGAAAAAGAGAAGCTTTAACCCAAATTTTGTCATATCCATAAGTTTTCATATCAGATTTGTTTTTATCTGGAGGCTATAATCTGAAGTATTAGCTCAGTTATTTGAGACAATTACTTGATGATACGTATACAGGTCGTGAGCTTTTGGGGGAATATAAATGTATAATGAAGAGCCTTCAAAACACATTTAAATCAACTTAGGAGATGGATTTGTTATATTTTTACTTAGTGAACACCCATGAAAATAAGATTATACTAATGACATGGGTATCAATGGGAAAGAAATCGCTTTGTAATGGACACAGTGTAGTAATTGTGTAGATATGGCTAATTAGAGGAGAACATGACAGGCAAGCAGACACCTCTGACCAGCGGCTACCAAAGAAAATAGAAGGTCAGATATCTCAACAGTGTGTTCTTTGCTGCAACAGCAGCTGTGTGCTGAAGTAAAGGAGATGTCATTTCATCACTTTTGTGAGCCATAACACATCCCCACTTCCACTCTAACTCATTCACTCTGTCACTCACACACACACACTCACACACACACACACACATACACACGCATGCACACACTGCTGTTATTGTTGTTGCAGTGCTCCCACTACATCAACAATCGCTGCTTCCCTCCCCCACACAGGCTCACATCTATCTCCCTTTTCACTCCGTCTCTTCCCCCTCCTGTCCTGGGCAGCCCTGACATGCCTACTTCAATTGATTTAGAGTCAATTCAGCTTCTGATCTGATTGTTATCATGTGACTTTTTGCACACCTCCCCCTCAATATATGACTACTGTATTATTTTCAGATTAGGATAGAGATTTTTTTTTTTGTCTCAGGTACGAATTCGCCAATCTACTCGGCACTTTCTCCATCTGCTCGCTTCACTCTCTGCCTGTGTCTTCACCTTCCCATTCATCTCTCAAAAACAAAAAAAAAAACACCTCTGAATCGACCACCACTGAAGTCTCCTATCTGCTCTTTCCCTCAGCTGTACAGTCTGGTGGTGGGCTTCTCAATTGCCCAGCTTTGTAAACAGGAAGCTGGTGTTCTGTTCGCTGTACCTGAAGCGTGGGTGGCAGAACAGGGGCACCCATGCAACTGCACAATAATGGGAATCCAAGATGGCAGGGAGGGGTCCCATAAAATCACCAGAGAGAACAGAGGAAGGCGGCACTGAGGAAAGCCATTGTCAAATGAGAGCAGACAGAAGCCAAAAGGATTGTTGATTTAGTTTTTCCTTTAGTAAATAGATTGTTGATTTTCTTTGTGTTTGTCTGTGTGTATTGGATCCTGTCGAGAAGTGTAGTGTTTGGGAGGATTAATGTCATGGACAATCCCTCAAACTCATTTTCTTTCTCACTGTGGAGCTCTGTGGGAATTACAGTTTCAGGATAAGGGAGACAGACTTTGCATTTTCTGCTGATGATGGTCCCATTTTGTGATGAAGTGAAATCTGGGTTCATTGTGTCCCTTTAAGTTTGGCTGTTTTGAATACTTGTTTGAATTCAGGAAGATATGCTTCCCTCACTTGTTCCAAAACAATCGCTCTGTTTCACTCATGTTTTCCAACTATCACTGAAATGGGATACCATAACCTTGTGGATTACTGCCCTGTTTAAATCACTCTCTCCAGTCTCCACGCATTTTATTGTTGTTTAACATGTTGGAAGTCAGTGCGAGTTTGGGTGTTTTCTGCCAGGAGAGCTGTAATAGGGGGACGAAGCTTGACGGGAGTCAGTTTATCATGAGCACAGAGAGCACAACAGATAGATTCCCCCCGTCTCCTCCCCTTCAGCACAGATAGACTCAGAGCATGGGCACTCAGCCAACACTATCAATCTATCCGCTCCTACCCCCAGCCTCTAACTCTTATTGGAGGACAGCTTCCAAAGGGGCAAGGAAGCATGAATCATAGCCTGGCTATGAGAAGCCGTTATGCCTCTAAATACACGTGTTGTGGCTCAAAATCACTCCGTTGCTTCGCCATTAATGACAATCTAGCCAGTGATTGTCACAGCCCTGTAACAAAGTTGTAGCATTTAGGAGGGGCTGAGGCTGCTCAGGGAGAGGGATTGTTGGTCTTGGCCTAGTTTTCTTGTCTGATCAGAAACCTGTGCACCTCTGCCCTTCCCCCACCCAAACCTAAGCCTCTACTATTACAGGCTGTGAGGGGCTCAGTATGGAGCGAGGTGAGCAGCTTGCCTCACCAGTGAGCTCTGTGTGCGCTATGTGTGCTGCCTATACTGTATGTTTACGGGCTTATCATTGTGTGTGATATAACCTGGTGATGTGGTTTGGCTTGCATGACTGGCTTCATATGAGCGAAGCAGGATGGCAATGAGGGATAAATGTGTATAACGTGAGTGTTGAGGTATAAACACTACACCCAGCTATGAGACTGTGGAAGCAAAACATTGCTCTTTGATTGGAGATTAAAACGGCTAGAATCAAAGGTATGTATGTAATGTATCTATACTATGATGTGGGATTGCCCTCTTTATTGGCTCTCAACAAAGCATTGTGGATTACAAAAATTTCAAAGAGGATCAACTAATTAGACCACATTACAACACATTATTACATGTTGTTATTTCTTGTGTGAATGTATGTAATTCTAAATATGAATGTGTACATAGATAAATATTTCATTAATATGCACAAATATATGACCGATTAGCACCAATGTACCAAACATATGCTAATTTTTCATGTGCATCTGTCGTTAATTACAGATATGAAGCCGGGAATGGCTCGAAGGAATCATTGGGGGCATGTGTGACAGCATCCCTCCCCACTCGGCCTTTAACTGTCCATTGTACTGTGAATGTATTTTGAGATTATAGATGACATGTTTGTGTTTTTGTGTTTGGTCCCTCCTGTATAATGACGCTGTAAGCTTTGAGGCTGCCATGTGGTAGATTACCCATAGTGACTGGGGATAATGAAACAGAATTTTAGCATAAAAGTTGAGCTTTTAGAGGTCATTATCTGTTCTTTTATGTCTGTGTTAATTGCCAGTGTGTGAGTGAGTGTTCATTGAAACAAACACGATAGTGGACAGCAGCATTATAACGTCTCCATAGCTTTATAGCATTACATATCATCTATTCCAGGCTGCACTACTCGTTTTGTAACCGCTGAATATAAAATCGGATTGCTTAACAACAGGAATAACATATTAAACCAGATTTTGCCCCTGGCTCCATTGAGAAAGTGGCACCACCCTGATTCACTTGAAAAGAAGAATTATAGGTATGATGATAATATAGTCCAAGAGGATAATGCTTTAAAGCACATTTCCTCTGTCTTCAGCTGTCTGTTTTACAACTCATTTCTGTTTAACTTGGTGTCAGCGTTAGGTGCACTCTTTGTTCATTAAGGTGAGGACCCTCAGTATATATGTTTTTTTTAAATTATTATTCTTTTTCAACCACCCCTCCCTCTCTTCAGCCTGGCTGCCCTTGTACATGCTCTCCATGTCAGACCCAGCTGTTACTACAAACTACTTGGAGGGCTTACAAGCCTCATTGCTAATACTGACAACAGCACTATTCTTACTCAAGGCCTAACGTCTACTGGAAAAAGCGAGAATATGAGGGATTTTCTCTGCCTCCGCCAGAAATTCATTTCCCCAAACAGATGTTTCCATCTGTTCAAATCTAATCTTTTGATTAATACATTCCTCAATGAAAGGATTCCAGATAGGTGTTAGATAAATAACTCAAGATGCCCTTTCTTTGATAGTTGTGATTATTTTCTGATGCTACTGCTGTCTTTTCATTTTTGTGTGTGTATTTCAGTACCTGTGTATGTCTGCATATGTGCAACGAAATGTGAATGTGTGCATGGTATGTTTGTGAAGGTATTTATGGCCCATATGTGCGTTTGTTCCAAGCAGTAACCCCATTACATTCCTAAGACGGTCCATGACACTAATTAATGTTCTGTGCCGAGGCTTTTCCTTTACCCTGGGGACACCCAATGGATTATTTACCTATATGTCCTATTGACAGCAAATCCCCCTTCCATTTGGTAACCTCTATGCAAATAGACAGTTCAGGGCATTAGGTGAGTATCATAACACTAAGCAGCTATGCATTTACCATGTCTTAATTTTGTTATACAGCTCACACACAAGACATGGGCATCCTACCAACATGGTGACTCAAAAGATACTTGAGTCACCATAGCTTTTGTAGTGGCTTGATAACAGTTAAGATGTTGAAGAAAGATTTCAGTGTTTTTTTGTTTTCTGCCTTTCTAAAATGATGTATGTGTAGAACGTATGTATAACGTGATAATTTTGAAGGTTGTAGACAGGAAACAAAGAAGGGTCATCTTAACTTCCCTCTTCTGTGACAAGGTTTGCCCTCAGGTTACAAACAACAGCTGTCTAACACCTACATATACTTTTCAATAGAGTGGTTATTGTTTGGTTTCGTGTGAATGCAATCGCATAGGGATGCGTTGTGCATATCAAATAAAGGCAGAAAACACATTAGTTAAACATATCAGGGTCATCTAAATGTATTCCATTTTAAGTATATCATCATCATCCTGGTGACTGAACTGCAGTTAATTTCAAATATTCATCTACTTGTTTTTTTATCTTGTAAAAACAGCATTTCAACATTACAGACAAATTTATGTTGATCATCCAGTATGCCCTCCTGTCTGAACTGTTTTCTCTGAACTACCCCCCCCCCCCCCCCCCCCCCCCCCCCCCCCACTCTTGTGATCCTATACTCTCTGCTCTCCTTCCTCTCCACTCTGCTCTGGAGCAGGCAGTTACTAGGGGTGTGTTGGTTTTATGTTTATCACCCCATTCACAAAAAGACTGGTTATGTGGAAATTACAGCAAAAACATAAGTTGATTAATTGATTAATCACTTGACAGGAGATAAATTGGCAATTGTTTTGATAATCTATTTTTTAAAATCACTTTTAAAGCAAAAGGGCCAAATATTTGCTGGATACAGCTCCTTTATTGTGATGATTTGATGCTTTTCTTTGACATATAGGATAGAAAACAGAGTATCTTGGGTTTTGGATTACTGTAGGCCTAACTATGATGGCAGTTAAACTATTTTCTAACATTTTGTAGGCGAAACAATTAATTGATTTTTTGAGAAAATGAGCAGCAAATTAATCAATAATAACAACAATTGTTGGTTGCAACCCTATGGTGAAAATAATATTTCATGATTAAGTATAGTCAGCTGGAAAAAATATTAATTTGGAACCAGACAATGTTATATGCATATAAATGCTAGGTTAAAAAAAAAAACAGTATGTCCCTGCCCTCTCCCTTCTTAACAACCCATACATCGGAAAGTCAATCAAATATATTATAATAATAGAATTTTAAAGCATTCAGCTTATATTATACAGTTACATTGGTACAAAAACCGCTTGTAATGAAGCTAGTTTTACATGTAGCGTTATTTAATGTTGAGACAAAATTTTATAGTATCCTAACATTTGAATTATAATTTAGTTTGCAGTTGCTGTTGCTGTTGTAACAAAAACAAAAATGATTTCAAGCCGTAGTGTTGAGTATACTGTTTTTTTGAAGAAAGAGAGCAGAGGACACACCAACCACAGTAATAAAATGATGTCAGCGGGCATGTTGGAGCCCCCCTCAGCCAGCCTCCCTGAGCACACAGGGAAAGTGAGCGTCAAGAAGAAGGCGGGTATAAATTCTATGTGCAGCCGTTCGCTGGCTGGTGTTGCTGTCAGTCAAGCGTGCACGCTTTCTCATTGGCTGAGGTCCTTTGCATTTATCGTGCCATCTCGTCAAGCTGCTGCTGTGTAATCGCAGGTAACTTTCTTACGATAGCCTTCCGCTGGACGACCTAGTCCTCGCAGCGCTCCAGCATTTTGAGGATTGCAGATACAGTACTCAAAACTGGGACTCGCAATTTGAATTTTCCGTCGTTTTGACCATCGGAAGACGTTAAACCTGTATTTTTTCCCCTGGAAAAATACCCCCTCTCTCAAAGGCGTTTGAAATCGGACACCGCTGGCGTTTGAGGCCCTCACATTTGTGCGGAGGGATACGTTGTTGCGTCTGACAATGTGGACGGAGGTGGTGAAGATGTCTACGAGAAGAATGAAATCATCTCAGTTGTAACAACAAAAAAGGAAGACGCGACATTAGTTACTATAATAGATTTGTTTGCACACAGGCTTGTTACATTGAAGCAAACACGTGGGCGCTGTGTGAAAAGCAGGCTTACCGGGACAAAAGGAAGACATCTACTGTGCTCCAATGCGTTTCATGCACTGAGGTCGAAATTCTCTTGAAGTTTTATGTTTTTCCCCTTGCGAGTCTCTTTTCTTTTTACTGTTGGATATCAGACACTTGGAGAGGAGAGGTAAAAACACACTCTTTCACTTCATGTTTCGAGGGAAGTTGCATGAATTCGATGTGTTTCATTGACACCTATTTCGACGCCTGCAATTTTTCGAAAAGTTTTTGGGAATGTGTGGTTAAAGCGGGGGATGTAAGTTTTTGTCTGGTTTGAGGTGGCGAGCTAAGTGTGTGATGGTCTCCGCATCGACCACGGAGAGGAGGAAATTACTCCTTTGTTCTGCAAAAAGACTCCACTAACGTTAAATGTTAGTCCTGCCTAACAAGCCTCATTTTGTTTTTCACCGTGTGTCCGCCACTAGCTCTAGCTAGTATGTGGAAATATGAAATCTTTACGTTGTATAATGTTGGCGAGCATTTTAGCTAAACTTTGTGTTGTGGGCCTACGCGTATTTTCCATACAAGCCCGAGACAAACTTTCCATAAAACCCATTTGGTAGCCCTTTAAACATTCCTTTATGGAAGTGTCTGGCCACCAGCTAGACTTTATTTTATTACACATTTGGCAGGAAATTCCTCATGCTCCCACCCCCACCGTCTCCACCACTGAACTCCCTCATAATGCACGACTTGAACCCTAATATGTGAAAGAAAGAGAGCTCAGTATTTTGTTGCATGAAGTTTGGACCATTGCTCTTTTTTCTCGTGGGTCAGGGCCGTTGCACTTGTTTTACACATAATCTGTTTTCACTGGGAGGTCACAACTGGATATTATGGTTTTGTTAGTTTTGAGGATGATGTCAACATAGTTCAAAATAAATGGTGAATGGGTTAGTTGTCAGCAGTAGCTTGGCCCTGGATGTGGCCTAGCGGAGATGATCAAATAATGTACAGCCTACATCCTGTGGTGCCCTAGATGTTTACTGTCATTGTTATAAACTGTTTGACCCAAAGTGGTTATTATTTATAATTATGTTTCTGGCACAAGACATTAACATCCGTTTCTTTCGGGCAGTGTTTGAATCAACAGTTGAATTTGCCTTTTCTGTTCAGTACGGCAGTCCTTGTTGTTCCAATAGTAATAGCATTGACATAAACACATGTTATAGTTACTTAGTTTGCTTTTATGTTAACATTTGACATTACTAATAACGGCAAAAAACTGCACAATCTGTGCGCACGGAATTGTACTTTTTAAATTACATTTTTAAAGTGTAAAAACCAATTATCCTCAAGTAATTACATGTTTGTTAGACAGGTCAAAGGAACTTAATTTGGTCCATTATTATGTTTTTTGAAAGTCTTGGTCAAAAACTGACACAGGCTCCAAAATTAGAGTCGTGTTTGGTCTCATAAATTTATATTAAATACTAAGTTTTTGATGCAAGGCATCTGTTTAGCTGAGGGGTTTGTTTCTCTGAAAGTGCAGGCTCTTTTGTGGAGAATGACCTGCCTTCTCTGCCTTGTGTGGGGTGACAAAGACCCCTAATCTGCTTGCTTCAAATATTGATCCAGCACTAGCTGAAGATGCCATTTTGTTACATTAAGCCCCTCCATGTGCTCTACTCCATTTAACTCAGTGGTTAAATGATATTTGGGAATGTTTAGTTTATTTTAGTGGTGTGTATGACCTATTTAGTCCTTCTTTGGCCATCCTATCCAGAAGTTTGGAAAAAGGCATGACAGCCATGTTCCTAGCCTATTTACACTTGGGGCGATGTGTTGTGTGTGTTCACTTCCTTTCCTTGTCTCAAGGTTAAATTAGTTCTGCTCGCCTGAGTTCACTGGAGTTGGATTGCACTGTTTGTCACACAAGAAGTGACTTGCGTTGTTTTCATACATGTAGAAAAAGATCTGTTGAATTTATTACTTTAGATTGTTTTGCTTACAAGTGGTTGTGGATTGATATTTTTATTTGTTGACATAATTTCAAATCTTCTGAGTTCCCTTTGTTTACATTTTACAATTTGCCACTATAGACATCCATCTTTTTTTTTTTGTTGTTTTTTGGTGGCATCAATTTATGCTAGTTCTGTTACAAAAGAGGCTGTAAAAGCACACCACCTGTTGGTGTCCAAGTGCCTCTATTCCTCCACTCGCTCCTCTTACCACTAGTTCCCTGTGAAGCTTGCAGAGCCACCGCTCAGCATCAGAGAGCGGCCTCGGGCTTGCGTTGGAATGCAAAACACAGGGTAAATCCAGTATTCATGCTTACTGTGTCATTTGACAAGGTTGTTTCTGAGTTGACATATGGTAATTTGGTAATGACGTGTTTGCATATAGTCATTAGCTCTGCCTTTCACCACTATTTCCTTGGGCTAACAATAGTCCCAATTATGTCTGTAATTGTAAATGTATTACGTTCTCTTTTATGTAGCAATGATCGACATATGGCTGTGTTATTTGCCAGGGTCGCGTAAAATGAAAGACAATTTTTTAAGTCATTACTTGGTAGTGATTTGACTGAAGGCAGAGTATTCATCATTTCATGGCATTGTCTTGTACTGTTTGGATGGGAAGGCAGTGTCTCAGAGAAATTATCACTTTTAAGTAGACCTGCCTAAAGTCTATGTGTTAAGTAGCCTCGTGTTGTCTGTTTTCCCTCATTGGTCTGTATTTCAGCGGGGTTAGTAATTTGAGCTGCATGTTTCAGCCATGTTTGGAGACTCAATAGACGATCACTGATCGTCATGTTTTAACTTTCCAAATACACAAGATTTGCCCATGACTAGCATCTTTTTTTATTTTTAATATAATTTTTGAATTACAAGCATATATTTGATGCATTAGCAGTGAGAACGTTGCTTCTGTTTTTAAGAAAAATGCTGACATACTGCACCCCTGCACTGGTGTCTTATGGGAGGCTAATAACTTGCCAATATGAATCATCTGACAGGTTAAGATAAGGGTTGTGATATAGCAAAGCTAGAATAGTTTGAATCATTCATTACCATCATCCTCCCTGTTTCTTTTTTTAAGAACTACATGTAACTTCTCTTTGTGCTTGCTAGTGCCATTAAAATCCTGTATCTGCAAATTTCTCTCATAGGGTTTATTAGAGACTGAAGGGTATGAACGAACAGCAGCAAAGAATGGCTGCAGTGGGAACTGACAAGGAACTCAGCGACCTCCTGGATTTCAGTGCGGTAAGAGAGTGGGAGAGCAGTCTGGGTGGTTTTGGGTGGCAGTGGTAGGTGGGTGGCACTGGGAGAAAGAGCTAAAGAGAGTGCGATACAGGTCTGGGTATAGGGGCAGAGGAGAGCTGGAGGTCTGAATGAGAGAAGTGGGGAAAGGGGCGTGGAAAGAAACTTAGTAGGAAACTTAATTTCTCAAAATCTGCAACAGAAAACCTGAAATCTTTTTTATAACATTAGGTTGTGTCAGCTCAAGTTATTTCCATCCCTCATTCTTGGCATGCAGAGGTAGTGCTGATTACATCAAAGCATGGCAGGTAAAATATTGCTATACCTCAGGGTGACTGGTGAAAATGAATTCAGGTTTTAAATATAGGTTACTCAATTATGTAGGTGATGTAGAGATACAGCAACAAGGAAGTGGATCCTTACTGAAATGAACTGGTGTCCACTATAAAATGTAAATAGTGAATCAAGAACGACGGCAGGAGATGGTGGAAATAATTTCACCCCTGTTCGTCTTGTTAACAGAATCTGAAGGGGGGGGGTAATAATGTGATGTATGCGCAGGCAGCTTCTGCATTTGTTTTTGTCATATTTTTAGTCTTTAGGAAGACATTTTCACAGAGATGCTTTCAGAGCTATCCTCCAGACATTATCTACAAAGTGGATAGATGTATTCTGTTCAGCTTTATTTACCTGTGTTTCATTTTGTTTTGAAGCCCTTTGTTGAGCTTTACGCTGACATAAACATCTCATAGGCCCAATGGAGCTGTGTTAGTTTTTGCTCCTAAATAAATTGAGGAGCTGGTGAGGCTAAATTGCCAGCTCTGGGTAATTAATATATATGGGGCACAATAGCTAATTCTAAACTGTGACTCCTAATAAATATTGTCAGCAGAATTAATGTCCCATGAGATTTCTTTTGATAAACTACAGTTGATAAATACTGAAGTGTTGATATCATTACAAGAGTCATTGAGGGCTTTAACACCAGGGAACAACAGGACTAGCTTTATTTTAGTGTTTTGTTTTGTTTTGTTTGTGTTTTTTCTTTTGTTTTTTGGAAATGCATTGATGTGCATTATTGGTAGAGCTCCATTATAAAGACTTGCACGATTCAGTTAGCTGCTTCGTTAATGTAGTCATATTATCTGCCACACCATTGGTATTTAAAGGAAGTCTTACCCCATGAAAGAAAAACACTCCTTGTTGTGAAGGGGGGTTTGTGGGAGGCTCTCATTAAACAGTTGGGTTTGTGTTAGAAAAGCTCAGATTGATCAGCTGCCAGTTTGTATCAGCAGATGTTCCGTCTAAATGTGACATTCGTAATATGGGTGAGGAACTGTCAAACATTGTACAAACAAATTTCCTCCTCTATGTTTATTTGCTGGCTAGTCACGAAAATGCACGCTTGATTGGACGTGGAATAAAGCTACACATGTCAGAGATATCTGCAACCAAATGTAATGGAAACAAAGATGGTTTCCAAATTGGTTGTTGGACTGGTTTAGACTGTTCAAAAAAAAAAAAAAAAAAAAAAAAAAAAAAAAAGATCATATGTGGTAGTGGCAGATTGTGTTATGGTGTCCTACTTTCAAAAAGGTTTGCTTTGTACAGTCGAGTACGTCACTGAAAGATACCACACAGCAGATATTTAGACCACACCGTGGTAAAGCCCACAGTGGCACGCTGACAGAACCCATGGCCTCATCAAAGTGTTTTAGAAGTTTAAGTATAGTATACTTCTGGACCTCTGGTCTTTATGTCTCAGATATGTCTGAAAGGTTTAATTCCAAATGCTGTACATTTGCTTTGGCAAAAACTTGCCTCTTTATTGGTTGATTTACAATAAAGAGATTACATGTTTTTGAAATGTGGTATTTTGTGAATAAGGACCTTGAATGCTTATAATGCTTGATAGTCTGTACCAGGATGTTTTACTGTTATGCTGTTGTCAATCAATGGTTAAATCAATGTTTTTCCAATAGTATCTCACTTTAGACTGATCCAAACCTGAAGGGCCTGTAAGGGAAAAAAAACATACAACAGCTGAACGACATGTGTGTGTGATGTCATTTATTGGTAGAAATAGGATGTGTGAAGTGTGCCATCCTTTGCTTTGTTATTTACAGTATCTTTCCTCTTTTGTCTTGTAGATGTTCGCGCCTCCAGTAGCCAACGGGAAGAACAGGACAATGACACTTGCCAGCAGTCAGTTTAGTGGATCAGGTAAGTTTTTCAGCTCAATGCACAAACCTACACTAAATCTCATGGCAGGGGTGATGTTTTGTCTGCACTGTATGTCTTGGCAAATGTTGGGTTTTATTTTAGCTGAGCATGTGATTTAAACTGACATTACTGTGGCTATGTGTAAGTTTTGGCAAAAGCAACAATATACTAATTTAATATTAAGAAATGTATGTATTACTTAAGCATTAAAAGGTTAGCTTGCCCGAATCCCATTTTTTTTCCTACACAATCCTTGTGTTATCTAGCATGCAGACAGTTTCAGTTTTGTTTTCCCAGATTTTGAGATCTCTGCCACTGCCTTTATAGCAGAGGTTAATTTTATTTGTGGTGCTCAAAGCTTTACAAAATTGAGGAAATGGTTGTGCTCGTATTTGTTTATCCTACACTGATTGTAATAGATTGAGTAGTGTAAGTAATTTTTGAAGAAATTACCGTTTGGCAAAATGCTGCAGCTTCCTCTAGGCCTGTTTATGTGGTGATTCCTTGATTGTTATCTAAATAGAAAAAAAATCCTTTCAGACTACTGTTCTTGGCCTTTTAACTGTCCTGAATGTAGCATCGGCACATCTTTGAGAAACAAAAAAAAATAGACTGCGCCTTTAAATCTTTCCAGACCGAGAATATTTTTGTATGAAGCATTGAAACTGTGAGAAGATTTATTAATATCTCTCCATGAGTTTTATTTAACAACCTATTAGTCTATATTTCAACATTTTAAAGTGCGAACTAGCCGCCATTTAACCCCCTCAAGCACCTGAAACCTATGAGTGAGCTTTTCTCTCTTCCTGAATGTTATTAGTAAGTTGTATTACTTTCGTTCCTCTGTCACCCTGCCAACCTGGCGTGTGAAATCGAGTCACACTCCCCAGTGTTCCCCAGAGTGAGAACTTGGCCACTGAGGAACAAAGACAAAAAAGGGGGCTTATGGACTTGAAACGACTCCCCCACCCTGAAGTGTAAAACACTCCTCCCCCAACACAGCACAGGGCTCTTACCCCCACTGATCTGCAGGAAATGGCTTGAGCCCGAGACAATGTCCCTCACCCCCAGCTCGCAGCCTCTTAAACTGGCCCAGCATGCAGAGAGTGGCCAGAGTGGAAGAGAGAGCTTGTTGAATAGGGATCAGCCCGAGGAAGGCAGGATTCTGTTTGTTTCTATTACAGCAGGCAATTACTAAGCAGTGAGGAGTTAATTCCTTCCCCCCTCCTCGTGTCCTAAAGTGTGGCCCTTGGTCATTGACACCCATTTTAATGCGATACTTCAAGCTGTCAAATTTAACTTTGGGAGATCTACAGGTACCCTCTAATAGCACTTAAGAGTCAAAATGCTAACATCCGCCCAGGGGTTTCTTATAGATCGGTGTCATGTTATAACTCATATAATACATAGGATACACTCTCTCTGCATAAGGAAGAAAACTCATATAGACAGTCAGGACATATGAGGCATATAATTATAATTATATATATATATTTGTGTGAGTGTATGTATGTAATGCCTGGATTTGTCAACAGGACCATATTTTGAAACCCAGCCCAGATTGTTGTATACTACTCCAAAACACTATATGGCTAGAGGCAAGGACACCTGTTTATTATAGAAATGATGACCATTAAAGAACAATGTCCGCCTATGACGTCACTTAGGCGGCTTGTATATTCAAGGCCCCAGCAGCGCGGGAACGGTAGTGGGCAGCCTAGTGGCCCACCAGACCACCACTATTCATCAACACAAAAGTGCTCAGAGGGGTGCTAATTGCATTAGGCGTCCTTCTCCCTTCCTCAGTGGCCAGAGTGTGTGTGTGTGTGTGGGGGGGGGGAGGGTGTGTCGAGTAGAGTGGAGTGGAGGGGAGAGGAAAGAGGAGAGGATTGGCAAGAAGTGTGGGATGTTTGAGAAGTAGGGGAGGCAGAGTGTGATGGTGTGTGGTGGGAGCTGGCCAAACCCACAAGCCTTCAGGCAGGCGTCCCCTCTGTCACCTTTGCAGCTGCTGGCAACGTCTCCAACCCCCTTCACACACATACAAACACACAAATACACAGGACGCGACATGCTCGCTTCCCTGAGATCACAACAAACAACACTGTGAATTTACACATGTGGTCTCCCCCGCTGGCTAGCTGACTAGCTATGTGTTTGACTTATGCACTCTCAGTTGTGTACCTACACACGGCTGCAGTATTGTGTCATATATTTCTCTGTGCATTAGTGAGTTGTAGTTAGAAAATCTAAGCCCTCAGAACGAGGAAATCTCAAAGGAGAGTGGCTTCCTTCTTCAACTAAATTAGATGTTTTCAGAGCCTGCAGCCGTAAGAAGGCTTTGTGGCTTAGAAAATAAATATTTTTCTGGGCTCTGGTTGTGAGTCAGTATTTGTCTTCATTCACACTAGCCATGTCAAACTCTAGATGGATGTGATATGCTTCCAGAGAACGTGTATATTTAACTGGTGGATAATTCAGAGTATTTTAAGTCCTAACCTTGTTTTCCCATTGACTGTTCAAAATTTAATCTCTTACTTCACTTAAAGCTATATGTAGCTCCCATTTGATAAGAAGCATTCGTCTCTGTTATGGACTTAAGGGGCACGGCCAGTTTCACCAGTTGAGCTGTAAATTAATTCAGTTTTTTTTCAGTGTAGTAATGCGCTTCTCTTCACCCATTTTTGTAATTGTCCATTGTTTGAAGATCGCATGAATTTTGATTTTAGATTTGTTAGTTAGCATGAGCTACAGTGCTCAAGAACTCTCTTTGTGTAATCTGAGATGTCCTGTAAGTATGAATTGCATACTGAGAGGATACATTGACACTAATCATTTAGTCCTAAATGCTATTTAGATTTTGTACAGCACCTTTTTTCCCCTTACAATTAGTATCAAAAAATGTGGAAATGTGTTGTTACAGAGGGTAAACATTTTAATGCATTCATCAATATTTGTAATCAAAGGCACTGGAATCATGTGTTTCAGAGTTACTCGTCTGTTAGTTAATGTTCATAAATTTAAACCATTTGTGTTTTTTATCCATGGTTAAAGAAAGATTGTTGAACCATTGGAAGCTTCTTTTCTGCTTCTAGCAATATGATATAAAAACAGCAAAAAACTGCTAGCTGTCACTGCACCCAAGGAGGTGTGTTACCACTGCTACGCAAGTATCGCACCATTGTGTGTCAAGATAATCAATTGCTGGGATTTTTAAAAGGCATCTACAGTAGCTGATAATAAAAGTGTGGTAGCTTCAAGTTCTTTTTATTTTCCAAACAAAGAAAAATGAAAAGTGGGTTTCATAAACAGATTGAGTAAAGATGAAATTAGGATATAAAGATCTGAGTTTGTCCTATTAAATTTAATAGAGAATGCAGACTCTTTAACTGTTAGAGCCAACTTTTTAGGTCACGGGCAAAGGGTTGTTTTAAAGCAAAGGGCTATAAATATTTTTATATAACCAAAATAATTGATGTAGTAGTACATCACCGACCCACTTTAAATGGTACATATCTTGTTTTTACAATTAGATTTTAAAACTTGCTTGTGCAAGAGCAACATGGCAACATACCCAGCAGCCAAATGTTATCTCAAATGTAGTGGCCAGTGTAGCATGTGACCCTAACTGATAGTTGTTTTTTTTTTTGTTTTTTTTTTTTTATATATAAAGAGCATTTGAAGCATGGTTGGTCAGTTAAAAGCCCATTATACATTATTTTATCATTTTGGTTGCCTGTGGTGACTGTCAATTTGCATTTGGTATTACACATGACAAGAGATTAACAACAATAGAAAGATCTCTCCTCTGGCATAGCTGGGCTCTTCTAGGCTGGCTGAGCGTCAGTGTCACCTCAGCAGCTCTCCACCTTGTTTTAATTGCCTTCGAGTTAATTACTCCAGTAAGTGTGAAACAATGTTGTCAGACTTCTCCTGCACAGCCGTGCTTTCACTCTCTCCTCTGCACCCCCACTGGCCAAATGGAGGCTCCATAGGTGGATGAGTGGTGTATTGAAAATAGCTGTGAGGATTATGAACTTACTCTCCACCTCTACTTGTTGTCTTGGTGGTAGGCCTACTCAATGCAGGTGATTATTGACAATGATATGATGTGATTTTGCAGGTTACCTACTATATTTTTATGTGTTTAATACATATAAAAATACTTTTGATTTAACAGCAGTTTTGGATGAAGCTAGAGCGTCTTCAAGTGGAGAAGTGAGGGTGTTTGAGTTAAAATAGATTCATTCATAGCTAGGCTAGAAACAGACTACCTCATTGTTGGTGCCTCTTCTCTGAAGAAGATTTTTATCTTGCTAATTTGGTATTACTTCTCCTGGCACCAAGCTTTGGCTAAAGTGTCTTCATGCAAAGTCTGTCATCTTTATTTAGCGATGAGCCCATCACCAGTGTCCTGTGCCATTGGACATGGTTGATGGTGGTGCAGCGCTTTATTAGTGCTGTGGCCTTTCAGCAGGGCCGACCTGACAGTGAGCGAGGCTGATCTTTTTGAGGTCCCCTCTCCTCCCTGTTTGCCTGATTCTCCATGCCACTGGCATCAGCTCCATAGATCACGGCTGTCGCAGCGTGTGTAGGTGCTTGCACCGCTCTGTTAGTCTCATCACTCATTCTCACTCGTCAGCCAGGCTGCTGATCTCGCCCAGACCCCTTTCACTCTTGTTCCTTCTCTCTCTCTCTCTCTCTCCCTCTCTCTCTCCCTCCCCCTCTCTCGTCCCCTTGCTTTCTCCTTCCACCCGCTCACTCTCTCTTTTGCTTTCTCACACACATTTTTTTAATTAGGCAAAAATCAAAGACGAAATATGAATATTCATAAGGAAACCACATTAATATGCACAATTATGCAAATCAGCATGCAATTAAGCCTTGTGTCTCCAGAGAGCCTGGATAGCATTAGTGCATAAGACAGGGAGAAGGGGATGATGGGGGTATTTTGGAGTTTTCTGCTCCACCAGTCTTTTGGCTGTGTTTTTCCTTTGTGCCACACATCAGTTCTTTCTTTACCTAAAACATAGTGGTTCATGTTTTGTCTTTACACATTTCGTTTTGTGTTATTTTATGTGTTTTGTATTTGTCAAATCGAGTGAGTGGAATTTAAATGTGGTTTAGATGACATTATATCCTCTTGGATTACATTAGGGATATTAATGGTTAATTTTCTGATATTCAATGACCGTAATGAACACTAATGGATACACTGAGCAGCATTTCCTACGTGGTTTTCCCCAGAAATGGTTTAACATTGCATTGCATCTTGAATGCGACAGCAGCGTCTTTGATCAATAGTGATGCTCTATCCTGGCTTGTGCAAGCCCATTGTGGCCACTTAAGGATATCGAATGTTGAGAGTATGGCATTGTGACGAGTTCCCTTGATATGACTCCAGCATCAGGGCATCTCTATATGTCTGTAGTGACACATAGGATAATAATTATGTGTTCTCACTTGGTGATTGCTAATATTCTTTCACAGTATGAGCCCAACCTGCCTTTTGATTCTATCATATTTAATTCAGACTAACTTCCTGGAGTCCTTACCTGTCAATCTTAACACTGTCTTTTGTTTTTTCAGCACTAGATGAGCGCAGCGGCTCTGGGTCTTGGGGCTCAGCAGAACAGAACAGTCCCTCTTTCAGCCAAGGACGGGTAAGATCTAAATACACACACACTCACATTCTTTAGTTGCCCACGATTTTAAGTTTGGAGATCTAAGCATTAACACCAGATGCCATGATATTGTCACACACTCGCACGTATTCGATTGAGCACTCTGCCATGGATGAACATATATACGCACGCACGCACACGCATGCACACGCCCTCTCCCCCAGCCACCACAACAGCTTTGTGCTGTTTTCCTGCCGTGTGCCATGTTTGATTTGAAGTGGTAGTTTTACTTTCTACCTAATAACCTTGGCTCAGGATCCTGCATTGGCAAGCTCTCTGGTAGCCCAGAACCTCTGTGGAAGCCCACCAGTAATTGCAGCTTCACATCCGCCGTAACTGTCTTGGCACAACTCTTGTGTAAATACAAGGAACAGGGGGTGAAATAGATGCAGCGGGCTTTGATTACCACAAGTTGATAATTAAGAAAGTCGGTTTGAATCCCCCGAGCTGATGCAGATTTGTTTGGCATGGATCCTGTTAGTTAGACAGAAAAGCAGAGGGAGGGTAACTGCTAAGCCATATAGGTGTGCTTACAAGATAGGGATGGCCATAAAGAGTGGCTATCATTTAGGTTTGTGTATTTGTTCAAATGTATATACCTAATATTAATGTCTGCATGTTCTTTATTTCCATGTTTTTTTTCCTTTTTTAAGGTTAATCATGTTGTCTTGTGTTCGCCATTGTTCCTATAGGGCTATGGAGAAGGATCCCACTACAATGAACATGAAGGCTTGTCCTCTCCGTTCATCAGTTCAGGGATCGCAGGTAAGCTCTTTTTTGCTCTTTTTGAGTAATTTTTCACAAGTGACTCTTATGTGGTTAAAAAAAAAAAAAAGCCTTGATGAAATTTTTTGTAGCACTTTAGCAAAATGAGTGTATAAATTGGGTAAATTTACTGCTCAGTGCCAGAGGAAATGTTGCTTTGTCACACTCCAGTTTTAAAATAAACATGTTGATAATGGCCAATTCGACTGTTGTGCATATTTTGTTATGACCACAGAATTGTTTTCTTTGTGGCAAAATGTGTATGTGTGTCTACATGCATGTATGTGCATGTGTGTGTGCCTGTGTTCATTCGTTGAGTGTTGGGGATGTTAGGGCACTGAAGCAGAAACCTTCCCTAGGGTTTTTTTCTGGCAGGCGGCTTTATGCAGCTGAGCGTACTGAAAAAGGGGAGAGCATCTCTGGACTTTCTGTACTTTAGAAAACCTAGTTTTCATTTGTTTTAGCACACATCAGTGCCTCTTAATGTGTGCAAACAGCTCAGGGTTCCACTCCTTCAAACGATCTTCTCTTTCATCTTACAGGTAAAAATGAGAGGCCACCGTACCCTCCCTTTGGAAGCCAGGTATGTTACCATTTTTCTAATTCCTTTCATTTCACTTCAAGGATATGCCGTTTGTGAGAGATAAATTCATGTAATGTGTCAGTGTAAAGGAAGCCCTGTTTTCTCACTTCTCTTTTCAGGTTAAATACTTTGAATTAACGGTCTTCATTTCCTAGAACAGAAGCTGTTTGTTTGTGCTGTGCTTTCCCACGCCCCTGTATGTATTATTAGTAAGACCTTGTCTTTTTGTCTTGTCCTAGCCTGGTTTTCTTCCCAGCGACATAGCGATGCCCAGCCCAGATGCCATGTCCCCCTCTGGCCTGAAGTCTGGCTCCCAGTTTTACCCATCATACCCCAACAACCCTAGGAGAAGGCCGCCTGAGGGAGGCATAGGTAAGATAGACATTGGGCATGTGGCACCAGTAATTTCTTCCTCTGTCTTTATTTTCCACCATTCCCCTACCTTGATAATCTACTGATTAATTTCTTGATTGTTTGGTCTATAACATGGCAGGAAATGAGCATCACAATTTCCCAGAGCCCAAGGTGATGTCTTCAAATAGGTTGTTTTGTCTCACCAATGGTCCAAAAGCCAAAGATGTCAATTTTGATGGCTAAGAATACCAGCAAATGAAAACATTTGAGAGGTTGGAAGGAGCAAATTGTTGTCATTTTTGCTTAAGAATGGCCTCAAACTATTAATTTTTTTACAGTAATAAAAGACTAATTGGTTTAGCAGTACTTACCCCTGCAATTTATGAAATTGTAGGAGCATAGTTGTGAAATTGAGCTACTAGACCAAAAGTGCATTTCTCATCTTTTGTGTAAACATTTTTGAACGGTTGACAGTTGTGCTTGACTCTTTTTTTTTTTTGTAATTTTTGTGTACATATGACAAATCTTTTCAAAACAAAACTGTGCACAGATGACTGCACAGCATCATTTCATTCACACTGACATGTACATACAGATTGGCATGGATGGGTGCTGTTGTGTGTTTTCTGGTTTTTGTTCTGCAGTTTAAATTAGAGCAAACGCAGGTGAAACTGCACCTGAACTGACATAACATTGACATATGTGTCTTTGCTGATTTTTTTTTTTTTTCTCTCTCTCTCTTTCACCTTCCCTCTGTGTCTCCACCGCCTGTATGTAGACACTCAGCCAAAGAAGATTCGGAAACCCCCTGGCCTGCCGTCCTCGGTGAGAGCTTATTTCTGCTCGCCTTCACAGCTCACAGCCAGTCCTTCTCTCTCTCACTCACTCTCTCTCTCTCTCTCTCTCTCTCTCTCACTCTCTGTCTCTCTCACTCTCTCTCTTTCAGTACACACACTTGCTGCACACTGACACATACACACTGCTTTCCCCACTCTGCTTGAGCAGTTCTTTGACAGACAGGGGTAAAGATCCTCTGCTCAGTCAAACTCTGTGAGCTGACAGTCAGGCAACTCAGGCCCCAATAAACATCATCACTGTGGTTGTCTCTACACTACACTCAAGTGGTTTCAAGTGGTGTTCAGGGTCTGGTTGTCATGTAGACGAGCAACTTTATAGGATTTTGAGGTACTTCGTCAAGTCTTGTAACTGGAATTATATGATTTGGGAGGACACAGAGATAATGGATTTGTGGAATAAAGATGCAGATGTTTCAGGCAGTCGAGTGCACGAGAGGCCCAAGCAGGTTTGATTCTAATAGCTGGTTCAAATTTGGATCCAGTTCAAATTTGGTACTAAGATACTTGGATTTGTTAAGCCCAGTTTTACAAAGCTCTTATTGAATCCTATCTCTTCTCTCTTTTTTCATTAGCGCAGGACAGTGTAGAGACCGTTCAGGAAGTTGTTGACTAAATAGCAAATATGTAATCTCTCTGGCAAAACTTTCACTTCTTTGAATAACAATCTTGTAGTTTTAGTTCCTAAATATTAAGTTATTTGTAATGTGTGTTCCTTAAACTTGTTAAAAGATAAATCTAAAAAGGTTCAGTGGATTTGACACTGGATTCAACAGAGCACTATTGAACCCCAATCCTAGGTCCAAGCAGTTTGGAAGTATCCTTTGATTTACTGTACCAAGTGTCACATTTTGTCAGTGGGCCCAGAATTCCCAGCAGCTGATGCAGCCTGTGTGTTGATGATGGCAACCACACATAGCTGGAAACACTAGTCACTGTTACATGTTTGAGTATGTACTGAATGAATCTCACTGTTGGTTTAAAGCGACTTGACAAAGAATTGAATAAGGCTGCAGTTGCCCACATCATGCCCATTTATAGTTTATTTTTACAAGCTAAATTTGAGTCTTGTGTGCTGATTACCAGCTTGTCCTTCCATACAGTTTCAGCAAGTAGATCAAAGATGACTCAGAGGCAGTTTGGTCTACTTGAATGCCACATAGCATTTTCAACATAACAGTAACTCCTCTTAATATTTTGCTCTTCATTTACCTGAAACAACTGACACATTACTTTTTACGATAGCAAACATGATATTTCATGTCAGAAGGATCCTACCGTGCAGTAGCCTGTGTTAATGTTGCTATTAGAGCCCAGTCTTGCTGCTTGAGCTGCCACTGGGTCATCAATATGAAATACTGCCATTGCACAAACATTTTCTGTAACCCAGTCCCTTGCGCTACTGTAGTTCTCAGATGACAAGAGTGACCCAAAAAATAAACTGGATATGGAACCTTTGCATCTCTGCTCTTGTGGCATCCGTGTTTCAGTACGGTGCCTTGAAGCAGCACACCAGTAACACAAGCAGAGGAAAACAAGATTAAGACAAGTTGTTATTGACCAATTGTAAATATTTGCTCTGATTGTGGAGGTCATGTTCTAAAAGTTAAAGAAATATAAAATTTCCTTGGTCAAATACCTGTTCATTAGTCCCGTCTTTGCCCCATGATTTCATCATTCTAGTAAATGTTGCACAAATTTTGATAACAAAAGTTCAACTCATGCCAATGCTGATTTATTTTTTAATGCTTGGATGAAGTAAATTCAAAGGATTTATATGGCTGACTAGGGTTAGGGTTAGAAATCACAGAGCCATGGATGCTTTATGTGGCAGGAAATGAAGTCGAGCGTTAGTTAGTTATAGTGCTGTGATCTGACTCTTAGTTTGAGATAAAGTTGCAACAGATGCAACTACTGTAGCGGGCTACATTGATTAGGTGGGTTCATATCAGATCGACCAATAGTCAGAGACGGATCACAAGTGGACCTGGTGAACGATCTGCTTAATCAATTTCTTGATTCACTGTACAATGAGGCAAAGAAATCTGTTTGTTGTTTTTGGTGACATCGGTGCTGTCCTCTACCTGCGGGTGTTGTCGTGTTGCAGTGGCTGCCGATACCTGCGTGTAGACACACTTCGCCATGGTGACGACATCACAGAGATTTGAACGTGAATACTTTGTTTGTGGCCCTCTCTTTTTCACTGTCTGAACCTCAGTCATTCCCCACAGTGTGAACGATGGCCGCGTGGTTTTAGTGCAAATGAGATGTCTGTGTGTGAACCCCCCTCCCCCATTTCACCCAGCCCTCCGCCTACGCTTCACCACATGATGGCCTGGGTGGGCCTCCCCCTGTGAGTGACCCAGTTGTGAGGCGCAGTGCTTGCGAGGCCTCTTAGCCCCGTGTCTGAGCCCAGATTAATGACTGCCGATGATGATCCTGTGGTCTGTCCTCCCTCCCACACTCCCTCTCTTCCTGCCTCTCTTCGCCGCCCCTTCAACATACTCTTCTTTTTCTCTTTATCTACTTTTGTCACTTAAATCATGCTGCTGTAAATCAGTAAATGGACAAATAACAGCAGCACTGTAAAGGCTGTTTTCCCATTTCCCCTCAAGCTGCCTGACTTCTGTAACCCACCAATGCCTGTACACAAGATCCTTGCCCTAACCCTGTGAACCTACAGCCCCTCTCATCGGCAACAATCAGACACATGAAGGAACTTCTCTTCTGCCCCCTAGTTGTCCAGTACACTAACCACAAAACCCTTGTGGTTGAATAAAGCGCTTTGAGGTTAGGTTGATGTTAATCTTCATCTACTCCCCACCCCTTGCCACAACCCATGTTTTTCTAGTGTAGAGACCTTTACATGGTCATAACCTGAATTACATTAAACCCCTATTAGTTGAGGATTTTACCCTAGAAATCCCCTTTCTTCCTGAGAATACAATTATCCAGCAGCACCAGTCATTGTGTAGTTCTCTGTTCCCATCTAGAGCAGCAGGATTCACTCGACATTGTTCCCCGTGAAAGAACAACTCAAAGCCTATTGTTAAATGAAGCCATCTCCGTCATGTTTTCCCCTGAATTAACCGTGATCATTTTAAATCCCTTGTTTCCTTCACACTCCCCTGGCCATATCAAGCTTTGTTTAAGTCATTTAGATTACCTTCTCCTGTCCCCCGTCAACACCCCTTATCTCTCTACCCATTTCATAAATCATCAGGGCCTTCATTTTTTTCCCCTCAATCCTCCCCCTTGCCCCTTTACCACCCCCTACCCACTGCACTCTCTCTCCATCTCTCTCTCGCTCGCTCTCTCTCTCTCTCTCTCTTGCTGACTGGATCCCAGCCCCCATCTCTCTCCCTCTCTTCGCTCCCTCTCCTCAGCCCAGCTGCCTGTGGAGTTGGATATGGTCCAGGAACAGGCAGATGGCTCTGTAATTAGAAGTGCATCTCTCCATTCCCTTTCCACTTCTCCCTGTTAAATCAAATTACAGAAAAAATCCCTTCTCTGGATTAGCATTCTTTGCAGCATAGCCTCAATTCTCTTTTTCTCTTCCTCTATCTGCCATGTACTACAGAGGAGGAGAGAAAAGATGAACTGAGTGGCGACTGATGGTGTCAAGAAACTGAGGGCTTCTCATGTCCATCTTCAGTCTGTGGCTTTGGAGGCGCAGCATCCATTTTTGTTAGCAATATGCAGAAAGGATGTGTGACTCTTTAAGGTGCTAATATAAAATGTCCAGTTTCATCGGAGCTGATCATATCCATGTTTTCTAGTTCTCTGTTGATGCCATAGAGAATGTGTTAGTGCTAGTTTGAGGGTATTGCTAGTGGAGTGTGCATGGGTGTGTGTATGTGTGTGTGTTGGCCCACTGAATGCATGGTATGTGTGCGAGCTGATACCGAATGTGCTCTAGGGAGGGGCTGCAGGCCAGGCAGTGCGATGTCACTGGGGTCCTGGGAGCTAGAGGAAGTGCTCACTGTGCACTGGGATTCAAGCCGTCGCTGTGCCCAGCATGCCATGGCCGCTGTGTTCTCCTCCACAGGCGAGGAGCCGGCCTGCCTGCACCGCCGGCAGACTCCCTCTTGCCATCTTGTGGCCACTTAGAGCTAGTGTTTTCTCCATAGCAAAGATAGGGTGGATTGATACATTACTACTTTGTCTCTCATGATGCTCGAGGTTACATAGGAAAACTCTTTACATCCAGAATCATAAAATATCTATTTTCAAGTTTATAGTAGTTATTGTAGAAATCATGAACCAACTGCGCACTGTCTGCATGTTTGTTTAGGTGTATGCTTCCACATCTGGTGATGAGTACACCAGAGACAATGGAGGATATCCTGGTGCTAAGCCTGGAGCTGTCTACCCTGGCTCTTTCTACATGCAAGGTAACTTTTCACAAAATTTGACTGGAATAATTTTGTTTCTGCAATATTTTCTGTCAAGCTGTTTTCATATTTGCAAATGTGTCTCCACTTCTCTTAGAAGACCCCTGGTCATCTTCTGGCTACTCGGCCATGCTGGGCAACTCTCCACACATTGGACAGCCAGGCTCCTTCTCCGCAATTAACCCGCAAGACAGGATGGTGGGTAGAAACAAATTCAGTCACATTCCTGTCTTCCTGGTCATCTTTTTTTTCTTTTTCACCTTCATCTATTGCTTTCTTTACAATAGCTCATATCTTCTATTGTTGCTTGTAAGGAAATTGAACTTGAATGTATAAATTAACAGGGAGATCAAAGATTTTAGCATCTGCTCTGCTGAAGTGTCATTTCCTTTTCTTTAACACCTATCGTCTGAGATGTATACATTTATTTATCTGTTAACACACTGAGTAATTAAAGCTAAACTTCCATCCCATTATGAAGCTGATAAGATTTTTCATTTTTTTCTGTGAGCGATGTATGTGCCTTATGAAGCTGCTTGTATCCCTTCTCCAGAAGCGTCAACCCCTGCCTCTGTCCCCACAGAACTATCCTCTGCACGGCAGCGAAGTCAATGGCTTCCACTCAGCCCCCACCACCTACAACCACACACCCACCATCAACGGAGAAGGCATTATGGGTAAGGAACTGTTAAAATGAACTCATCACACAAGTATCTTGGTAATGTCTGTCACTGATTCAACTCCCTGGTCATGTAATTTTTTTTTTTTTTCTGCGAAAAACAAATTAGCAGGTCATCTGACTCATATTACTTATTTTGTCTCTGCAGCCAACCGAGGCACCACAGCTGGCAGTTCAGGAGATGAAATTGGGAAGGCTCTTGCCTCAGTGAGTTCTTTTCTCTTTGTTGGTTTTTTTAAATTAGTGCTGGGCAATAAAACAATTACGACAGTTTTCGACAGGATTTTATTTTCTCTGACAAAGTGACAATGTGATATTGTCGGGCGATTCTTGTGAAGAAAGAACAAATAAGTGTGAATTCAACTAAGAATGACGATGATGCTAACAAAATATTCCATCACTGGTTTATTGTTTTGTTTTTTCATGGTTTGATTCAAAACAGATGAAAGCCCATTGTAAAACATATTGAAGACACATCCCAACAGTGAAGTCTAAAGACCTAATATTTGTTGTATACTTTAATATCATATCATACATTGTATTTTCAATATCTCTGGATATGTAATTGGTTTTAAACCATACAAACAATCCTCAAGTTTGGCAGATGGATTTGGCAAATGAAGCTGGGAGCTCAAACTTTTTCAGGTTGATGAAAACATTACCTTTGCCCAGTAAGACTTATTTGTCTGTTTAAATAAACTCTTTCGTTCTACTATTTAGAGTTTCATGACATGGTATATGAGTGATTAGTGAAAAATATTGTATGAAGTAGGAAATATTACATTGATGACATTTTTGCCATATCTTGCCCAGTAGTAGTTTGAATTGTTTGACTTAATTGTACTGAAAAGCATTGCTGTGTTTTCTAAAGGCATGTAGATAACATTGAGATGTTTTGGCTATTTCTTTCAGATTTACCCATCGGACCACAACAGTAATAACTTCTCCTCAGCTCCGTCTACTCCTGGATCTCCTCAGGCCATCGCAGGTACAGTTCAGTCCTCGTATACAGATAATATAAGGGTCATTACTACCTGCTTTCGATGTAAGATTCCTAACAACCTGAGAGCTATGTACATTTTGCCAATCAAAAGGTTGGTGAACAGAGTTCAGAGAAAGAGGGTAAAACCACCCTCTTTTGTTCCTATCTTTAACTCTAACATGCAACCATCCGTTTTGAATAATATATTAGTTTCAGCCACAGAATACCAACATTAGACCAATTCATTTACATTGTTCAGTTTGAGTGCAACCTTTTTCTTGGCACACAAAAATGAATCAGCTGAACTTCTTGGAGCAAAAATGATCCTCTGCGTGTTAAATGTTCTTTAGCACAGAAATGTGTCTGCAGCTCCATCTGGTGTAAAGTTAAATTAACACTAAACACTATCCCAATATTTCTCACAGCAGGAGCTCAGTCTCAGTGGCAAAGACCAACCACACCCAACTATGAAGGGCAACCACATCCACTGGTATGTTAAAACATTTTTCTGTTACATCAAAGTTATTTGGAAACATGGAGTTGCCGTAATATATTCTACTAGCCTTTGTATGGTTATTTTATGAGTTGGAATGTTACTGTTTAAATCATTAAATCAAAACTACCCTGTTTATATTTATTAGCTGTTTCTTGGACTTGTATTTTGTCCTGTTGATATCATATATAATTGCGCGTTTCTTGTATTTATGTAGCAGAATAAAATGGAGGATCGTTTGGAGGAGGCCATCCATGTACTGCGTAGCCATGCTGTGGGCCAGGGCCCTGGCTTAGAGGGCGCCCACTCTGACATGCACAGCCTGCTGTCTTCAGTACACAACGGGGGCCTCGGAGGCCTCTCTCCAGCTTTTCCCAACGCCAGCCTTGCCCTCAGCAACAGACATCCTGCTATGGTGAGTCACCTACTCCACCAGACTTTTGATGGTATATGACCACAACATGAGGCAAACAAGAGTGTTCATTTGTGTTTTTGGTTAATTTTATCACACCCATAACATGTATAAAGTTATTTGCAAAGACTTTGTGGTCACACTGTCAGAGTGGAGATTCAGATTTGTTTGGGGGGAATTCTGTACATGCACATCCCATCAGCCTCTGCTGAAGAAGCTGTCGTTATAAGGGTTGAGAAAAAGATACTATATGTTGTTTGTAACATCACTTACAAGAACCATAACCTGCGCAATATATTTTATTTGATGTAACTTTGTAAAATTTGGACTGATAGGGCATATTGATTGATCTTAGTTTTATGTTGCACAACAAATTGCTTTTTAAATTATTTAGTTTTCTGTCCTAGTTAGCCAAAAACTTAAAGCAAAACAGAAAAAAAAAAAACACTCATTCAAAATTGTATTACTCAGAAGTTTATTGCTATTAACAAGGATGCCTGTCAAACACAGTATCATTTGTGCCATCTGCTGGCCAAAATAAAATTTCAAGCAATTGGAAATAGAAAGTATTTTCATGCATAATTTTCACTGAGTTATGTAGCATTGGTTCCACAAAAATATTTGCAAATGAAATGAGTAACATTGTTAATTAGCTGCTTTGCAAAGTATATATTTTTTTCATTCAGTTGCAGACATGTACCTCTTTCAATAATTTTTTTGATTGTAGCCACGCTGCCTACTTTAGTTGGACCAAAACATTTTGTTGTAGGATCCCTTGCAATCTGTTTTGTAGTGGTTCTATTTGTCCTTGTGAGATTCACATCATTGTTCTCCACCTTGATCAGCAGGGAGGGAAACATGAGGAGCCCACAGGCCTTCCTCCCAGCAGTACTCTTCTGCACGGTCATCACGCATCTGGACCCACACCGTCAGCTGGCCAGCCAGAAGCCTTTACCAGTAAGTTTGACTCATATGTTTATTTATTTAGCAGAACATGCATGTTGTTATTTAGTGACATTACATAATAGTAGGTCTTGTATTTTGTGGTGTAATGGTGCTGAAATGAAAGATTGGTTTTGCAACAGTGCTAGTGTACATTTCCACTGATTCATAATTTTTCCACCTTAAGACTCAAATGAAATCCCCTCTCCAGAAAAGGGGAGTTTTGATTAAGCCCATCTTCTGACACTAAAAATATGAAGACTTAAGTGCCTTGGAATTGAATCCTCACTTTTCTGTGTTTGTCCCTAGGTCTCCCTGGTGGTATGGCTCGCTCCACACACTCCTCCAGCAGCTCAGACATCAAGAGAGAAGACAAAGATGATGATGAAAATTCTGTTGGAGACAAGTCTGACGATGAAAAGAAGGACTCCAAGATAGCACGTAGTCGAACAAGGTAAGTTGTCTTTACTTGTTTCACAGTATTTTTACCTGCATTTGTGTTTTGACCAGAAACAAAACTGTTTAATCGTGGTGTTTAATTCAAGTGCAAACAATTTTATCCCACAAAGGTGGAGATTTTCTTGTCACAAATGCCAAGTATGAGAATATAAAGGGAACCATTTGATGGTGGAAATATCCGCTGCAAGGTTCCAAATGTCAGCTGTTAGACACTTATAAAAGATAATGTAATTCAATTACTCTTTCCTGTGTGTCCCACTGACGGCTCAGTCTGGGTTAGATGTTTAACAATGTCAAAATCCCCCTCCCTTCATGTCACGTTTTCAGAAAGGAGGCGTTGACCCTCCAGATGCTCTCTGGCCTTTCAGACCAGAAAGATGAGTAAGTTTCTCCAATAGAGAATCAATGTCTTGTGCTTTGTGGGCTCTTGCCGGACATCACTCAAAGCACATGTTCATGGCGCTGGTGTCTAAAATGTGAATTTTAATTGGCAGAATAACTGTAGTAAAATATTATGACATTCTGAACTTCACTAGCCATATGCTGCAAAGGAGTTTAAAGGTTTGATATGGAAAACTTGAAAATGAACACAAATCCTTATCTTGAATCACAAAGATTTTTTGATGACAGAAACGGTGCAAGCTCCAGCTTATCATGCCTTCCCTTCTTACAATACATAATGTTAGGTACAGCAGCAAGCAATTTGCACACAGTGCAGTATACTATTAAAAGTGAACCTGTCTAACTTTCGTGGGGTAAAGATTGCAAATTGATCTTCTGAAATGGGAGATTCACAGTATTCACTTTTATATAGTATTAACTGCTCGCACATCAATTCAGTACAAAAGTTCAGTACTATAGTGTTTGATGGTTTATTTGAAATTTCTTCCTGCCCATGTCTTGATCACTTCATCTCTATTTGTAACCAGTCAGGACAATGAAGATGACGAGGACGTTCCCCCAGAGGTGAAGATGGAGCGCGAGAGGGAACGGCGAGTGGCTAACAATGCCCGTGAGCGTCTCAGAGTACGGGACATCAACGAGGCTTTCAAGGAGCTTGGGAGGATGTGCCAGCTGCACCTCAGCCATGACAAACCTCAGACCAAACTTCTCATCCTGCACCAAGCCGTCAATGTCATCCTCAATTTAGAACAACAAGTCAGAGGTCAGTCTGCAAGCAGCACGTAGTGGATGGGAAGCACAGATTTGTTTAGCTCTGTTAAATACAGTTATTTCTTGATACTGATGAAGCCTGTTTCTGTTTTCCTGTTCTCTGTCAGAGCGTAACCTTAACCCCAAGGCAGCATGTTTAAAACGCCGTGAGGAGGAGAAGGTGTCTGGGGTCGGTGAAGCACCCATGCAGCTCTCAGGAGGCCATCCTAGTATGGGAGGAGATGGCCACAATCCAGTTGGCCACATGTAACACCAGGTAGGTCTTGAGGATTTGCTAATGAAGTGATTGTTCAGAATGTAAACCAGAGGATTTTGTTTGTAGGCATTTATTTTACACATGATTACATTTTTAGCAGTCAGCATAATGTTTGTGGTCCTTTCTTTTCACAGATCTGGTGGTGTTTCCTTGGCTGTCAGAGGATGTGGCCTTAACAAATTTCTTCCACCCATTATTCTCAGTGTGTGTGTATATGTGGACATGTCTGTGTATTGTCCGTTCAAGTTTCAAGATGCACATTCACACACTCGTACACACATGCATACTGCCAAAACTGACACAGCCTGTTTGTCGCACTCCCAACCATGACTACAAGCTCAAATGTGAAGAACTTTTTTTTTTTTTTTTTTTTTTTTTTTTTTTTTTGCTTTGTTTTATACATTTAAGATTTTTTTTTTTCTTTTTTGGTTTCCACACGATGGAACGCCGGAGTACTTTTATGTCCTGCCACAAATTGGGACTTCACACACTGCCGAGAGGTGCTCTGGTGAAAGAAAGGAGACCTAAACAAACACAAATTGAATCAAGGATTTGTGCCTAATTGTTACATGTTTTCTATTTGACATTTAAGCAAATTGCTTTACATGTGAGGAACATTTATTGTAAGGGATTGCTTATGTGTATGAGCAATTATTTTTAATGTATGTCATTCCCAGCGTGATGGTACAGTCTTACATATGTTATGTAACCAAACCTATAGTTGAAGTTGAATTGTCTAAATTCAGTGACTTTTCCTTGATCTTATCAGCAAATTTTCGGGGAGGGCAGTGAAAAGGTCACAAGGGAAGGTCAAAGTTTTTACAGTTCAAATGCAGCTTACATGAAAGACGGGAACTCTGACCTAGAGGCAGTCTCTGACTGGAGCCCGGTCTCGTCCCACAAGGCATCTGGAGACTTGGAATAGAAGACTCCTTCCTTGAAGGTTATGAATTTTCCAAGTGGTAGAATCTGTCAACTACAAAACTGTTCTTCCTCTGTGTTGACCACGAATTCTAGTATTACTCCAGTAGTTCCTTGTCATAGGTTCAGGTTTTTGTACTGCTTTATATACTAAAGCATTCATAGACAAGACAAAGCACAGTTGTATAGGTTTAGGCTGGAAGTTAAGTGTCGACCTGTAGTGCATTTCAGTCCCTGAAAGTCCTGTAAAAAAGCCATTTGAGACTCTTGCTAAGTGATAAGCACCAATCAGTGCTGTTGCTTTCTTGAAATGGTTCACTGACAATGCCAGCAGACTTCACAGTTCCAAGTTTTTCCCCCTTAATCGATCTTCTGTAAAAGACAAAAAAATCTGGGTTCCTGTGATGGAGGGATCTCATCAGTACGCAGTTGTTGAAGCAGACAAGTCTTTGTGAAACGAAGGCTTTTGTTTTCCTAAGCGAGCATTCCCACTGAATTACAGCCCTTCACCTATCTCCTGAGTAAGTTTGTTCTCACGTTTCTTACTGAGAGAAGTGTGATGTGTAAATTCACTTCATACATTACTCTGATATGTTTCATTTTTCAAAATTAAATATATATAAAAATATATATTTTTTGTTAGTCTATACATTGTAGATTTTTTACATAAATGGCAATATTAGTTTGAAGTTTAGAGTGTATTGTAGATGAGCTGAATAAGGGGATTTGACATTTAAATGAATTTGTTGAAAAATTAATTCAAAATTGAACCAAGGGTCAAAAGATGATTGAAGACAAATATTGAAAGCGTTTGGTGTATCCTTTATTCCAGTTTTAGTTGTAAGGCATATCATCAGCTACCCAGATGAATTCTTTCTTTCCATTTGGGGGTATGTGGACAGTTTGTGCTGCAATCTTGTTAAAGTGGTCTGACTTTAGCAGTGAGGCGCCGAGGAAAAATGTGGGAAGGGATTTTTGTCTCTAACAGTAATTATGCAACTGGTTTTGAATGTAGCTACCATACAAATGTGGATCGCCTTCATTTTCAAACTTGTGTTCCTGGGTTTTGTCAGTACAGTATAATAGTTTTCATTTCACCTTTTTCTAATGTCTGCCCTCAACCAAGTGGCTCTGTGTGCAGCTCACTTTTTTAGTATCCTGCACATATTTTGGAGGCAGACGTCGGTATTTGCGTGTAAGGTAATGGATAATATGGAGAACAAAACAGTGTTATTGTGATGTTAATCCCATGTCATGTCATGTTTTGACTGCATTTTACCAACGTGTAATCACAAATGGGAGGTAGAGCATTTTGTGTGTTTTAATTTCTACAAAAAGAGATGACGAAAAAGACCTATACAAGTCAATAGTGTGGCCTTTTCATTCTCAAGACTTAAGATGTCATGATGGGAGAGTGATACCTTATCAGTGCCTGAACTTGTATTTTCATTTAAGACAGTTTTATTTTGTGAACCATATCATTTCATTTATCATGGAGATTAAAGAGGTACTTGTTCATTCCCCCACCCTCCCTTCTCCTAATGCTTTTTTCAATTTTCAGGAAGAAGTTTAAATGGTATAAAGAGATTTTCTTTCAGTGTATCTAGTTAAATAAATAAATGTTACATAGATCTTGTTTAGTTTTTATTCCTTTTTTCTGATTTATTCAACTGGATTATATTGTCCAAACTGCTGTTTTAGTTAAGGTCATGGGTCCAGGTCATGAGTTTTCTTTCTATCTACCCTATATTTCTAAATCACTTGACATAACAGGGTTCAAGAGATGCTGCTTTTGGCTCTGAATGTCTGCTTTTGATGCACATTAACATGTTTCAGTGTATGTGTTGCTTCACTTTCAATGTAGGGAGTGAGTTTTATTTTCCATAGTAGCTAGAGTCTAATGATTTGGAGCATTTTAAATTTCTGTATATCAGAGTGCAAGCCCTCTGCTGCAGTGACTTTCAGTATATTTTGTCTTCAGTGACAATTTTCACCCCTGACCTTTTACTCTTCCAGCTCTTTGGTAACATTGACAGTGACTTTTTGTGAGAAGTTCTGATTACTTCTTTCAAAAAGTTGTATTTGAAGTTTTGGTTTTTTTTACTATAATTATTATTACAAGATCAATAAGTGTACTGAATATTGTCGATTTGTTCCAAGGGAAAATCTGACTTGATGTCAATTAGTATTCTGTGAACATCCCATTAGCCCGCAAGCTATATACTCAAATTTTTGTTTGGGGGAACTTTATTTCTTGACACAAGTCTTGACAGACACAGTTTGCAGAAAAGCAACCGACCACTGCAGGAGCACATAATGTCAACAGAAAATTACAATATTATAATGGAAAGTGTTCAGTTGACGGGCTTGGACTTGTTTTGGTATAAGAAAGCAGTAATAAAACGCTTGCTTTCATCAATTTTGTCATATCTTTGTTGAACTAAAAGGAGGGGAGACTATTGAGTGTTAAATACATTCACAGGTACAGAGCCTGCCATCTTGGGAGTGAGGATGACTCCTGCAAGGTCCTCAGAGTGCCTCACTCAATCTCTCTCTCTCTTTTTATATATATATATATAAATATATATAGTTGAGAACTGTCCTGTATATAACAGTAATGTAGCAATAAATGTGCCATTTTTAATAACAGATTATACCTTTTCCAATGTCTGGCTTTTGAATATTGTATACATAAAAAGGAAAATAAAGGAAAACATTGTAATAAAGGGTTTATTGTAGTTCGGAAAATGAATTTGTTCATATTTTCCATTGCCAATAGCCGAATAGGGAACAAATGCATCTATGGCAGCTTTATATGTATGCAACCAAGGCACCACATTAAATCGAAAGCAAGATAAGATCTAATACTATTGATTTCATAAAGCCACTAAGCGCAAGACTCGAGTATGATAGCTGAATGGTTGCCAGAGACAGAGCACATAGATTCTTAAAAACATCTTTGCTGTAAACGGAGACCTTTGGAGTGGTGGCCTGAAACGACCCTGAGCTGCTGTTGCAGCCAGTGTAGGCCGTTGTTTATTTCTATCAGGCGTAAGAAGAGACAGCCCAGGGTCCTTAACAGCCATCAGCGAAACAACATTGCATGGAGTAAAGAGCAACAACCAAGAAGAGGTCAGGATGGTCCAGAAAATACTTAATAAGTTCGTCGGTGCCAAGTACATTTCTATTCTGAGAGCGTGGTAAGTTAAGTCGATAGGAGAGTTGGAGTACTGTACTGGACATTTCTTTTAGTCTTTTAGCCGCGTACAAAATGAGTCTGTCAACGCCTCCGTGTCCTTCTGTGTGACCCGATCAGTTTACTAGCCAACATTAGCTTAGCCTGCTAGTTTATTTACTACTGGCTGAACTAGCCGGGCTAGTTAGCATCATCCTCTTACCGAGTTAACAGGACAGCTAGTGAAGGGAGGCGTACGGATTCGTGTTTGTCACAGCCATCTCAGACCTGTCCGATATTTAACTGCTACTTAACCATTTCAAAATTATTCAAACATTTCGAGTCTGCAGTGATTTTAATAGTAAAATAATACTTTGTTAACATGTAGTGGAGCCAGTCTCACAGTCAGGATGAGTTGTTGATAATTTACTCAATATATGTATGAAGATGTGTGTTTATATTATGGATTGCCTCACAGTGAACTCTTCGCAGCTGTTTCTTTTAGTAGAAACATACTGTGTACACAGCAATATCATTGACCTTGCAAAATATAGGGGAACCACTGCTAACCTGAAATTTATAGAAATGATTTTTAATCAAGAAATATGTTGTTGAAAATGAGTACTAACTAATCAAACAGCCTTTTTATTCCTGTCAGTTAATTAATTGATCGATCCTTCCTTCGATCAGTATTTTATGAAAAGTTACTCATAATTGTTTCTTGAATTACATCAGTGCATGGATATAAGTTTCATTTGAACCAGTGTTCAAGTTGATTCCTTTGATTCTGGTCATCAGTAATCGCAAACAAAATGGACTTATGAAAATTGTAACCGCTGACTATGTTAAATGAAATCTGTTTAAGTTCAAACTGCTGAAGCACACAGATCTTCAGAGGATGAATTTGGTAGTTTTAAAACAAACGAACAACCTACCTAACAAGTTAATTAAGGAATGTTATTGTCCAAGTTACTGTTGATGTATGTGTATTGCAGTTGATTGATTGTATGATTGTTGCATTTCTGTCTCATTTATGAATCCCATTGGCTTTTTCTTTTTCCATCTAGGGTACCAAACTTGGCTGCCTGGGGAACAGTGGGTGGAGTGACGCTTGTTCACTTCACAGACTGGCGATTAGTGCTAGACTATGTGCCATACATTAAAGGGAAGTTCAGCAAGGATGAGTAAAATCTCACACAACTCTAAAATGTGAGTGAATCTTCCTTGTAACCAGCACATGTTGTAACTAAGCTTTCCTCCACACACTTTGTTTGTAATATTCAGTTGGATTGCTTATTAGTTTTAGCCACACCCATGTACTCCTGATAAGAAGTAGACAGGTGTAGGCCATGCCAGGTGCTTGCCCTGAATGTTCAAACAAACACTCTGAGTCATAGTTTGTTTTTTGTCATTACCTTGCTTACACCTGGCAGTTTGTTGGACACTCTACCCATGAATCTGCAAGGCTTTATCTTTCTGTCTAAACTACAGCTTTGCAAAGGGGTCAGACAGGTTTTAAAATAGAAATGTAGTCAGTTTATGACAAAAATAAAGCTTTAGAAAAGTTAGGTATTTAGCAGGACTGGGACATCAGATTTCAAGAGTGATGTATTTTTGTGATGTAGCAATGAGACCATGATTTATGAAACGATTAATTCAGATATTTTTGACTATGTACATCATTATTATTTGTACTAATATTATTTAGATATTTCCGAGCCCTGTTAATAGTTACACACCTTTGTTCTCTACACTTTGCCACTCCCATCACCACCATCCTGAAAACCCCTATTTGGATGTGGTTATGTCCGAACTTCACTTATCTCAGACAGGAAACAGGTTTCCAGTCTGAGAGAGAGGAAGGATGTGCTTTTCACACATTCAAACAGATGTGGTTATGTACATTTTTACTAATGAATGGGCTGTGTGTCTGCCTGCAGGACCAGAGCTTGGGGATGGGCACATGGGTGGATTGCTTACGCAACGCAAACTTAAATGGGATGCCCTGGCCAAACAATCTTTCGTTGAGGGCTTGTTAGGAGTTTGGACATCAAGATGCACTATGTATAAATGCTATTTTTGAAACAGTATTATTTAATGTGAATAAATCTTTAACTTGCCCCATTGTCTCCATTTTCCTGCACATTTCCAACTATTATTATGTGTGTAAACTGCTTGGTGAGAGGTTTTTTAATGCATTTTGTGTTTAATGCTTTATGTGCAAGTTCAGTATGTATGAGATATTATATATATATATATATACATATATATATGGAAGCAGCTTTAAAAACGTGTTTTTGTAGATCTGATCTTTGACTATTTGTGCTGTTAAAATAGTGTGAAAATATTTATTTATTAAAGAGGATGCATATGTAAAGTCTGATAATATAACTCATGAGTGCTGGACTACAAATATTCACAAAAGTATCATAAGCCTAGCTGCACACTAACAATACGCCAGTATCGGTCAGACATTAGACTCATTTTATCAGCCAGACTGCGAAATTTGCGTGGATAATGTCTTTCATTTCTCCCATCGAAGGGGGAGGGGACTGAGAGGAGAGGGGAGAAGGGATTTAACATAGCGAGAGGGAGAAAACGAGATAGTGTCTTCAAGATGGATAAAAACGAGTAAGTACATGATCTGATGGGTAATAAAACCGCCAACCAGGGTGTTAATTGTAACTGTAGCGTTTAATAATCGGTATGTCGTTTTCATAATATATGTGTAAAGTATGTTTATCATCGATCAGGCAAATGCACTCGGTGGTCTCGCATTTGCAAATAGCAACGCTGTGGTCTACAGCTAGGATGTCGGTCTTTTCTTTAGCATCACTGTGTTACATGGTTCGATTTCTCTGATATTTACAGCTAATGTTGAATTAAGCATGGAGTCGATACAGTGCGTCGACAGTGTGCTATGTGCTATTTTCGACATAGATTTTAACCTTACAAAGCAGATCATATTTTTCTGCATGGCTGTTATACACACAGAGTCTCTGTAAATACATGACATGCTTTTTAAAATGGTGTCTGTGTTTAATCGATGAGGTCTACTTTGTTCATTCATAAAAGCCGGCTTCAAGTCCGCTGAATGACAACGGTAGGCATTGTCGTGGTAAAACGGCTCCGTTTCACGTAGCTTACATGAAACCTTCACATTTTACTGAACATGCTGCAAGTCAAAGTCTTTATTTCACTACACCCAGCAGATTTAATTATTTAGCAACGTCTATGGTTGTTGTCACTGCATCTGCGTGATTACTATTTACGTAGCAATTTAATAGCAGTAGCCTAATTTATGTTTCCCATAGGTTAACATTGCTGTGGAGCTAGCACTCAGCGTCAAGGTACACAGATTATAAAATAACACTGCCGGTAAAACTTCAAAACAAAAGACTAACAACCAAAATGCTTTTTCACCATGGGAATCACCCAACTCTGTCATTCTAATAGATTGACTTGACAAAGGTTGGAGATCACCAAAAAAACTTCAAACCAAAATAAGTGAAATTCAACATGCGAGCGGAAGCATGTAGTTAACAACTAAAGCCAGTAGGTAAACTTCGAGTTGAGATTTTCCCAAGTCAAGAATGAACTTGCATGCTCAGATACACAATACAAGAGTTATTGTAGAACATATGATATATCAACTGTTTTGAATCCATGTAACTAGAGTCAGTTTAAATTCAAGTGTGAATATTGAATTGTGTAAATAGTCTTGTGTACTTACCTTAGACAAAAACAATAATATACATTAGAATATAATAAAACAATTGTGTAACATTGGCACAACTCTAAACAAGCCAGAATTCTTCCTGAATTATTCCTGAAGTTACACAACTAGACACATTATTTCTTCATAGAAATATCTGCAAAATACACAAATTATGTATATGGCTTAAGTGCTATGAATAATGTGTGTTGTTTTTGAATGTTCATAACTTTCATATTGTGGTGTATTATTTTTATTGTTTGAAATAGTTACTTACCTGTTTTCTCCTGGGGGGGCCTTGGCTTCGGTTGGCCACTGATCACTGGGTTAGTGGTTCTATCCGTGGCTCACTTTATCCCAGGTCGTGTCAGGAAAGGGACTCGTGTAAAAACCTGTGCCAAACCAAATATGCAGATGGTTATCTGCTGTGGCAACCCCTCATGGGAGCAGCCAAAAGACAACAACAGCAATGACATATGTCTGTTTTTTGCCTGCTTATTGTACTGCGAATATTGTGTCTTTCTCGTCTGAGGATAGTCCGATCTTATCTTAACAATATATTCATGACTTGCTTTGCTATTTTAAAAATTTGAAAATAGAGTGTACTACATTTAGTCACAGGGGCTGGACTGGGGTCTTAATTTTGTCCTGAGACTTTAGACCAAATTGGATAACTCAAACTTGGTTTTACCTCTGCCACATCTGATAACTTTACTACACAAACGGTATGGTTTACGCCAACACTAATTGTGCTTTTACTCTGAAGTCATAATTCCTTAACTTCCTGTCGTGTCCCGCCTGCCTCGCGGTGTCTTGACTTAGCCGCGCCGTCCTATGTTTTACTTGCGGATGTAGCCCTCGTGCCCCGGCGAGAGGAGCAGGTAGTGGTGCGCCCGAAGTCCGCGGCGGAGCGATCTGCGCGACGACAAAGAGATGAGATGTTGTTAGCAGCCGGGAGATCCCATTACAGAGGACGCATGTAGTAATATGGTCGAAACAAAAGCGTAAGAAGCGCTAGGCCTGTCGTACAAAAAATCGACACATTTCCTTAAATCAGTCTGCTAATTCGTAGTAACTTTTAGTGGATTTATAAACTACTCGCGTGGAAATGGAGAAGAAAAGATGGGATTGCACTGCTCTCCCCAAGGGCTGGAAAATGGAAGAAGTGACCAGAAAGTCGGGTTTGTCCGCTGGAAAAAGCGATGTCTATTATTTTAGGTACTGACACAGCGAGGACTTGCAAAACTTCTAGGTGCACAAGACACGAGTTGGAGTGTAATAAGTAGGGGGGTGTGGGGACGGTGGTCGGTATAAAGTTTGGGATGGGAAGTGGGAGGGAGGGGAGGGGGCCAACAAGGCCAGCCAGGCCAGCTCCTCTCACAGTTGTTGGGATAAGAAGTGTGTCCAACCGTGCAAGCTAGTAGTAGTAGTAGCAGCAGCTCACGCCTGGCGAGGCCTTGGATGAATAAAACACAGTGTCTTCTCAGTTTAAACTCTTCATTTGCCATTGAAGTGAATCAACAACGGCAGATTTGTTTTTATTTAGCAGAGGAGAAGAGCAAGATGAGGAACAGAGGCAAGAGAGGGGGGAGGCGGGTCGGTTGTATAGTTTGTGGTAGGCTAACTGTACAATCATACTGGTGTTAACTGTGGTGTGTGATGTAAGATGCATTTGCATGAGTTACTAGCACGTATCCACCCACAGTTGTGCCTTTGTTGGTCATTGCTCAGGCTAAAGATAATGTTGCTCACACAAATGGAGCTGCAATGTTTTCATTATGAAACATTTGATCAAGTGTTAGTATTTCCATGTTTACATTGTCTTCACTGATTCTCAGAGGCCATTTTTTGAGCTGCATATGCAAAGTTGTTAAATATGTTTAATATATATATAGATAGATCGCCATTCTACTAAAGATGTGTTCAGCTTTTAATAGACACCAGGGCTTAAGTCAAGTGCTCATCAAAGATTGCATCCATTTCACAAAGTGATGTGATTTCAGTGTCATTTCTCATTTGAATGTGCTCTGCTTCTGTTTGCTGTTGACTTGTTGCATGTTGTGGTCCTTGTTGGTAGTTTTCTGTCTGCTGTGTACGTGTTATGAAGTGTGACCTGTCCGCTTTGTTTCTCTGCCTTCATCACTGATCAGTTTTCGGTGTTGACATCTTCTGTTCTTGCCTGTTTGTTATTGTAAGAGATGATATTAATATAGTGGTTTCTCGTGTCCTAACACTGCCTTCCCCCCCCCCGCTCCCCGCCAGTCCGTCTGGGAAGAAGTTTCGGAGCAAGCCTCAGCTGGCCCGTTACCTTGGTAACCAGATGGACCTCAGTTCCTTCGATTTCCGTACAGGGAAGATGCTGATGAGCAAGCTGAACAAGAACCGTCAGAGACTGCGATATGATAACAACAACCAGAACAAGGTGAGATGTGAAGTGAGCCCACTGACTGTCAAACACATCTGATGGTGACCAGAACACCAAAGCTTTGTCCAAATTACTCTCTGTTTACTAAACAGTTCATTATATATGATGTTTTATTTGAGCATCATAGTTTTGAGTGTGAATTTTCTGTATTATTTAGTGTCCATGACATTGACTGTAGTTTTTGCAGTGCAATATTTCACATTTAAGGGATGCAAAAGTTACAATCATGTAGCACTAGACCTGACAGTGATTAAACAAAATGATGATGATTCACAAGTGTCTGAAATCTCAATTTACTGCACATTATACAGTAAACTATTGAGTGTCTATAATACAGGGAGGTGTAAATGAGGAGCCAGTGCAACCTGCAAAAATACAAAGTTTTTTGCCGGTTGCACTGGCTGTGTTAAAACTCTACTTTGGTAATATGTTAACAGCTCAAGCTCTACAGGTGACATACCCTTATATAAATGTTCAATGTAGACTAGAACCTGACGTTTAGTCTTAATGGAGTTGAGATTTTGCTCTGGTTGATAGTGGCAGGTGCACCCAAAAACACCTGTTCAACTCAAGTGTTGAGCTTGTGCCTAGAGTTTATTGTGCTAAGAAAAAGTTTAAAAACTGGAGAAACTAGTTCAGGAGAAGGTTTATCTGTTATGAAAATAGATTACATTAGTACTTAATTGAAATCGAATGTCTTTTTTGCAAGTTTTTTGACACACAATTGACCTATAGAGTCTCAGATGACCCTGTTAAGTTAAATGAGTAACTGAATATAACAGCAGATTATTTTTGTTTACATTTATATCCCACGAGCACAGCAGGCGGCAGTGTGTCGATAAAAGACAGAAAAGTAAAGTTATTTCTTTCTCCTTTCAGACTTGATTTTGTACACCGGATCAGTTCGGTAAACTTTTGAGCACTGACATACAGGAGGCCTGTACAAGCTGTGTAATCCTCTGAATGACATACGTGTCCTCTTACATACAAAACCTCATGCACTAACTTTTCTCTCCCATCCACCCTGGCCTCATCCTCCTTCCGTGTCTTTCATTTCTAAGGGCAAACCTGACTTGAACACATCACTCCCAGTCAGACAAACAGCCTCCATCTTTAAGCAGCCTGTTACCAAGGTTACCAATCATCCCAACAACAAAGTGAAGACAGATCCTCAGAAAGCTGTCGACCAGCCCAGACAGGTAAACAGCCTCTGCCTGTTGCTGTAAAGTCGTCCCACACAAGCCTGAGACACGTTATCCGATACTCTAACTTTTTTCCCCACAGCTTTTCTGGGAGAAGAAACTCAGTGGTCTGAATGCTTATGACATTGCAGAGGAGCTGGTGAAAACTATGGAATTGCCTAAAGGTCTGCAAGGTAATACTCCAGTTTAACATTGTTACTTCAGACAAAAAAAGTTCTTTTCTTTAAGTGACATTTTATTTAGTTTTTTTATCATGTCAGTATCGCTCAGAAGCAGTTTTTATTTTTTTTTTTCTATAAGATGTAACTAAAGCAAAGTGCAGTTACAATTTTGATGTTTCTTAAATGTGTCTGATAACCATCCTGTTGGCCCCTCAGGCGTAGGTCCAGGCTGCACAGACAAGACTCTCTTATCGGCTATTGCAAGCGCTCTCCACACTAGTGCTGCTCCCATCACTGGCCAGTTGTCAGCAGCTGTAGAGAAGAACCCGGGTGTGTGGCTCAACACGGCACAGCCGCTGTGCAAGGCTTTTATAGTCACTGACGAGGACATCAGGTGTGTGAACACTGAACACTGCGACACATGGATCACCAGTTTTTTGGTCCTGATAATTAATACAGATCCAAAATTTCAAAACCGGTTTTTGCGTCATGTTGGGGCCTGTGCCTGTAAAACAGGTGTGATGCATATCCGGCTCAGATCTTCACTGTGTGACAGTTTAAAAACAGGAAATAACTACTCAGGCAGTTTTGAATGATGTCATATCTGTTATCTGTTAATCAGTCCTTGTGATATTGGCTTGTATTTATCTGCCACATTTGAAATGAACTTGCCACTTTGCCCAAAGATTAACGAGTTGAGTCTGATGAAATTTTTCCGCAGTCCATAACAACAGACCCTGCTCTTTGTTAAAAAAAAAAAAAAATTAAAAAAAATACACCATCTGTTCTGTGCTGATTCAGTGGCTGTTATAGAAATCTGTAACTGCCAACTGTAACAGCTTCCTGTTGTGTTTATGTGTAGGAAACAGGAGGAGTTGGTGTACAGTGTGAGGAAAAGGCTGGAGGAGGCTCTGATGGCTGATATGTTGGCCCATGTCGAGGAGGCTGCCAATGAAGGGGAGGCTCTGAAGGAGGAAGGCAACGGCAGTGAAGACATGGAGAGCGTATAGCACAGGTTGGTTAGGAGACAATTCAGGAAATCAACAAATATAATTTTAGCATGACTTAGAAAATGTATGAGCTTGTAATTCTATTCCTCGTGTGGCTCACAGAGAAAACCAAACTCGCATTTAATAGTTAATTTAGATGGATAGTGTCTCTTGCTCTTTCCAGTTTGTAGCAGTTTCAAGCAGTTTACCAAATTTTGCAAGAACAAATGAAATGATGTAGTTTGAAATGCAACCTAAAGAACTAATCGTTGTTATCTTCTCCTGTAGGGTTTTGTAATGTCTGGATAGGTTTGTTCAATATCTGCGTGCACACACGACCATGAACAGTAGGAGTCCTACACCAGTCCAGCCCTGAAGAACTGTCCCCCAGTATCTGCATCCAGTTTAAACCTAAACCTGACTTACACCAGTACAACCGAAAGACCTGGGTCTCTAATGCGTCCATTCGTCATTAACTCCACTGGATGGGACTCGTTGACTTCAATGCCCATGAAATGACTCAAAGTTGATTAATGACTAGAAAGTTTTTTAAAAATTCTCTTAACAAGAAATGACATGAAATGAACTTGCAAATATTAAAGATAACTTATCTACAGTGTGTCAAATTCAGTGTTCGATGATGAGCGTATTTTTTACTAAAAGGCTTTGAATGGGTTTGTATTTTTTGCGACAATCATGTCAAATCCAAACATTTTATGTCTGCAAAAAGTCGATTTGGGTGCTTTTTTTGTTTAGGGCAGATTGGAAATGAATGTTTTGTATTTTTGACATGTCTCTTTCTTGATTTTTATGGTGCACTCCATGAGTAGTTTGACAAAACACACAGACTACCCTTTCCTGGTGGAACCAGTTGAGGTTTTTACTACACTGAGTCGAGCTCATTTGAATCAGCTTCAGGGCTAACCTGCAGGCTGCTGATGTTACTAATGCAGATGGTGTAGTTTGAAGCTTATCCATTGGAGAGGACTGAGTCAACTTTTTATTGTTGTAATTTCAAGGAAATATTATCTTTCATGTCAGCTTTGTTACCCTGTGAATCATGTGCAGTATTGACCAAAGAGGAGACATGTCATTTTGAAAGACGTTAAGGTTGTTGGCGTTTGTCTGTATTTGAAAAGTAAAAAAGTATACATGATGGAGCTGAGCACAGTGGAAAAGAAATGACTTGAAACCTCTTTCTATTGTACAACTATTACTGTTTGTAACTCGTCATCATTATATAGGTGCTTACTGATGTTGTGAAACACTGCTGTTTAGTGCCAAGGCTTTGTTTCTCTCACAGCTTCAGTCTATAAGGTTGTTTTTTTTTTGTTTTTTTTTTAATGTGTCAATGTTACCACACACATGCTGCCTCCTCGAAAACCCACGCACAAAATTGGTGACACAGCAAAATGACAGTTAAAATTTAGTTTTCATGTCTTTTCATTTGTTATCTGAGGAATAAGGATTTTTTTTTTTATCCCTCTATGTCAAAGTTTGATGGTGAATAATGTCATTCACATCATTAAATTCCCTTCTCAATATCAGCAGGCTGATTGCTGAAATGAATTTGATTGTATTACATTATTAAAATGAGTCAGTATGTCACTAAGTCTGCTGCTAGTGTTTTCTTTTTCTCTCAAAAGCACAACATTCTCTACATTTGCATTTGTAACTGTGGTTAAACTTGTATTTTGATGTATCTCTCACCCCAGATGTAGGCTAGGAGCACCCCCCTCCACCCCCACCCCCACCTCATCCACACCTGGCAGTAATTCTTCAAACTGCACCTTCAAATGGACAAATCCCTCCATCCAATCACCGCATCCTCCTACAGATTAACAGTTAACTTGACTGTCCTGCCTTTATGTGAGCCTGGACAAAGTGCAACATACTGTCACCTGCACACACAGCGACTCTGCAGATGAGCAGAGGAAACCAGCTGTTCCTTCAGAGGGGTGTCTATGTGTTACCCTTTCTGACGTTCTCAACAATGTCTCCCCACATGCTTTAAAGTAGTTAAAATGGCAACACTGGAGCTATACAGTAAGGTAAGACACTGAATTGAATTGTTTTGGCTTTTTTTTTTTTTTTGCATTTTTAAAACGATGCACCTTTTATCATTGTCTGATGCAGTGTGTCCTTTTAAAGAAGAGTAATGATTATGATATAAAACAGCATTGCTAATGGAGTATTGTTGTGTTTATATGTCTGTTATGTGTTTGTCAGCTTTTCCTAGTTATGTACATTTTCATAAATATGTTTTAGTGTCCAAATCATTAGCTTTCCTGATTTTTGTGTGTTCTTGAGCCAATTGGATTTGCTGCAAAAACTTTGGCATTTTTTTAATCCTTATTTCTGTAAACTTGGTGGTCAATAATCTATAAAATTGTAATTATCAAAGTGTGGATTAAAGCTTATTTGTAAAACTGACACATGTAAGCGAATAAGACTTGTTGGGCGTAGATAATGGCTAATCCATGCAGGCAATTTAGAGAAGGATGACCAGTGTTAATTTTTAACACTGTTTAGGAGCCTTTTATGCTGATGGACGACAAATCTGTTGTCAGGGTGGGGCCAGGGAATGTGACAAGCACCTCAACAATGTTAGTCAGAAAATAAAAAGAAAGCATATGATGCAGCATACGCTGCAGTGTGTTCAACCTGCACCCTGTATCTACTTCCCTTTTTATTATTCAATGTGATTTTTTTATTTTTACAGTTTCACAATATTTTGTTCCTTTGCTAGGGAGAAAGTGTGTGGATTGCCGACCCAGATGCAGTCTGGGTATCCGCCCAGCTCCTCCAGGACTACAGTCCTGGGGAGAAACAGCTACTGCTACAGCTCTCTAATGGAAATGTGAGACACACAGGACCATTATATTGTCCAGAAATCAATGTGAATGCTCAAGTTTCATAGTTTCATAAAATGCCACCATGCCAAGATCCATCTCCCTCCCTATATTGATAGGAGGTTCATTACCCGGTGGGCTCTCCCTCTGATCTCCCACCGCTGGGGAACCCTGACATCCTGGAGGGGGAAAATGATCTAACAGCTCTCAGCTTCCTCCATGAGCCTGCTGTCCTGCACAACCTCCGGGTTCGATTTCTGGACTACAGCAGCATCTACACGTACTGTGGTGAGCACCTAATGGGTGAAAGCAGAAGACTGTGAGATTTGAGGAAATTATTGTTGAGACAGGGATGACTGTCACAATAAAAGAGGGACGACATACATGTAAGTGAGATGTGCACTGGCAAGCTGCCAGAGACAGGCAGCTCCTGAGTGCTTCTGTCTGCACAATTATAGCTCATAATGTCACCTAAATTACACATGGGTCAAAGGTTGAGACATGGAGGTGACGCCCTCACTACCACTGGTTGTAGATGTTACTGCAAAGTAGATCATGCATATTTTATTTGATAAAGGGTTTCTCAAACTCACACTGTCCATTTTGACAATTTTTTTGTTTAATTTTATCTAATTTTGTCATGAAAATGGACATTTAAAAAAGCTATTTAACATCCCCTCAAACTCTTGTTTTTTCTGACCTCACCTTGCTGCAGTGATGCACAGGTGTACTACAGGTTGGCTTGTGGTCAGAGGTGAGGCATACTTGAAAGAAAAATAAAATAAAGATTTTCATCCTGGTGTTAAGTTATATTTTAAGTCTTAAATTCCTAAAGATGGGACCGGTTGTGTATTTATATTCATTATAATTCTGAGAGCTTGGTTTGATTTTGACCAAACTGAACAGACAAGGTTTAGGAAACATTCTTTTCATTTGGATTTGTAGTTTTGATTTGTAGTAGATTTGTAGTTGTAGAGAATGCTGAAGTTACTACTTGTGTTATTCAGGTGTTTTTACAAAAATTATATGTTGAAATTCTGTGCAATATCTTTAAGTCCTCACAGTCATGCTGATAAGTGTTTTCGTGTGTTTTCCTCTCCCTCCAGGTATTGTGTTAGTGGCCATTAATCCCTATGACCAGCTGCCCATATACGGAGAGGAGGTGATAGATGCTTACAGTGGTCAGGACATGGCCGACATGGAACCTCACATCTTTTCCGTGGCAGAGGAGGCTTACCGCACTATGACCAGGTCAGAGCTCAAGCAGTGTTATCTTAACTGGGAGCTACTGTGAATGTTTCCTGGCCTTTTGCAATATAATGGTGACATTTCATATACTCTCTTACTAATGGGGGTATTTTAAACCTGCAGCGACAGGGATAAGTGTCACTTCGCTACATGGGGTATGATAGCCACTCTTCTTTGTGTTCGTAGGGAAGAAAAGAACCAGTCTATCATCATCAGTGGGGAGTCTGGCTCAGGGAAAACGGTCTCAGCCAAATTCACCATGCGATACTTCGCTGCGGTCGGAGGAGCAGCACAGCAGACCAGCGTGGAGGAGAGAGTTCTGGCTTCTAACCCTATCATGGAGGTGATGGGTTGTGTTAGTTACGCTCAGTTATGTTATATAAACAGAAAATTATAAAACTGTAGCTACAATACAAAATAAATAAAAAACATAAATCATTTTGTATTCTTGTCTACAGTCTATTGGGAATGCTAAAACCACTCGAAATGACAACAGCAGTCGTTTTGGGAAATACATCGAGATTGGCTTTGGCAGAAAGGGGGACATCATTGGGGCAAACATGAGGACGTATCTGCTGGAGAAGTCAAGGGTTGTCTTCCAGGTAAACTCTCATTCACTGTTTAGGGGAAAAAAATTCACCTGGGACAAGACCGACCAAAAAGACAGAAGTAGTATGTCAAATATTTATAGATTAAGTGTTCATGATTGTTGTTGTTGTGTGTATGTAAGGCATCAGCAGAGCGAAACTACCATATCTTCTACCAGCTGTGTGCCTCCAGAGAGCTGCCTGAAATGAGATCCCTCAAACTGGGTGAGACTTAATCACAGGAGACCCCCTCCCCTCCTCAGCTTGTTCTCAATAGATAACCTTGCCCACACTGTATCCATCCTCTGTGTCCCTATTATAATGTATATTATCACGTTGCTACATGCAGTCTGAGAGTGATGAAAGCGATTTGCCTTTCTGTTCCAGATGCACCTGAGCACTTCCGCTACACCAACCAGGGAGGACAGATGCAGATACCTGGCACTGATGATGTGTCAGACCTGGAGCGCACTCGCAATGCTTTTACCATTCTGGGTAGTTTTATTATGTATATTTGAATTCACACTCGCACAGTGTAAATTGCAAGTGTTCAAACCAATGTTATTTAACTGAATCGTCTCCTCAGTTGTGATAAATAAATAAAACAAGAGCGTTGGTATATTTGTCAAACTTGCAGGTGTGCAGCCTGACCAACAGATGGAGCTCTTCAGGATCCTTTCAGCTGTTCTACATCTGGGAAATGTCAACATCCAAGCCAGTGGAAGAAGTTCAGACAGGGGTTATATTGATGTAAGAAATGTTTTTCTAATGCGCTCTATGTCTCCCCCTCCACTTTAGTTATTCTATAAACACGTGTCTCCACATGGCCGTCATCCATCCATTTCCTCTATCAGTGCGTCATACTGTAGCAGTTACATATGACTCCATGTCTTTTCTCAGGCAGACGACCGCTCTCTGGCCGTCTTCTCCAAGCTACTAGGAGTTGAAGGACCTCAGATGGCCCACTGGCTGTGTCATCGCAGGCTGGCTGTAGGGGGAGAGATGCTGGTCAAACCCATGTCTGGTCAGCAGGCGATAGAGGCCAGAGATGCACTGGCTAAACACATCTACGGCCAGCTGTTTACATGGACTGTCCAGAGACTCAACTCTGCCCTGCGCACACAGAGGGGGCAAGTCAAATCCTTCATAGGGGTGCTGGACATCTATGGGTGAGTGATTTGGCTTGGTGGTATTGGATAAAAAATGGTCTGCAGTGTATAGTTGAAATCTTCAGTGTGTCTTCAAGCTGAACTGACAAGTGTGTCTCTTGGAGCAGGTTTGAGACCTTTGATCGGAACAGTTTTGAGCAGTTCTGTATAAATTATGCAAATGAAAAACTCCAGCAGCAGTTTAACAGGGTAAGTCATGACACAGGCAGAGGTGTCCCTCTGCCCCTCTGTGTTTTGGTGTGTTTTTTTATTGACAACCAGAGGCATTGTTCTTGCAAGTGCCAGTAGCAAAATTCTTTTCAGTGCATGTCACTGAACGTTAACATGTCGTCTTCAGGAAATCCGCCCTGTCACCTCTTGCCACTAACTCCTATGTTGTTTAGTCTACTAATAATAATACCAACACAGATGGAGCCTGCATGATTTTGCTTCAGTGTTCGTGTAAATCCTGTCTTCAGTTGTACAGGTTACTACACACTTATGTGTCATCCTCTCTTTCCTTATTTTTTGTGAACATTTTTCAAAATCACACCTAGTCACAAAATGCAGGAGGAAGTGCTGCTCTGTCTTGGCCTTCCTATGGAGAGGGAAACAAGCACAGACCGTGAGACAATCTGTTCTCATAGCCAAGCTGTCGATCTTCTCAAACAGCTCTTAAGTTTTTTATCGTGAGGAATGTTGATGGGTAGAGTTCTTGCATTTTTTTTCTTGTTTTCTATCTATTTTGATGTTTAATATTTTCATTTTTCTAAATGATGATGTGTTTTTCTTCAGCATGTGTTCCACTTGGAGCAGGAGGAGTATGTCCGGGAGGAGCTGGCCTGGAGCAGGATTGAGTTCAGTGACAATCAGCAGTGCATCAGTCTCATAGAGGGACAACTAGGCCTGCTTGATCTGTTAGATGAGGAGTGCAGGGTCAGTCTCTCGTCTCTGTCTGTTTTTTGTTTTTTTTTCTGTTTTTCTCTCTTATTTATTCTGTATCTTCCTCTGTCTCTTTTTATACTCTCTTTATCTCTCTTAAACACACAATGTATTAGAGTGGCTGACTGAAATTTCACAGAAAGCTACTGTGTATTGTCACTGTGTTAGACAAAATGCTCCATTCAGAATCTAATTACATTTAATATCACATGTTCAATTTAGTTTAGCACAGAAGTCTGAAGTCCATTTGAAACTCAGCTGTCTTTAGTGATAATCTATCAAGCTGTAGTCTCTGTGATAATGTTCAGATGCCTAAAGGATCAGATGAGAGCTGGGTACAGAAGCTGTACAACCAACACCTGACCAGCAAGCGCCACCCTCACTTCCAGAAGCCTCGCATGTCCAACAGCGCCTTCGTCATTCTGCACTTTGCTGACATGGTGAGTGATGAACACACGTCATAGAGTTCAATTAAGGGAAAACTGGATTTGAACTGTAGCGAAGTGTTTGGACTTCCCACCATTCATCAAAAAAGCAATGTGTGATTTTCCAATGTATTTGTATCAACAGTTTTTGTGTTTTTTTTTTTTTTTTCAGGTGCAATATGAATGTGGCGGCTTTTTAGACAAGAATCGAGATACAGTCTTTGAGGAGCTTATTAACATTCTGAAAGCAAGTCAGGTGGATATGTGCTACATAACAAATTTCACAAATTCAATTAATTTCAATGTGACCAGGGAATCATTAACTTGTGCATGTGTGTGTGTGTGTGTTTGTGTGTGTGTCAGTCTGAGCTGGTGGCTGAGTTGTTCCAGCAGCAGGAGACTGTGTCCACTGTGGCCAATGGAAGTGTTCGCTCAGGGAAAAGAGCCACCAGGGAGCACAAACTGACCGTGGGCTTCCAGGTGAGCTGTTACTACCTTCATCATCAAGCATCCTTGTGTCTTGAGTGAGCAGATCATTAACGATACGTTATTGTATTGATTTCACTTTTCTGTGCTGGACTGTATTTGTGGCTGTCAGTTCCGTCAGTCCTTACAGATGCTAATGGACACCCTCAACAGCACCACTCCTCACTATGTCCGCTGCATTAAACCCAACGACCTCAAAGAGCCTTTTATGTAAGTCCTCACTGGGCTGGCCTTCACAGTGAAAGTCTTTGTGTGTGATTTTGCATTAAAGATGTGTTTTACTGGATGGTGTTGTGTGTGCACTAAACAACCCACAACATCCTCGCCATGTTAGGTTTGACCCCAAGAGGACAGTCCAACAGCTGAGAGCCTGTGGAGTGCTGGAGACTATTCGTATCAGTGCTGCAGGTTATCCATCCAGGTAATGGGTACTTCATGGACATTCATCTCGCTCCCCACAAAGCTCTCATACAGTATGAGAGCCGAGTGTTTAAAGTCACAACGACAGTCATATGCAGGAAGATGTCAGCATTTGCATTTAGTGTTATTCTTCTTATGGATGAAAGACACACTACAGGACCAGAGGATTTGTGTTTTTAACTACAGTCTTAGATTTATTTTCTATATTTTAGGCTGCATTTGTTTCACTTTGTGGCAGTATATGGTATAGAAGTTCAGACTGTAAAAACTGCTTGAGATGGATGATCCGTGAGAATGACAATTTGCTTAGTTTTTGGTCAAAATTTTCAGTGTCCAGTATTTGAGAGTCGGCTGCCCAACCTGTAGGATAAACAATGAGCAAACATTTGTGTTGGGGAAGGAAGAAGTTTCAAGTCTCAAATACTCCCACATGAAATCTAAATAGTCCTTTATGGGAAACACAACAGACTAAAGTACAAGCTAAAAGAAAAAAACAAACCAAAGACACAAACTATGTGAATAGAACTATCAAGCTACTTTCTTTAAGATTTAAATCTTTGCTTCCAGATGGACGTATGAGGAGTTCTTCAGCAGGTACCGTCTTCTTCTTCGAGGGGCTCAGAATCAGGAGCAGGCCCAGGCCTCCTGCAGACAGACCCTGCCTCAGCTCATCTCAGACCCAGACCAGTACTGCTTTGGAAAGACCAAAGTATTTTTCCAAGCTGGTCAGGTGGCTCTTCTGGAGAGGCTAAGAGCCGAGAAGCTGCGTGTGGCTGCTGTGATCATCCAGAGCCGGGTCAGAGGATGGCTGTCACGGATCAGATTCGCCAGGATCCTCTGGGCAACTGTCACCATACAGAGATACTGTAGAGGAGCTCTGGCCAGACGGTGAGGACAGAAACAAGATATCTGTCTTTTCGTGTGTAAGAGAGAGAAATATTGAATGTATTTTATCCAGTATACAAGTTGTGTGTCTATGTTACCATTGCCTCACCATGCTGTTTTTTTATTTAAAGGAAAGTGTCATATGTCAGATTTATGTCAGGTGAACTACAATGTATTTTTACACTGCACAATCATTACCATTGCCATTCTCCCATTGGTTTCCAATTTTACTCACTGTGGAAACTAGAAAAATGTTGTTTTTTTTTCTATATTTTCCAAGATTTGTTTTTTCTTTGACACAAGTCATGTTCTCTTCATGTATTTTTCCAGAACTATTCATTTTCTCTTTATTGTGTTGGCGACAGACTGGCCCTGACCCTGCGCTACACCAAGGCTGCCTTAGTGATCCAGAAGACCTACCGCATGGTGGTGGTCAGACAGTTGTTCCTCATGATCCGCCAGGCCACCGTCACCATCCAGGCCTTCACCAGGGGCACACTGGCACGCCGCAGATACAGACAGGTCAGCACTTAATAACAGGCTTGACCGCCCTGTTACCTTGATTAGAACAACCTACTCCTGCTCATTTGGAGTATATTTGTAGTTACTTATTCTGATCTGTTCAGAGCAGCAAGTTATATATACATAGCTTGAAATGAAGAAAAATGTAAACTCTATTCTCTTCCCTCAGTTGGTGGCAGAGCGTGCTGCTGTGTTGCTTCAGGCCAGAGTGCGTGGGTGGTTGGCGAGGCAAGCGTACAGGCGAGTGCGTGCGGCGGTGGTGTTCATGCAGTGCTGCGTGCGCCGCAGGGCAGCCAGGAGAGAGCTGCTGAAACTAAAGACAGAGGCCCGCTCAGTCGAGAGGTACAGAGAGCTCAACAAGGGCATGGAAGTCAAACTGATGCAGCTGCAGCTAAGAGCCGACCAGGAGGTGGGTGAAAGTTTTCAGAGGGGTTTGATCCGTTGATTGTTGAGAGGTCATTTCATTTTGTATTTGCATGATAAAGTTGTTTTTTCACGTGTGCAGGCCAGAGAGAGTGCTGCTTTGAGAGAGACCCTGCATGCAGAGCGAGAGGCCACCGGTGCCGAGCTGGAGGCTCTGAGGGCGACGATACAGAGGCTGGAGAGCCAGAAACACGAGAAACCTCAGCCCTGCCCAGCCATCAGTGAGAAGGAGGTGGAGAAAATGAAGAGAGCTGAGGACAAAGCTGCCCAGGAGATCCTGCAACTCACACAAGTAGGCCTAAGCTGTTGTCTGTTGTGTGGCAATGCACATTTTCCTTCCCTTCTGTTTAATAATTCCAATTTTCAGGGGTTTTAATTGTTGATCGTCCTTCTTTCTCATTTTTCAAGGAGTTGCGAACGCTGCAGAGAGAAATGGACGGTTCTCACAAAGAGAGAGAGGATCTCTCTGCTCGACTCCTAGAACAAGAAAAAGAACGAGAAGGTGAATTCTTACTTTGCAGCTTCACACAGTCTGCATGAATCTCTCTGTCTTTCTGCTTTTTCCATCACATTTGTATCTTCTTCCTTCTGTGTGTGCGTGCGTGTGTGTGTGTGCGTGTGCAGAGCACGTGCATCAGGCTGTGTCTCAGGCGAGTGCAGCTCTGAGGGAGGAGCTGGATGAAGAGAGGAGAAAGTACCAGGGTCTCCTGAGAGAGTTCACCAGACTGGAGCAGAGATATGACAACCTCAGAGAGATGAGTCTGCTCACTGAGGTTCAGACGCCTGTAATTCCCTCAGAAATACAGCTTTGGTTTTAAACTCCATCTTGGTTTTCTGAGAGTATTTTTTTTTATTCCCTCCTCATGACAGCGCACCAAGGGCCACAGAAGGACCGACTCGGCCCAAAGTCTGAGCTTTGAGCCCCTTTCTCCCTCACCCACCCCGCTGTCACCCCAGTCTCTCACCCCACTCTCCCTGTCACCCTTCCCATCTGCCTTCCCTTCCCCGGAGGAGGTCCGCAGGGTCAGCGTGACGTCTCCTTCCCTGGAGAGGAGAGTTTCAGTGTGGAGCTCAGAAACACCAATGGTGAGAGAAAGTAGGAGTTGGAAAAACAAGGAAAAACTCAAAGAGGGATATCACAAAATGTTCCTCAAGTTTTTCAAAAACAGTTTTATGTGTTATGTTGCCTTATATCTTATATCTTTTCTGAGTGTTTATGCCTACACAGTACTTTTTTCCAATTGGTGATGTAATCACATAAGGTCAGGCAACATAGCGTCACACTGTGTTCATGTTTGCTCTGACAGGACCAGCTGATGGAGAAGATGGATGTGGCCAAAGACCCGGTGGTGAAGATGAGAGGAGAGGACCTGGCACATGCCTACGACGCTGTACGAGTGGCCAACAAGTCAGTCTGACACTACTCACTCACTCCACAATCAGTGCTTTAACCTGTTTTCCCATCAAAGTTATGCTGTGATTTATATTTGGTGGTCTGTGTCAGGTTTCTGGAGAGTCAGCTCCGTAACCAGCGCAGTCAGAGGGAGGAGGAGCTGGAGGCTCTGAGGCGCGAGCTCAGTCAAGCCATCTCTGGTTCTTCCTCTGCTGCACAGCAACAGGTATGGACTTATTTAGGCAGTCATCTGTGGTGCTTGAATTATTATGCTGCCATCTTCGCTTTTTACTTTTTCATCACCCAGTATTTCTCTCTTACATAACCACTACAGTCTACAAAGTAAAAGTCAGTGTACTCTGGATTGTAGCTGCCCTCACAACTGGCTGCTTGTGTTGCTGTTTACTTAAAAGCTTTTCTTCTATTGCTCTCTCTGTGAGTCACCTTGGTTCAAATCCAAAATGTGAGTGTGTTTGTATGTAAAGGAACTACAGGAACTACTGGAGGCCAGAGAGCAGGAGTGTGTCAAACTGAGGAGAGAGCTGAAGGAGCTTAGAAACACAGTCTCACTCAGACGAATCCTCACTAAAGGTGAGATTTCATTTTCAGATCACGTATAAATTCTTCTGTCTCATTTTTTCCTGGTGATTTTTGTTTTAAAAAATAAAATAACTTTCAGAATAAAATGCTTGGTGCGCTTTTCTGAAAAGACAACAGTTATGAAATATGAAGTTTTCACTTGACATGACAGTATGTAGCAATATTTGCTGTTAAAATAATGATGTTAAAAATGTATAATGTAGAAAAGCTGTCTTTAATCCATAGAGGTTTCCACTCAGCAGGTTAATTTATAAAAGATAAAATATCCACTTCCCAGTCCATCATATCTTCTGTTACATCTCTGTAGTTTTTTTTTCTTGTGCTGCTTTTTCAGTTTCCATTTTCACTTTCATTTTCAGCTTTGCCCCCAGAGACCTTGTCCTGTCCGTCCCGACCGAAGCCAGCAGCAGTCACTGGTTTGCTGGAATGTAGGAAGAGAGATGAAACTAAGCTCATCAAGAACATTATCACAGGTGAGACCGACCCCTGCCTTCATCTTCCTGCCTCCATCCTGCCTTCATCCTCATCTACCTCTTTCTACCTCTATCCAAAGTGTTTTGAGAGGAGGGGTTTTGAAAGTGACACCCCACAGAAGGAAAGTCAAAGAATTCACTATATTTTCAGGGAATCAGAGGGATGGAAATAATCAAAGGCTTTTATGAGTAAATTATTTTGCAGCGTATATCAGAATTCATTGTATTGTATTGTATTGTATTGTATATATAGTTCTCAGATGGTTTTCTTGACAGAAAGCTCAACTGACAGGCCTCGTGCCAGCAGGCCCTGTTTGCGCAACCACAACAAACCAAAGTTAATACAGAAAATCACACAAACATAACTTGCATTAGACTCATGGTCAAAACATAAAGATTTCATTGTACTTTATGCTGGTATATTCCTAGGGGCTCCGTTATTCTGGGAAAAATGGAAATAATTTCAGTAGAGGTCATTTTATTCCACCATAGGTTGCATTAGCAGGTTCTGATTAAAAAAGAAAAAGGTTATGATATGTATCCTAACAATTCTTCAGATATTTTCTTTTCTAAACCTAAGTACAGTTTCTTGTTTACTCTATGCTTGAAAGCCAACCCTACATTTAGCATTTGACTGTTTACATCCTGTATATTTAAATTCTCAATTTAATTTTACTAAATTAACGTTTGACTGGGTTGATTACTTTTCAGATGAACTAGTTCCACCGACCTGAGTAACTTGATTTCTGCCCAAAATAGTGTCCGTGCTTTTTTGTGCACACCTGTGATTCAAAACATAAAAAAACACGTGAGCTTGTGTGGATAATGTAAGTGGGACTCCAATGGCATCCCAGCCCTGTATGTGATGGTCTGACCTTGTCAAGAGACCACGACTCTGTAGCATAGTCCCTGAGTGTGACGTGACTCACAAAAATAAACTTTTACTCTGCCTAACTCCTCTACAGCTGACAGTTATGACCTGGCCATGTTCACTCTGCCGTTGCTGCTCTCTCTGTGCTCCAGACATCCGTGTTGACAGTGCCCTGTCTCTGCCTCCTGGTCTACCTGCCAGCGTGCTTTTCCTGTGTGTCCGCCAGGCCGACTGCAGTGGAGACCAAACTCGTGCTCGCTCGCTCTGCAGCGCCGCTGTCACTGCTATGAAGGCAGCTCTGAAGGTAACCTGGGATCTGAACCTGCTTGGCGTGCCATATGGTTTAGGATTAATGCATTAAGGACAGTTCACATCATGTCAGGTAGATTGTCACTTTACAGATAGGTGGACACAACTAACTTTGAAAACACTTTCTTGTGATTGCCCCCAATAGTTTAGTCCTATGTGTGTGTTCCAAACCCAACTGTCTGGCTCATATACCACTCTTTCTCTCTCCCACACAAATACAACAATTATATGTATAGAGCATGCACATGATAGTATTGATATCCATGTGACATTATAACCTTTTCTCATCTTATCTGCCCCCGCAGAAACATAGCAACGATATGGATATGACAGCTCTGTGGCTGAAAAACGCTTGTGTGTTGCATGACCTGTTGACCCAGCACTCCCCAAAACAGGTGGGATGAACATTTATTTATTAGTATTTATATCTTAATAGCTCTGAACATCTTATTTCCTGAAATAAGCAGTGAAAAAAGGAGTGCTTTTCTCACTTTAATAGAGAAATCCTCAATATATATTACCACATGAAAATATACTTTTCAGGCCCTTGATTCAGATGAACTGGTTCCACTAACGAGTGACCTGAGTGACCTGATTCGTTCCCTGAGTGACCTCTGTATCCAGGCCTATCAGCAGCTCTTCTCCATCACCGATACACACCTGCAAAACATCATAGGTACCACTACACTGAAGATGTTATCGCTGTTCTCCCCTCAACTGCTCCCATTATCTCACATGCTGCTACCCCTCTCCCTCAGTACCCGCGCTGCTGGAGTCTGAGACCATCCCCGGGCTGTCCGGCTCAGCGGCGAAGTTGGCGACGTCCAGGAAGCGAGCAGGCTCAGACTCCAGGACCGTTACAGGTGATGCTTCACCCACTATGGCATCAGTGTTGAGGGAGCTGGGAGCCCTCCACACCGCCCTGTCCCATCAGGCTCTGCCCCCGGTGCTGATGGAGCAGGCCTTCCACCAGCTCACCTACCTCATCTCTGCCTCCGCTCTGAACAGCCTGCTGCTGCGCAAAGACATGTGCTGCTGGAGTCGTGGCATGCAAATACGGTATGAAAACGCACAGATATACACACATACATGTGCAGCGTTTTCCCATATGTAAACTTTATTTTCACTATACAGACAAACTGTTGACAATATTTTTGCTGGTTTATACTGAGGTAGCTGTCTCTTTAATGTCTCTGATGAAGTAGCTTGATTTGTCAGATACTTAATTCACTTAATTAGCCAGAAACAGACATCCCCATTATTTATTTTGATCTATAGATAATTTTTCAATTTAATTTCCATATATATAGTGATTGAAGAAGAATGGATTTATCCATATTGCCTTTAATTTGTACTGTACTGTGTTTCTTTCACTGGACTAAAACAATGTCAATTAATTTGTATTAAACTAAAAATGATCTCCTAGTTGACAGTGTCTTCCCACACACAGAGGTCCAATCTAATTTATATATCCAATATTACATCATACATATTGCTTCATCGCAGTGTTATTTTACAGTGAATCAGACAGCTGTTAGCGACCTTGCGACGTGAAACCCAGTAAAAATTTGGCTGCCCTGAGATTGTCATGAGCTCTGAATTTTACCCACTTAATTTAAGGTTACAGTTGATGATTACATTAACCTCTGTGCTGTACTCCAGATTAGGGATGCAACTAGCAAAAAGCAGTTTTTTAGAGCCCAAGGTGGCAGCTTTAAATTGCTTGTTTTGCTAAATCTATAATTCAATTGAAACCCAAAGAAGACCTCACTGTGTATTGTGTAATCCTTACATGTGAAAAGCTGGTACGAGTGACTGTTTGATTAAAAAATGGAATGGAATTTTTTATTTATCGATTATGAAAGTAGTTGGTAATTCAGTTTCAGTTGATTAATTGTATAAAGAGATATTTAAGTGTATTAACTTGTGTTCATACTATTGTATCCTGACTTTGTTGCATGAACAAAAATGTTACATTATTAATCAGCTTGTCTTTCTCCTATCCTGTAGATACAATGTGAGCCTGCTGGAGGAGTGGCTGCGTAGCCGAGGTCTGCAGGCAGGGGGCGCTGTGGCCACACTGGAGCCCCTCATCCAGGCAGTTCAGCTTCTGCAGGCGGGGAAAAAAACTGAAGCAGACGCACAGGCCCTTGTTCACACCTGCACCGCACTGTCCAATCAGCAGGTGGGTCTGTCTGTCATGTGTCTTCAAGAGAAAAAAGAAAATATTGTGTTTAACTGCTGGTCTCTGATTCCTGTTCAACAGATTGTGAAGATTTTGACCCTCTACACTCCCCACAGTGACCTTGATGAAAGAGTCACTCTGAATTTCATCCGTACTGTCCAGGTACCACAGTCCAGGTCTACAACTATAAGGTCTGTTTTGTTTGTTAACTTAAAAAAGGGTGTCTCATGTAAGCGGCCTCTGTCTTTGCTCTCCTAGGGGCTTCTCAAAGGCCGTTCTGACGGTCAGCCTCCACAGCTCCTGATGGATGTGAGGCGAGTGTTTCCTGTCACATTCCCCTACTTGCCTCCCGCTGCCTACCATGCTGAGCAGTTAGTCATCCCAGACTCCCTCAAGATCTCCTTTCTACGCAGAGCCTAGAAAACAGGATGTCACTTCAGTTCAGTGTAAATCCCAACTCATCGAATTTAGTCATTTGAAATTTAAAAAAACTTTCAAGATGTGTTTTGAATTTAATTCCTCTCTTAGATTTTTTGGGGCACTAACTTGTTTAATGAACCTGTTAGTTATCAGTGGATTAGTCTGTTTACCATAGAAGGTGAGTGGTCATGTCAAAAATGTGCATCTCAGCTAAGTAACTGATGAGTTTAAACAGGCATGAGTGCTAATGGAGACAAGGAATATACATTTTTTCCTTTAAAATGGATAAATTCAAAATTAGTCAGTATGTATGTATGTATCAGAAATAACAAAAGTGTAAAAGTTTGACAAACAAAGAATGAAATGAAGCTTTTTTTCATATTTTATTGGAAGCAGAAACACAATGAGACTGCAGTCCCAGTAACCTCAACCCCCAATAAGAACAACCAGAATAAAAAAAAAAAAAAAAAATTAGAAACATCTCATGTATAAAAAAATTCTCATGCGAGTACTTTGTACCACTACACATCATCAGTAATACATATTTATATATTCACAACCATTTGAAAAATAGAAAACAATAATGAAATATCAAAATAAAGAAGACAACAATTGGCAATTAACATCAAATAATTATGCGTGCTGGCACAATACATTTTTTTCTTTTTTGTTTTATTGTTCCTATCATGCACCATTTCTGGAAGTACAGGACCCGACACCGCTGTGCAGGTGTCTGTCTGTGTGGCCTGATCAGCTGGACAGAACAGGACAGATCATGCATGTCTGTCCACTTGGTGTCTCTGTGCTTTTACATTTAGCATTGTGCTTCTACATTTATCCTTTGCCCTTAACTCCTGTGCACATTTCTGATTCACATGCCAGCCCAATAATACCCCCAACACGCAAACTGAGCCTCTGAAGGGGGAGGAGGAATCTCCCCGACTAAAGTATCATTGTCAACAGCAATAAATAAAGAATTTTTTTCGTGGCATTTCCAGCTATGTGACAGTTGTTTACCTGTTATCTAAAGTTATTAAAAGAGTGTGCAGATGTCCCCTTAGAATAAAAGACTGTGTACACACCAAAGAGTCACGCACCATGCTTAGATTCAGTTTAGTTTCAGTTTGTAACTAGTTTCCTTTAGTAGCATGATGTATATATCTTTCCAGTGTAAAAGTCAGAGACTGGCAGTTTATTTATTTAGTTGTTAATTAAGCCAAATCAAGATTTGTACAAATTATTTGTTATTCATCTCCACTGTGTACACAGTCTTCCTATGTCTTCCAATAATAGCTACATTTCCAGTAAAGGCACCCACCCACTCACACGCACACGCACACACTCAAACACACACACACTCACACACACATTTTCCAACTGCCCACTCACTGAGAGCAAAATTCAAGTCTACAAAAGAGCAGCAAACTTCACTTCACATAGTCTGACGTGTTTGTTACATCCGAGCTATTTACAATGCCCAACAACAACACCGGCCGTTCTCTGTTCCAGATTATTTTCCTCTGTGCTAAAAAGCTGCACAAACAAATTTCAGTCTCTAATCAGCCCCACTACAGCTGTGATATTTGGCCCATTACAATAGAGACAGCATTTACAACATATCAGACAAACGCTTGTGCTGATATAATTAGAATAATAACCCACAATGTAAACATTATAAGACTGCTTCAAAAATGACTCATCTATATAGACTTTTATAGATTAGATGCATAGAGTTCAGTTCTTACACATTGTTCCAAAGAGGGGGCTGTTATTCAGTTATGATCAAGGGCTTTGGGGGGAGAGGCCCTCGTCAGAACAAAGAGGCAGAAAGTGTAAAAACAAACAAAACCCACTATCATTATGAAATTTTGACTCTTTTTTTGAGACCCCAATCATCAAAATCATTTCCTTGCCTGAATGCTTTTTTATTCACATTCACAAAAACATAAAAATCTTATATAGATAAATAAAGCAATACATGCATTCAGTGACCCTGTGCTTCTTAATCTTCGTACCACATCTCCGTTCTCTACACTGATTAACAGAGAAACAGACTAAACTGTAGGCCCTCTTTTTAGTGTCAGTGCCAGACCTGGTGCGGTCTGGATCTGCAGCCCTTTAGCAGAGGTCTGACTTCTCGTTATCAGAGATCAGGGTTACACCACCTGCAGCTGAATCATTAGGGAATAATGGTTAGAAGGTCATTAGCGATTTGTGCTCTCCATGGGGCGCAAGGCGTGTGGTTTTGTAACCCACGGGATGTTGATTTTGCAAAATAGGGTCTCAGGGACTTGTTTTTATCATCTCTTTACATGCAAACTTTGATTTGGCAAGTTTTTTTTTTTTTTTTTTTAAGAAAAGGAGGTGAGTTTTTCTCCTTCTATCCTGCACCTCTACACACCCAGTTTCGGGCTGTCTAGTTGTGGAATGTTTACAGTAACACAAAGATGGAAAAACAATCAGAAGATACACATTTCTTCCTCCCCAAATTAAAATACACTTGGATAAATCTCTCCAAAATCTAACCAGAATATGAAAAGCCCCCCCCACCCACCCCCCCTCGTGTGATGTTCTTTATTTGTGATGGCTTTCTGTGATTACATTTGCAGGTAACAGGCAACACGGGCAGCTACATGAGGTCAACATTAGAACATATTACAAACACACTCGCACATTACAAGTTCCACACATGCTCAAATGCAATCATACATTCTATCTCTCTATCTCTCTCTCTCTCTCTCTCTCTCTCTCTCTCTCTCACTCTCTCACACACACTCTGATGAATGACAGTGCTTGAGGACATGTTTTCATCAGATTCATCTCTCTATACAGTCGCTATATAGGAGACAGACAGACTGTACGAGGGTCAACACGACAGAAGGCATTGAGGGTGTCAGGCAGTGTGCTCTGTTACAGGGTAGACAGACATAAAGACGGACAAGGACAATCTTTCAAGTACCATATGTTCATTGAATAATCCTGTATAACTTTACATATGTCCTTCCTTTATTACACTATACTTATAATGATAGAATTATTCAAATATAAATATGATTTGGAAGAAAGCAGTAAATAAATATAAAAGTATCATAACTAAATAGTGCTTTGTTCCCAAAATGTGTTCCCCACCCTGATATCTGGAATGTTTGAGACTGTGCAGCCATTGTTGTTTTTCATGGGTCAGTTGGAAAGTTGGTCCTGTTGTGCTTAGGGCTGGTCTTGGCATATTTCAGCGATTATCTGTTGGTCCCTTGTCTTAGTGGGTGCAGGTGAGGGAAGGGACAAGAGGAACTGGAAAATGAGGGAGGGGGGGGGCTACAAGATATTTCTCACCCTGACCAGTCAAATGTGTGTCTGTACATGTATGTGTGTGATTATGGAATGGCATGATTCACCTCTACAAACAGAGGAAAGTATGTAAGTATATGCTCTATGATTAAACTGTATGTAGTGTTCATATCATAAGGATGGTTGATATCTGTAACAATAAAGACACTGGTCCTTTTCTGAAGAAAATTAAAGTGATACTTTGCTTAGCACTGTGTCTTTTCCACTGAAATAAATGTATTTACAGCACTGGGGTGTGTGGTGACTGTTTTCTTATCTGTGCTTTTTCAACACTGGATTATTAGGGCAGTGGCTAGCAGTGGCTCGGGAGAGCTCCAGGGCAGTGGGTGGCGACATCTGATTGCGCTTCAGACAGGTTTTAAATTCTATTATGACTCTTAGCTGCGGCCCTCCTCAGCAGAGCGTTGGTCAGACTTGAGCTTAACAAACTCCTTGGCCACATCATCATTGTTACGCTGGGAGAGGATGCGCAGGACAGTGAGGCCCGTCTCGTCCATGTGGATGCGTTTACCCAGTGGCAACCAGCAGGCGACGCTGCCTTTGGAGGCCACGTCTTTCAGCTGCAAGACGGCCATGCCCACAGTGCGGTCCTCTCGGGCGAAGCAGTAGTCCTTCACACACACCTGCAGCTCATAGCACTCAGGACCCACCTCATTGCTCAAGGTGCTGCAGCAGAGAAAAGAGATGAGGGCAAGTGTTATTTAAGCATCTCCACATTGTTGCTCTACGACTCAAAATAAAACAAATTATTATCATCAACAGCTACTCACAAAGTGAAGGTTTCATTGTATTTGGGAGCCCAACTGTTGTTCTTGGACTTGGTGGCATACTTCCTCTTTTTATCGCTGAGATGAGGGCCGATGATATAGACCTCCACAAATGGCCGGAATATTCCCTGCGTCTGCCACCTCAGGTCATTGGCAGCCACCACTAAAACAGAGGAAATGGAAGGAAATGGAGTGGAGAGGGTGTGGGTGAGAGAGTGAGTCATGTGGAGAAAATGTGCAAAAATGTGGTGAGAGAGAATGAGTGAAGAGAAAATTCAGAACAAGAAAATACTGGCTCTCCCTCAGGCCTCACATTCCGTTTCCTGTCAAGATATTGAAGGTAGGATTGGAATTTGATTTTCCATTACAAACTCATATATTTCTTTGGTAGCTGAAAAGCAGTTGGGTGCTGGCTTTTATGTCTTTGCCCTATCTTGGCCATCTTATATATTATACATATGAACATACTGCACTGGCTTGTGCCTTTGACGCTGGAACAATGACATTTATGACTCACTGTAAAGCTTTCACTTATGTAGTTCTTATTTTCCCTTAGATCATCCTTAGTCTTCTTGCTGAACATTTATGCCCTTATACTATATACTGCAGCCAATTGAAAACTCTTGACTTCTAAAACCAAGTTGCTGCTCCAGTGATGACTTAAGTGTGATCTGAAGGGTGTAAATATTTAACTTATTTGTAATGAATTTATATCAATTTAAATCTCCTTTAATTCATTATTGTTAAACAATAAAAAGAGAACTTAAGTAGGTGGAAATTACTGATTAACTGGATACCTTACTATGATATTTTTATGCCTTACTGTATTGTGACATTTTTATGCCTTACTATAATAATGACTGTTGACGTTTTTATGACTTTTTGTCACTTCCTATACTGCCATTTTTATGACTTAGTAAACTATGTCGTTTTTATGACTTTTTATGCCTTTGTATACTGTGACATTTTTTGACATTTTATGCCATACTATACTATGACTTTTTTTGATGTTTTTATGCCTCACTAAAGTATGACGTTTTTTGATGTTTTTATGCCTCATTATACCATGACATTCTTATGTCTACCTATATTATGATGTTTTTTGATGTTTTTATGCCTCAGTGTAATATGAGATTTTTTGACATTTTATGCCATACTATACTATGACGTTTTTTGATGTTTTTATGCCTCACTATACTATGACGTTTTTTGATGTTTTTATGCCTCAATATACCATTACATTCTTATGTCTACCTATATTATGATGTTTTTTGATGTTTTTATGCCTCATTGTAATATGACATTTTTTGACATTTTATGCCATACTATACTATGACGTTTTTTCATGTTTTTATGCCTCACTATACTATGACGTTTTTTGATGTTTTTATGCCTTGCTATACCATGACATTATTATGTCTACCTATATTATGATGTTTTTTCATGTTTTTATGCCTCATTGTAACATGACACTTTTTGACATTTTATGCCATACTATACTATGACGTTTTTTGATATTTTTATACCTCACTATACTATGACGTTTTTTGATGTTTTTATGCCTCATTATACCATGACATTCTTATGTCTACCTATATTATGATGTTTTTTCATGTTTTTATGCCTGACTATACTATGACGTTTTTTGATGTTTTTATGCCTTGCTATACTATGACATTATTATATCTACCTATACTATGACGTTTTTTCATGTTTTTATGTCTCACTATAATATGACGTTGTTGATGTTTTTATGCTTCATTATACCATGACATGCTTATGTCTACCTATGTTATGACGTTTTTTGATGTTTTTATGCCTTGCTATCCTATGACATTATTATATCTACCTATACTATGACGTTTTTTGATGTTTTTATGCCTTGCTATCCTATGACATTATTATATCTACCTATACTATGACGTTTTTTGATGTTTTTATGCCTTGCTATCCTATGACATTATTATATCTACCTATACTATGACGTTTTTTGATGTTTTTATGCCTTGCTATCCTATGACATTATTATATCTACCTATACTATGACGTTTTTTGATGTTTTTATGCCTTGCTATCCTATGACATTATTATATCTACCTATACTATGACGTTTTTTGATGTTTTTATGCCTTGCTATCCTATGACATTATTATATCTACCTATACTATGACGTTTTTTCATGTTTTTATGCCTGACTATACTATGACGTTTTTTCATGTTTTTATGCCTACCTATATTATGACGTTTCTTTAAGTTTTTATGCCTTATTGTACTATGACAATTTTTTGACATTTTATGCCATGATATACTATGACATTTTTATGCCATACTGTACTATGATGTTTTTAGACATTTTTATGCTTTGATATACTATGATCTTTTATGCCTTTCTATGTTTTGATGATTTTATCTGCTACAATGCATGATACATCAATGGGTTGGAGTAGTGGGGTAATGGCTAGAACAGCTGCTTCTCAACCTAGGGGTTGTGGGTTCAAATCCCACTCATGGATCCTTTGAGTGTGGACTTTTCATGTGCTTCCATGGGTACACTCCAGTTATTTCATCTTCCTCCCGCAGATCAAAGATATGTACATTAGGTTACTTGGCAAGTGGAATAAATGGTTGTAGGCCTCAATTTATATCTTCGTATACTATATTTTTTGATGGTTTTATGCCTTATGTTTTTTGATGTTTTTATGCTTCACTATAGTAAGAAAAATTTTGATGTTTTTATGCCTCACTATACTATGACGTTTTTTGATGTTTTTATGCCTTGCTATACCATGACATGCTTATGTCTACCTATATTATGATTTTTTTTGATGTTTTTATGCCTCATCGTAAAATGACATTTTTTGACATTTTATGCCATACTATACTATGACGTTTTTTCATGTTTTTATGCCTCATTATAATATGACGTTTTTTGATGTTTTTATGCATCATTATACCATGACATGCTCATGTCTACCTATATTATGATGTTTTATCATGTTTTTATGCCTCATTGTAATATGACATTTTTTGACATTTTATGCCATACTATACTATGACGTTTTTTCATGTTTTTATGCCTCACTATACTATGACGTTTTTTGATGTTTTTATGCCTCATTATACCATGACAGTATTATGTCTACCTATATTATGACATTTTTTTATGTTTTTATGCCAGATTGTAAAATGACATTTTTTGACATTTTATGCCATACTATACTATGACGTTTTTTGGTGTTTTCATGCCTTGCTATTCTATGACGTTTTTTGATGTTTTTATGCCTCATTATACCATGACATGCTTATGTCTACCTATATTATGATGTTTTTATGCCTCATTGTAAAAGGACATTTTTTGACATTTTATGCCATACTATACTATGACGTTTTTTCATGTTTTTATGCCTCATTATAGTATGACGTTTTTTGATGTTTTTATGCATCATTATACCATGACATTCTTACGTCTACATATATTATGACATTTTTTGATGTTTTTATGCCTGATTGCAATATGACATTTTTTGACATTTTATGCCATACTATACTATGACGTTTTTTCATGTTTTTATGCCTCATTATAGTATGACGTTTTTTGATGTTTTTATGCCTCATTATACCATGACATTATTACGTCTACCTATATTATGACATTTTTTCATGTTTTTATGCCTCATTGCAATATGACATTTTTTGACATTTTATGCCATACTATACTATGACGTTTTTTGGTGTTTTCATGCCTTGCTATTCTATGACGTTTTTTGATGTTTTTATGCCTCATTATACCATGACATTATTATGTCTACCTATATTATGACGTTTTTTCATGTTTTTATGCCTCATTGCAATATGACATTTTTTGACATTTTATGCCATACTATACTATGACGTTTTTTGGTGTTTTCATGCCTTGCTATTCTATGACGTTTTTTGATGTTTTTATGCCTTGCTATACCATGACATGCTTATGTCTACCTATATTATGATGTTTTTTGATGTTTTTATGCCTCATTGTAAAAGGACATTTTTTGACATTTTATGCCATACTATACTATGACGTTTTTTGATGTTTTTATGCCTCACTATAGTATGACGTTTTTTGATGTTTTTATGCCTCATTATACCATGACATTATTATGTCTACCTATATTATGACGTTTTTTCATGTTTTTATGCCTCATTGCAATATGACATTTTTTGACATTTTATGCCATACTATACTATGACGTTTTTTGGTGTTTTCATGCCTTGCTATTCTATGACGTTTTTTGATGTTTTTATGCCTTGCTATACCATGACATGCTTATGTCTACCTATATTATGATGTTTTTTGATGTTTTTATGCCTCATTGTAAAAGGACATTTTTTGACATTTTATGCCATACTATACTATGACGTTTTTTCATGTTTTTATGCCTCATTATAGTATGACGTTTTTTGATGTTTTTATGCATCATTATACCATGACATGCTCATGTCTACCTATATTATGATGTTTTATCATGTTTTTATGCCTCATTGTAATATGACATTTTTTGACATTTTATGCCATACTATACTATGACGTTTTTTCATGTTTTTATGCCTCACTATAGTATGACGTTTTTTGATGTTTTTATGCCTCATTATACCATGACAGTATTATGTCTACCTATATTATGACATTTTTTGATGTTTTCATGCCTCATTGTAATATGACATTTTTTGACATTTTATGCCATACTATACTATGACGTTTTTTGGTGTTTTCATGCCTTGCTATTCTATGACGTTTTTTGATGTTTTTATGCCTCATTATACCATGACATTATTATGTCTACCTATATTATGACGTTTTTTCATGTTTTTATGCCTCATTGCAATATGACATTTTTTGACATTTTATGCCATACTATACTATGACGTTTTTTGGTGTTTTCATGCCTTGCTATTCTATGACGTTTTTTGATGTTTTTATGCCTTGCTATACCATGACATGCTTATGTCTACCTATATTATGATGTTTTTTGATGTTTTTATGCCTCATTGTAAAAGGACATTTTTTGACATTTTATGCCATACTATACTATGACGTTTTTTCATGTTTTTATGCCTCATTATAGTATGACGTTTTTTGATGTTTTTATGCATCATTATACCATGACATGCTCATGTCTACCTATATTATGATGTTTTATCATGTTTTTATGCCTCATTGTAATATGACATTTTTTGACATTTTATGCCATACTATACTATGACGTTTTTTCATGTTTTTATGCCTCACTATAGTATGACGTTTTTTGATGTTTTTATGCCTCATTATACCATGACAGTATTATGTCTACCTATATTATGACATTTTTTGATGTTTTCATGCCTCATTGTAATATGACATTTTTTGACATTTTATGCCATACTATACTATGACGTTTTTTGGTGTTTTCATGCCTTGCTATTCTATGACGTTTTTTGATGTTTTTATGCCTCATTATACCATGACATTATTATGTCTACCTATATTATGACGTTTTTTCATGTTTTTATGCCTCATTGCAATATGACATTTTTTGACATTTTATGCCATACTATACTATGACGTTTTTTGGTGTTTTCATGCCTTGCTATTCTATGACATTTTTTGATGTTTTTATGCCTTGCTATACCATGACATGCTTATGTCTACCTATATTATGATGTTTTTTGATGTTTTTATGCCTCATTGTAATATGACATTTTTTGACATTTTATGCCATACTATACTATGACGTTTTTTCATGTTTTTATGCATCATTATACCATGACATGCTTATGTCTACCTATACAATGATGTTTTTTGAAGTTTTTATGCCTTATTGTACTATGACAATTTTTTGACATTTCATGCCATACTATACTGTGACGTTTTTTGATGTTTTTATACCTCACTATACTATGACGTTTTTTTCATGTTTTTATGCCTTGCTATACCATGACATTATTACGTCTACCTATATTATGACGTTTTTTCATGTTTTTATGCCTCATTGCAATATGACATTTTTTTACATTTTATGCCATACTATACTGTGATGTTTTTTCATGCTTTTATGCCTCACTATACTAAGACGTTTTTTGATGTTTTTATGCCTCATTGTACCAGGACATTATTATATCTACCTATATTATGATGTTTTTCGATGTTTTTATGCCTCATTGTAATATGACATTTTTTGACATTTTATGCCATACTATACTGTGATGTTTTTTCATGCTTTTATGCCTCACTATACTAAGACGTTTTTTGATGTTTTTATGCCTTGCTATACCATGACATTACTATATCTACCTATATTATGATGTTTTTCGATGTTTTTATGCCTCATTGTAATATGACATTTTTTGACATTTTATGCCATACTATACTGTGATGTTTTTTCATGCTTTTATGCCTCACTATACTAAGACGTTTTTTGATGTTTTTATGCCTTGCTATACCATGACATTACTATATCTACCTATATTATGATGTTTTTCGATGTTTTTATGCCTCATTGTAATATGACATTTTTTGACATTTTATGCCATACTATACTGTGATGTTTTTTCATGCTTTTATGCCTCACTATACTAAGACGTTTTTTGATGTTTTTATGCCTTGCTATACCATGACATTACTATATCTACCTATATTATGATGTTTTTCGATGTTTTTATGCCTCATTGTAATATGACATTTTTTGACATTTTATGCCATACTATACTATGACTTTTTTTGGTGTTTTTATGTCTTGCTATTCTATGACGTTTTTTGATGTTTTTATGCCTTGCTATACCATGACATTATTATATCTACCTATATTAAGACGTTTTTTGATGTTTTTATGCCTGACTATACTATGACGTTTTTTGACGTTTTTATGCCTTGCTATACCATGACATTATTATATCTACCTATATTATGATGTTTTTTGATGTTTTTATGCCTCATTGTAAAATGACATTTTTTTACATTTTATGCCATACTATACTATGACGTTTATTCATGTTTTTATGCCTCACTATAGTATGACGTTTTTTGATGTTTTTATGCATCATTATACCATGACATTCTTACGTCTACCTATATTATGAGGTTCTTTCATGTTTTTATGCCTGATTGCAATATGACATTTTTTGACATTTTATGCCATACTATACTATGACGTTTTTTGATGTTTTTATGCCTCACTATAGTATGACGTTTTTTGATGTTTTTATGCCTCATAATACCATGACATTCTTATGTCTACCTATATTATGACGTTGTTTGACTTTTTTATGCCTTATTATACTATGACATTTTATGTCTTACTATACTATGATGTTTTTTATGCCTTACTATGATATTTTTATGCTCTACCATACTTTGACATTTTTATGCCTTACTATACTATGTCGTTTTTATGACTTTTTATGATTTACTATACTGTTGTTTTTATGCCTTAGTATACAATGACTTTTTTATGACTTAGTATAGTCGTTTTTATGACTTTTTATGACTTAGCAAACTATGTCGTTTTTTTTGACTATTTATGACTTACTATACTAGTCGTTTTTATACCTTACTATACTATGACTTTTTATGCCTTAGTATACTATGATATTTTTTATGCCTTACTATGATGTTTTTATGCCTTACTATACTATGTCGTTTTTATGACTTCTTATACTATGTCGTTTTTATACCTTACTATACTATTACGTTTTCATGACTTTTTATGCCATACTATACTATGACGTTTTTATGACTTTTTATGCCTTACTATACTATGTCGTTTTTATGACTTCTTATACTATGTCGTTTTTATACCTTACTATACTATTACGTTTTGTGCCTTAGTATACTACGTCGTTTTTATGACTTAGTATACTATTAGCGTTTTTATGACTTTTTATGCTTTAGTATACTATGTCGTTTTTTATGACTTTTTATGCCTTACTATACTATGTTGTTTTTATACCTTACTATACTATGACTTTTTATGTCTTAGTATACTATGATATTATTTATGCCTTACTATGATATTTTTATGCCTTACTATACTTTGACATTTTTATGCCTTACTATACTATGTCATTTTTATGACTTTTTATGAGTTACTATACTATGTCGTTTTTATACCTTACTATACTATGTCTTTTTATGCCTTTTTATGACTTAGTATACTATGACATTTTTATGACTTTTTATGCCTTAGTATAATTTGACATTTTTATGACTTTTTATGCCTTACTATACTATGATGTTTTTATGACTTTTCATGCCTTACTATACTATGACTTTGCGATACCTTTGTATGATATTTTTAGGCCTTACTATATAATAAGGTATAATAAGGAATAAAAAGTCACAACAACGACATAGTATACTAATGTGACATTTTAATGCCTTACTATACAATGTCATTTTCATGACTTTATGCTTCATTATACTATGCCGTTTTTATGACATTTTATGCCTTACTGCACTATGTTGTATTCATGAAGCTTGGTGGTCAGAACTGTTGCCTCACAATGAAGAGGTTGTGGGTTCTAATCCTGCTTAACTCTCGTCCCACACTTAAAGGACCTGCAGATTAAGATAGAAGGCAACTTTAATGCCTTACTATACTATGTTGGTTTTTATGACTTTTTATGCCTTACTGTACTATTAAATTCTCACGTTTGTGTATGACTTTCTTTCTTTTCTTTCTGATAATTTCTCATTAAATTTGAACATATACTGACAGACTTTGGAATGGATATATTTTTTGTAACATATGTCTATAATCTAAACAGACATATGAAAATACAAGTTTCTATTAGCTAGACATTTATGTCAATATATGATATTGTTCCAATTTCAAACTGGTTTCATGTGTAATTTTACATATATAGGCTATACTTTAAATACATATATGATTGTACCTCATATGAACATATATTTCATTTCTGTAAATTCAACAAATGTACATATATTACATTTGTGTATGGGCATTTCTAAAATGTAAATTAAGAGGGTTAGTTGTTAATGTTGTTAATAAACCGTTTGGTTGACGGCATTAAAAAGTCAATCTCTTTGTTTTGGAGGGGTGGCAGTGTTGCTGCGTCCCTTCCAATGTTGAGACCAAATCTACGCCCCTGATTTTGATTAATTGTTGTTTGAAGTGGGAATAGACATAGACATTTACATTTACTCTTTTGGTAGACACTTTTATCGAAAGCAACTTACAAGTGAGGGAAAACACTAAAGCTTCAGTGCAGTAGGAGACCAGTAGTAAGTACTAAATCTCAATAAGGTGATGTGCAAGAAGATGAAATAAAGAAGTCCACCAATAGTGCATTGTAAGTGCTAGTAAGAGAGGAAGTGCTCTCAGAAGAGATGAGTCTTCAGAAGATTCTTCAAGATAGAGGGACATGTGTCCTTTTAGGCTGATCAAATTCCAGATGTGCTGCCATACTCTGGACCATCTGTAAGGGTTTCAATGTGCATGAAGGGACACCCGCCAGAAGGGCATTGCAGTAATCAAGGCAGTGATCTGGATCAAGAGTTGGGTCAGGTAAGGCCTAATTTTTCTTATGTTGTATAAAGCAAAGTGGCACGACTGGGAAACAGATGCAACAAGGTTAGACAAGGAGAGCTGGTCATCAAACATGACACCCAGGTTTCTCGTGACCTTGTTTGGGGTAAGAGATCAAGAGGCAATTTGGTATTGATATTGTGATGGAGAGACTGATTGGCCTTGATGACTAAGAGTTCAGTCTTAGAGTGGTTCAGCTGAAGTTGGCGTTCCTTCATCCACATGGATATGTCAGAGAGACAAGCTGAGATCCGACCAGAGAGCATGGGGTCATCTTACAGGAACAATGGGTATAGTTGGGTGTTGTCTGCATAGCATTAATATAAGCAGCCGGTAATATACACCCCAGGAGGTGGTGTATATTGCAAAGAGAAGGGGCCCCAGTACTGATCCTTGGGGGAGCCCCGTGGAGAGGTGATGGGATAAGGAAGTTTGTCCTTGCCAAGACACAACAAAGGAGTGCTAAGTGAGATTGCATTCAAAACAAGAAAGCGGTTCGCCCGAGATGCCAATGTTGGAATACTAATGAAAACAATCTTGTTTGTTTATTAACATTTAAATATGCTGAATGTTTGACAACTATCCCAACTCATGGTCCACTTACTTGCTTTTTCTGGAGCTTTCATCTGTATCACACAGTTACATAAGTGCATAGAGTTTGCTCAGTTATCATGGAGATGGACAGCTGAGATGCAAACATAGTTGTTATGATTTACACCATGGCATCTCCAATTGAGCAAACAATGTCCACTGATGTCGACCATATAATGAGTTTGAAAGCTCTGGAAAAAACAAGTAAACCTTGATTTGGGATTGTTTTGTCAAAATGCTATTTCCAGCATCAAGAACGAACTTTCATACTTACTGATCCATTGTTATACACTGTTACTGAATTAAAGAGAGAGTAAAGAATAAAAACAAACACACTTCATTTAACTTTACCTTTCACTGTGACCTTGTGCTCTCCAGTGTTGGGGTGAGTGAAAATCTCCACATGGATGGACACCTCTCCGACGGCATCGTCCACCCCAGAGCCTGACAGGACAGACAGACAGTGAGGGGGGATACATTAATACCCTTGATCAACTCTTTGTGCTCCTATCACAGACCAAACACCAACACAAGCCACTGTGCCTATTGTAAAAACCATGTTACAGACCAATTACATTTCAATTTCTTAAAGTGAACATTGAAATGGATTTGGTTATAACCTTTGGGATATTAGACAAAATAATGATTAGGCCAACAATTCTTTATACTAAAATAATCACTGTGTAACAGGAGGATTTAAAATAGGGCATAGTGATCTGTTTGTGCATATGTTGTGGTCTGGAGGTGGACAATCAGACAAAGCTGCTATGAGTGGGCATGAATCTTTTAATGTAGGTAGTACTGCAGTAAGTGTAATACATTTACTGATGAAGTGATTAGTCCTCTTTTAGTGGCAAAACATATCTAAATAATTACAGTTCAGTTAATAGTTTTCTACTGAAATAACCATATTTTTTCCTTCAGCAAGACATTCTGCATTGTGATTAGACACTGACTGAGTGGCCTTTGTACAGATTCAGCAACTGATTGATAACAATTTGGATTCAGCGAGGACAGTAATTTGAGCCCACTCATAGATGCAAGGTGTCTGTTTGGATGCAGGGTTCTTAGTAAGAGGCAGAGAAGAAGACAGGAGAGAGGCTGAGAAACTGACAGTGTGGTTCCCCTGACACAGATCAGGTCAGGACATGCTCAGATGGATCTAGACAAGTGGACACACCCATTCCTTGGTAAAGACTTTTACCCAAGCATGGTAAGAAGAGGGAGAAGAAAGGGGAAGGAGCTTAGAGAAGAGAGAAGTAGTTCAGCCTCTCAGACCTGTTGGTGAGGGATGGTACTATCAATACCCAGCTTGCAAAATAAAGCTGTACAGTGTGAAGAGGGATGTGTCTGGACAACAACATATTATATTCATAAAGTTATAGATAAGGAATGCAGATGGATTTAGTCTGAGGTTCATGTTAGTCCATGTGTACTCCCTCTACCCAAAATAGCTCAACTCTGGACCCAAATTCAGGTCTTGGGGTCTTTGGTTCTATACTTTCAGCTGCAAGACTATTTTAGGGGGGAAGAGGGGCATGCCCTGTCTGGGTGGCTTCACTCAGGCTCCAACTCTTTTGTCTGGGAGGGAGACTGTGGACAAATCTTTCCTCAGTGTCTCAGTGTGGTTTTGTGCTGCTGCTGTGAACAAGTGTTTTAATTCCACATACAACTCCAGAAGGATACAGTGACAGATGGACATTAATTTTCAATGTTTTAATTAGTGTCTTCACTCTGTCAACGGTATCTTTGTGGCGACAACCAGCAGCCTGTGTGCGTGTGTTTTCAACCAGCCGCCCACTAAACAAGGTGTCTGTGGGAGTTAGACGGCAGAGTGTTCCTGGCATGCAGCTCTCTGGGGAGCATTATGGGATTGTTGGTCTCGCTGCCAACAGGACCGAAGAGAGCAGCATTCATCCATCTGGCCTTGTCTACACTGTGGAGGACGTCCATAAAATATGAGAAAGAAACTTTGCTGGCAGGAAGATGTTGCCAGAAAAGCACAGGCTTTTCTTCTTAAACAAGCACAGCAATCAGAGGTGCATATTTTGTACCATATTGCAAATGTTCACCAGAATAGACATTAAATCTCAAACTTGTACTGCGATCGCACTGAATCATCGGCCAAGTTCACTCCATATTCACAAATGGCCCTTGATTATTTCAACTACAAATAATGCAGCTTATAGCCTGCAGCGTGTAAGAATGACAGTCCCCACAGATCAAAGTCCTCCTTCAGTTCATAAGAATAAATTCCACTGTGCTTCGTCCATTCATCCTTCTCAAATCATCTACTCTAATATGGCTGGAATAACTATCTGGTGAAATGTTCCTGGCAGGAAGTGAATTTACATTCCTTAGCAGCTTGTTTTCTATATATACCTCCACCATGGAAGCTAACAAAGACCATAATAATTTGAATTTTATAAGCCACTAAATACCTTATTATGAAATTTAACCACTGCTGAAAATGTCATGTGGAAATTTATATTACATTGAATGGATTGTATTGAAATATTTTACTTTGAAAACCATCTATTTAAAAACTTAATTTTTTAGTTCACAATTTGATATATATCCAGCATTAAGTATTCAAATTGTTAAATTCATTTTTAGAGCTCCTGCATCATCCTGCGTGTGTGTGTTTATGAGAAAAAGTCAAATCTTTTGATACAAATCTAAAGTGACAGAAATCAGACCACATGACCTGAGGGACTGCTTCTGATTGGTTCAGTCTGTGAAGGGGAGATGAGTTGAGCACCCTTTTCTCATCATTGCTGCAGGCAGGGCTGCACTGCACGTGGGAGCTTTTTGTAATGGTTGTATGTGTATGTGTGTGTGTGTGTGTGTGTGTGTGTGTGTTTCTGTGTGTGTCTGTGTGTGTCTGTCTCTGTCTGTGTTTGTGTGTGATGACAGAGCAGGCAGGGACGGATGACCCTCCCAGACAAACTGAGCCGACAGCCATCATCGTCTTCATAATCTACTCCTCTTCATCAGCGTCTTTCACTTCAGACACAGTGGGCGGGGTGGTAACGTGGGGGGAAGGATTTCCTCTCTGTTTTCACAATACACTGTGCTTCTGCTTCAGTAACCTTCAGTCTCACTCAGTCACATTGCTCTGGCTCAGCCACTCGCACACACGCACACACACACACGCGCACTTGCTCGGCCTCCGGCCTCTCTCTGTGACATCATGCTGGATCAGGATTCCTCCACACTTTGATGCATTTCTGCTCTTTTTGTCTGATGTCCGCACATCATGCGTCAAGTGTCTGCTCATACATACAGTCCATCGCGTATGTATTCAGTGCAGCTCCATACATACAGACATCAGTGTTTACATTACATGCATGAATGCATACAGTCCATGTTTATATTGTTGTGGTGGGCATGTATGTGTAAAAAGGCAGAGATAGAGAGAAAAAGAGAGGAAGTATGTTGAGTCAGTGCATTGCACTTGTCTGCTGGGATGAGTTTGAGCAGGCAGGGGAGTTTCAGGATGCACATGGGGAGGGAGGTGGAGGGTGGAGAGAGTTGGGCTTTGGTCTGGAGACTCTCTGGTAGTCCTGGATATCTCAGGCTCTGAGCCTGAATGCCACATACCCTTTTCTGGGTAAACATCCTCACTAGTGGTGAACCTCACCCCCTTCCCGCCGAACACTGGCCCACAGACGGGGCAGAAGAAGGGAGTAGACAGAGAAAGGAGAGACACGTAGAAAGATGAGAAAAACAAACCAACATGTAAAAAGCTTTTGTCTAATGAGTTATTTCTACAGAATCAGCTCTTTTTTTTTCCTGATGTGCAGTGTGAAGATCGTCCTGCAACATGCAAAGCTCACACAGATCTACTGCAGTAAAATGCACTTTATGTATGCTCCAAAAACCGCATGGCATTTTGCCTAATTAAATTTTAAACGATCATCCACTCAAATGGCATTTCTACCAGCGGTGCTCAGGGACAGTCTGTCAGCATCAGCACTTCCACAAAGATGACGGCTGTTATTGTACCCATCTGATGGTGGGATGGAGGCTGAACAACGGAATCAAAGAGCGAGAGAAAAGAGGGGGTGGGTATTTATTTTTTTCATTGCAAATAGCTGTCAGATCATGTAAAGAATAGTCTCTGTGTTTCCGCAGGCTGGCTACCAGGAGACTCAGCAATTCAAAACACGGAGAAAATATTGTGCTGCTACAGCCCTGACTCTAAAAAGCACATGAGACATTTTCAGGATATAAAGCTCGCTGTTTGGGAAACCCTAGTGTTAACAAAAGAGTGGGAGACACTGAGAAAAGTGGCTCCTCAGAGAGCATAGCAAAAAAAAAAATCAGAATCAGAGAATTACATAACATTGGAAATTAAGTTTGTATCTAGCAAATGAAGATACTGGAAAGTAAAGGTAATCAAAATTCAGACAGAGAAAGGGAAGAGTGTTAAGCAGAGTAAAGACCATCACGTTACCTTGTGTGTTCTGTGACTGGACAAAGGTCTTAATGAGTTTGTCTGTGGCCTGCGTGTAGAGGGAGAGGGCGTAGTGGAGAGACTGGAGGTCAGGACTCTTCTCTAGGAAAGTCTTCTTCAGACCCACACCACCCGCATGGAAGTATTGCTAACAGACACAAAGGCAGACAAACAAAACAGAAAACAGATATTAACTAATGTCCTCCTGCAAAAGATTATTGAAGAAAGAAAGGTACTCTTTAACTAAAGAAAACAGAGCGATATCTGACAGAGTAAACTACTGTGATGTTCAATGTTAGCTTTCATTCATTCACACAATATTCTAGAGCTATAATGATTAGTTGATTAATTGATCAGTGGATCTACAGAAAATCAATCAGAAACTATTTTCACAATTGAATAACCCTTATTTTTCAAGCATAAATGCCAAACATTTGATCTTTAAACTTGATTCTATAATGTAACAATTTGCTCATTCATCTTGACTTAATTTATAGTGAATTAAACATGTTAAACAATCTTTTTCTGTCATCACCTTGTGCTCTAGGAAATTGTGATTGGTATTTTTCAATGTTGTTTTATAGAATAATGATACATCTGTTTGATTAAAAAAATGGCAATGGATTAAATAATGTAAAATAATTGTTAATTGCAGCCTTACATTGATAAAACTTGCAAAATCACTCTACTACAAGTGATCACAGTTTCTGTCTCTGTAGCAACAGCTCAATAGAGGCATTGAAGTATTCATTAAATATGTATATTACCTCTGGCACGTTTCAAGGTACTGATTTTATTTGCATGTAATTGAAAAGCCCAGACAGTTAATACAGTGATTTTTTCTCATGTTTTACATTTACATTTACTAATTTGGCAGATGCTTTTATCCAAAGTGACTGACAAGTGAGGGACATCACTAAAGCTTCTGTGCAGTAGGAAACCATGGTGTAAGTACTAAGTACTACATCTATTTAATAAATGCAAGGTTTTTCTGTCTCCTGTAACTTCAAATGCTTTTTCCAGTTCATCACATCTTCCTATATGCAGATAACTGATTTACAGCACTTCCACTTGTCATGCACATGTAATGGTGAGATTCTACCTTGATGGTGTCGAGAGCCAGCTCTATCACAGCACACTGCTTAGGTGTGAGTGCTTTGGCCTCCTCGCGGACCATGTGCTCCTGAAGACAACAGCGAGAAAAGCACAGACTGAAATGACCTATCTGTCCATTCATAGACTCTGCTTCATATTTTCTAAGCAATTAGAGTCGAGAGCCCAGAGGTGGAAAAACATATTGTACCTTCAGCTTGGACAGCTGTCCCAGCTCCTTGGCAGCATTAAAGATGAGCTGAGTGCCCTGGAAGAGACAGAGAGAGAGAGAGACAGATAGAAGAAAAGTAGACAGGCAGAGAGAGGAGAGTGTTGTTATTATCATGACAAAACAGGGCAGCGGTAAACGGCTTAGTGTCACACAGAGGACAGCAACGTTTCTGACACACACATTCATAAACAGTCACTCTAAGCCGCTTTACAGGTGTCAAGGTACTTTTTCCTTCAAGTGCTGTTATCATACTTATCTGTGTTTTATTCATTTCAAAAGAATGACACTCCGCTGCACGCGCGCGCACGCACGCACGCAAGCACACACACACACACACACACACACAGTGAGACATTTCAGTACGAAGAGAAGGGAAAGTGGTTCAGCTTATGGCAAGGGCAATAAAGTAGACAGACTTGTGCACTCCTGAACACACACATGCACACACACACACACACACACACACACGCACGCACGCACGCACGCACGCACGCACACACGCACACACACACACACACACACGTATCAGCTCTGCAGTTGCACTGTGGTGTACGCAGGTATTTACAGGAAGTCCAGCCTAATGCAATACTCTGGTAAGAGGATATGTATGTGAGTGCTACTGACTGGTCCTTCAAATCTTATCTTTGGTTACAGCTCTAGACATGAAATATAGTTTTATAATAAACTGTATGTAGCTACAGCCAGTTTTGATAGCCTTACAAACAACATTGCAATAATGCCAGAAAATGAAACAAAATACACAAATCTGTGCACAGGAGGTTCATTATATTGTAAAACTACAGAGAAAAATAAACATAAACCTTTGAAACTGTGTTGTGTCTAGTCTGCATTTCAGATACTTAAGATTCAGTCAGACAAGCAATGCCTGGCAAGGTCATGTGGGAATAATCCAGACTCCCTTTGGTGCTACACTATATTTAACTGTCAGATAATAAAGTAGATGGTTGTACGTTTTGTTGCTGACCCTAGAAGCCAATTCAAATGCACTATAAAGCCCAAGTCAAAAGGGCACACCATCACTGGCCTACAGCTTTGCCTTTGACTTGTGTTTCTGTAGCTGAACCACACCCTATTTTTTCTTGCATTGTAGTGATGTAGATATGAAACAAAATTATATATTGTTTTTGAAATTCAGATCAAATGAGGTGAACTCCTTGACCTGGGGTTTGTGGTGCGTTTGTCTTAAATGTCTGCATGTAGAGCACATTAGAGTGTATGACCTGTGGTGAAGCTGGGAGTGCAGGTAGCTACTCGCTACAGCTTCTGATAGTGGGATTTCCACTGCATATAAACAACACTATAGAGGAATATTGTGTAAAAATCAATATTTCCACCGCTTTGTTTGACTGGGGAACTATGGGAGAGAGACGGAGACACGGAGAGAAGACATAGAGGAGAGAGACAAGACACATTGATCTGAAGGGGGTTTAGTCCTTACATCACTGTGAGAAGCACTCTTCAGCCTCCCCTGGAAAGACAGCATGTGGTTAATACTTCAAGCAGTGGCCAGTCCCTGCAGTCTGACTTCACTCTCATTGATTAGTACGCAATTAAAAGTGCACGCGTTGCTTCGCAAAATGTAAAAAAAATTTGAGGATGTGCATCATCACTGCCAGAGATGTCACCTTCTTTCAGTTATCTAATTGTTTTGGTCCCCAAACCAACAAGAACATTTTTAATGTCATAAATAGACACAGACAACTGTGACAGGAGTAAAAGGATGTGACAAAATTTTTCTTCAAAAATATACAGGTGACATTTGCTTATTCTGTGTAGTCGTCAAATCCATTTTGATGATCATTACTGTGCTGTTTTATGGGAAGCTATACAAACATTGTACCACACTATGTGCTCTGATACTGGGGCCACTTTTACATGCTATTCACAGAAAGAAAACACAGTACCAAGAGGCCAAAGGAATAGTGTACAGTAAAAATCCAAATGTAACCTAATATATGATGACATCAAATGTCATCGCAAAAAAACAATTTTTCTATCAGTGAAATAAGATATACAGTACTTCAAAAACATAAGTTCCTGAGATAGTTGGACATTCTGGGAAATACACTTATTCACTGTCTTGCAAAGTGTTAGATTGAGAAGATTGATATTACTTTCATGTCTGTGCATGTTAGTTTAGCTTAGCATAAAGGGTGGAGACAGTTAGCCTTCCTCCCTCAGAGGGTAAATAAATTTGCTAACACCAATGAATACATCACATTTCCTGTGTTTACATTAACAGAATGTAAAAAGTACAAATTTTGATTTGACGGGGAGTCGTGTGAAAGAGGAAGTCGCTGTGCTTGGCAGCTGATTACCAAGAAATAGTTACAGCACGAAACAAGCTGTGACAAGGCTACTATGTCCACCAGATAGCTGCTAACTTGCCTGTGTGCTCTTTGGCGCTCAGAAGGTAATGTACTGCAATTTTTTTGCTTATTTGCCAAAAATTGCCCTATAAGAGCGACGACAGTGAACCAAAACAGTGAAGCTGTGAGCTGTTTTGCTTTTGCATTGATTGGATAGCAATAGTAGAGATATAGACAGAACGTGTAGGGAGGTTTTGACATGTAACATGTGGCCCCCCAGGTGGTAAACATGTAATACACATGCATGAGATGATCGATCTTCTCATCTAACTCTCAGCAATAAATCGAAAAGGCGTATTTCCCTAAATGTCTATACTAATAGTCTAACTATTCTTCTAAAAAAAGAAAAAGTAGAAATCAGAAATAAAAACATCAATATATCATAGAATTCATGACATTAAAGCTCTATGTGATGTCTTTGAACCTTGGACGTAAGGTCAGAATTCACATATTCAGAACAAGAAACATTTATTCTGTCGATTAGAAATAATAAAAACGCATCTCCTCCTGTGCAGCCCTACAATTTTGTGTCAGTGTACTATCAGGTACACTACAGATTAAAATAGGCAACTGTTTTGCTACATACATAGTAGTAAACTACAACACATAAAAATAAAAATAAAAATGAATGGTTAGCTGTTCAGTATGAAAAAGTCATCACATAGAGCTTTAAATACTTAAGAGCATTTTTGCACAGCTCATTGAATCCATGTTGTATTTTGACCAAACATCAACCCAAACCAATAACCTCTGGTAAGAAACAGCAGTGTGTGTGCATCAGGACTACCAACATAATACCAGGATTACAATAATCATGTGACAACAGAACATGAAACCAAACCAGGACAGACCAACATGACAGGTCTGCAGAGACATACAGTACAGTACAGTGTTGTACAGTATACTGAGAGAAGATTGCAGTGTTGAAATAGATCAGATGCAAGCAACAAACCCACAGTGGGGGGGTGGGGTGATCAGGACACATTTCAACCAGGGAAGAAAGGTGGGTTGGACAGTGGGGAGGCGGGGTTGAAAAGGGACGGTGGGGGGGGGGGGGGGGGGGGGGGGGCTGGATGTGGGGGCAGGACACCAGATACCAAGCCACCGAGAGATCAGAGTCACCCCACCAGAGTCCCGGTAAAAGGACACAATGCATGAGAAGAAACAAGGCAACACCAGGCGCAAGAGAGGAGTACCACTTCCTTATTGAGGAGAGTGTTCAGGAAGAAGAGACAGCAGAAGAGGGGGGCATTGATTGGTGGAGACTGTTGAGGGGGTGGGACCTATCAGAATCAGTCAGGAATGCACCATGCTTCTGTCTTCTCAAAAGAGAGACAGTTGTAGAAGAGAAGAGAAGAGAAGAGAAGAGAAGAGAAGAGAAGAGAAGAGAAGAGAAGAGAAGAGATATGGGATAGATCAGAGAAGTGAGGCTGTGAGAAGGGACAGGGTGTGATGTGGGGCAAATAACAGGGGAAGATCGCAGCCACATATAGCAGAGAATCAACCACCGTGGACGGACAGACAGACACACACGCAGGAGTGCTGTACTTACAATCATCTGTGGAGGGAGAGCGGTGGGAGCAGGATGTAATAGTAATCACAACAACAACAACCAGAGAGAAGGGTCAGTCAAGCTGCAAAGAGCCCCACATCAATCAAAAACACAAGTTTGGGCCTCAGGGCTGGAAGGATGAGGAACCAATTTATACCTGTCTAAAGCTTGGTCTAAGAATGCAAATAAGTAACTTAAATACTATGAATGTGTTTTAGCTTTTCACAGCAACTTCAGATGAAGAAACAGTTATTCTAAAGATGATCATGTGGCTTTTACACACATTCAGAGCTCACTATCTTTACCTGTCTTCTTTCCTGTCTCTGCTCAATTGCACAGAGGCTAACTGCAGACATATGGCATCTGAGGCTGAGCCAGTTGAGATAATACAGTACTGGCGAGCACTGAGCATGAGAGTCAGAGATTAATAATCACCTATTAATCGTGATATGAGGCTCTTTCGTTTATAACCAAACACAAATAAGAACATATATATCCAAAACAAAAGAAAACAAGTGGCTGCTTTCCAAAATGTATGATTCTTTTTGGAAGTGGGCCAGATCCTTTGGGCAAACACTTTCTGCCACTCTGTTGTGCGTTACTCATAAATCAGGAATCTCTCCAAATAATTGTTAGCTGACATACTGGAGAGCAGCCATGAGCTGGTGTTATAATGATATGGTGCACTCCTTTTTCCTTTTTTAAATTGTTTTTTTTAAAGGGTTTCATCTTGATTCCTTGGATGAATGAAGGTACCGGGGGCGATGTTGAGTATAATGTGTGTAAGGGTTGAGGAGTGGATAGGGTGCCATATAGATGTGATGCAAAAGCAGTTTGATCCTCCGCTAGCATTTGTTTTATAGGAGGGCCATCTTGAATCACAACACACACAAAATGTCTGCCTCTGTATTATTCCTCATTCTCCACCTCCTCCTCCCTTTTCTTTTGATGCTGCCTTTGCAGTTGGAGGTGTGGGTTTTTGAACGTGTAGGCGCATGTGTGCAGCATGTTTTGCAAATCCGTTTTCTGCTGTCTACCTTATGCTGTGGTCATCATCAGAACATATAAAATACTCAGACCTTTGTATTCCATGTAGTTTTTCCACAGGAACATGCACACTCTCATTAATCAATAAAGTTTTTGGAGTAGGCGCTAGGGATGTATATGTATATATTTGTTTGCATGTGCAGGCAAAGTCAGGTATAAATGCTAAACTTGTATGGTTGTATGCCTCTGCATGTGCATTCGTAGGTCTGTGCGCTCTCACCGTTTGGTCTGTGAGTGGCGGCAGGACGATGGTCTTCTCCATGGTGTTCATCACAAGTTTCCACAACTCCTTCAACACACGTTTCAGCACAGTCTTCTCACAGATCTTAGCAAACAAAGTCAAGCTGGCAAGAGGTGGGGGGGAGATGAATAATAAGCAGCAGAACAAGGCAAACACAGTTCTGTTGAAGAAAAAGCTATTTAAAAAAAGAAAGCAGAAGAAGGAACAAAAATGGGCGGTTGCTAGAAATCCCCTCATGACCACAAAGAGTTGTCAGAGAAGCACAAAAGCTGAGACTTTGGGGAATGTCACTACTTTTGCTTCTCATCCACAGTCAAATCAACTCGTAGATTTTTTTGCCTTTCTTACATCTCTATGAACAGTTTGAATGTTGAGTAATAACATTAACTTGACACGATCTTTAGATGATCATGGAATTAAGTCTAAAAAGTGGGGAAATTGCACACAGCTATTAAACTTCTGTGTGTGGATTGCTGGTCTAACTCCTCTTGAGCTGCAACTTCACCTCATAGACATTTACACATCGATTTAAACTACGCTAACGTAACCATTGCTGAGGCAAAAAAGAGGCATCCACAAGTTTGTCTGACTTTGCATAAATAATAATAATGATAAAATGCCAACAAAACTGAACAATCATTTTAGACTGCCACTAAAAAGGCAGATCTCCTTACTTGCTGTCCAGGAACTCCATGATGGGCTGCAGGACGTTGTCAGCATCCTGGGCCACGCTGCTGGCATTTCCTACATTTGAAGTTCCCTTCACCTGAGCCAAGATGTCTCCCATCTGCTTCACATTCTCCTCAATATGAGGCTGGAAACTGCAGAGGAAAAAGTAGAAGATACATCTAAGTAGAAAGTAGAAGATACATCTAAATATACATCACGTTAATGTCAGTGTTTAGGAGTTTGCGGCGCAGATTTCTCCAAGTGAGTGTGGATGTTATTGTGTGTGGGTGAGTTTCTACCTGACAGCAAAGACCCTGCTGAGATCATCCATGACATTGTTGAGCTTAACCTGCAAGTCTTTCAGGATATCGCTGGCCTCCACACACAGCTAAGGCACGTAAGGAGAAACACACATACACACACACACACACATACACACACACACACACACACACACACACACACACACACACACACACACACACACACACACCACGCAAACAGAAAAACAGAAGAGCTGATTGGAATAACTGGGAAATAATAATGTCACTAATGGACACACATGCACATGCAAAAGGTTTAGCTGATGAAAAATAAGAGATGGGGGTTGGACAAAAAAAGGGGAATCACTTACATCTTTTCCACCCATCGCTTCAAACATCTTCTCCAGCTGAACTCTCAGCTGTTGGATGTTGTTGATCAGGATGCAGGGCTGAGGACAAGATAGCATATGTTTGTCTGAAACGCTTCCAAATTCAAAATGCATCTTTTGGTACGGCATTCAAAGAAACAAAGCTTACAAAAAAAGACATAGATATACTGAACAAAAAGTGTAATGTAATCAACTGATTTTCAAGCATGTTGAGCAGTTAAGCTGAAATGTAATGTTTGTTTAGAGCTGGTTGAGCTAACTCCTCTGCAAGAATCCTATTTGGTTCATCAAGTCTTTGGCCACTCACCACTTTCTCCATGGTGACATAGTTGGCAAACAACTTGGAGATTATATCAGCATAAGAGAGAAGTACATTGCTGATGGTCTGGAGAGGGAAACAAGAAAGAGCACCAGGTCATTAGTCATTAGGGGATAGCTGTAGTTCAGTTTCTGTGTTTAAAAATGATGTGACCTCTATTAAAAAACGTTTTTAAATACATCTTTCTAGTATATTCATTTTATAAGGTATGATTTAACTACAAATAACATTTTTTCTGAATCTACCTTGGCAAATCGCTTCATGTAGTGTCCTACAATCTGCGGATCTGGACACTCTAGCTTCCTGATGATCTCAAAGCTCTGGTTGAGCTGGGAAAACACATCCACCACCGAACAGGAGAACAGAGCATGCTCTGATGTGACCTGGAACTGTGTGGCAGAAGAGATGCGCAAGAAGATTAAAAACTGGGGAAGGGAGTAAATAGGAGAACGTATGGCAGATTGGGGAAAAGAGTAAAGGAGAGGGATGAGTAGGGGTAGCAGGTGAGAAGCTGGGATTCAAGGGAAGCTAGGAAGATGTGACCTCTGGGCACCTACAACCATACAGATGGACTGTTTGACGCTATATTAAACTGAACCTTTGATATCTTTCACTGCATGTACAGAGCCTCAGACATACTGCCAGTTAGACAGCCATTGGCTGACAGGTGGGAGCTCCTGTCTGTCTCCTTGTAATTGGCAGCTGGTTTGTGCCTGGTCCCTAATTGGCTAGAGGTGAGTGTGTAGGTGCTCTTCCAGGGAGTCTGGGTAATGAGGTGAGAACAGTTTTCCTGCAGTCAAAACTCTAGAATAAGGCCATTAATTCACAATATCCTTCTGTCACAGAGTTATCTACCTCCTCAAGCACACGCATGTCTCATCCACACTTCTTTCAACTTCCAAAGAATCTCTTTAAAGGACGAAGCACTTGTACTTAAACACCCTCTTAGCCCAAACACACTTTCTGCTTTGAGTCTGCACTGCTGTGTCCATGCCTCTGTTGCTGCCTTTGAAGAATGCAGGAGTGGCAGGGGGGAGTGTGGGAGGCAGAGCAGGAGGGAGGAGGAAACTTTGGCTGATAACTTGTGTGACAGAGGAAGGATGGATTACAGTAATTCTGTTTGAACAGCAAGAGCGACTCAGCATTTCCAGAGGAGTGAAGGGATGATAAGGAGAAGAGAAGATGCAAACTTTTACCCCATCTTTTTTGTCCCTTTCCAAAGCACCGTGCAGAAAGTCCCGAGATACTTCCTCGTTTTCGTCCAGCCACTGGATGACAAATGGCTCAAACCACCTATGGAGAGCAGAAAACCAGGAAGCCAAAATCACACAAGGAAAAAGCATTTAATCCTATATCCTTATTTTCTGCTTTCAGTTTGTGTATGTCTGTGGAGGAGACAGTGTTGGTCGAGCAGCTACTCACGCAGGATATTCAGGCACTCTGCTTTTGAAGAAGGGCAGGTCTTTGCAGTACTCATTGTACAGCCACTTGACCTTGAAGTGCAGGTTCATGTAATCTGCACTCTTGCACAAGCGATTTTTTTCATGCTCTGAGTGAAAGAATAAAACAGACAAATTTGTGTTGAGTTAAAAGCTCATTTTTCCTGGGTGTTTAGTCTAAGTCCACCTGCAGTTACCGCAGATCCACTGAGCATACAGAGGCATCAGCCCAGAGTCAAACACACACCCTCGTAGACTTGTTGAATATAATCGATGGCTTAAGTACATCACGTTTTGTGTAGCTGTCATAGCAGAGCTCAAGGCCATTACAAAAAGAGGGCCAATCACACCAATTTTGTTGAAAAAATTAAATATTAATCAAACCCAAAATTGAGTGTGACCCTTTGGGCTTTGCATAATTTGGAAAAAAGTTTTTTCTTCCCTAACACTTCTTTAGTCTTTCATTTATCAAAACCAAACTTGGTATGGGAGCGGGGACATTTAGGATCCATTTTTCTGATCATTTTTCAACTGGGAAATATGGCTACCGCAAATAATGTAGTCGTCTGTGTGCGCGGGGTAACACAAAACCAACCATAAATCAAACAATTTGTGTATTATCAGTGCGATACTTAATATTTCTTCAACAGAAGATAATGGACTTTTCAATATCCATTTGAATGTAGATTAACCAAAATTTATTCCCCTCTGCTATGGCCACTCTGAGCTCCATGGCCCACAAATCACAGGAACCCACTATGTATTACTTGTTTTGTCTGCCTGTATATAGTAATGGAGCTGGATTCTAATTTCCCATTTGGGGACAATAAAATCTGTCTATCTAATAGGGAGCTCCATTAAGGCCAGTTAACTGTTTCTCGAAACCCATTTGATTAACTGTCATGAAATTTGGTCCATACCTTCATGGGATGAGGAAAAAATATTCTCATGTGGTCAAAACTACCTGCAGTGCGTGTGGCGTCTCCCATATTAGCATATAACTACTTGTGATTGTTTAATGACTATTAAATCTTCAGGACTGATTTTGAACAGACCTAATAAATGTAATTTATACTGTAAAGTACTTTAGTAGTATTTACAGTATCAGTATTTACATCTAAACCACTGGAAATAGTAAAGTAATTAATTCAACCTACTAAATATCATTATGATGTTCAAATCAGCTGCACTTTATTGTCTTTTGTGTCTGCGTGTATGGTAATTAGCGCAAATAGTGCTTCAACCACAAAATCACTGTTATTGGTTACATTTATCTAACAGCTCAGAGTATCAATGATATGCACTCACCCTCCATTGCATATTTCATATCCTGAGCAAACAGGTTCCACATCACTTCAGCACTGATTTTACCCACATTGAGCTCCTGGGGAAATCTTGATGGATGAGAAAAGGAGACAGGCTTACTGTATATGCAGTTTGAAAGGAAACAGATAACAGCCTGGAAGTGGAAAGTGTGTTTGTAGAGGTATTAAGAGAAGATTCAGGGTAAACAGTGCAAAAGGAAATGAAAATGCCATTAATAAGGAAATGTGATCAAATTTGATGAAAATGATGAAAGAGGCTTAGAGAGAATATAGAAACATACTGGTTTAAGCAGGGAGTGTAGGAGTTCTTGTCCTCCTCGATGATGGAGACAATAAGTGTGATGAGTTTGGACCAGAAGTCCAGATTCTTGATGCTTGGTCCCTGCTCCTCAGGAGGCACGGCGCCCTGCTTGGCCTGGGAATCACAACAAAATTAACACAGAGGTTCTTTTTTTTATCTGACTTATGCCTCCTGGTCATTTTACTTAAAATATGACACAGCTTATCCTATATATCATCCATACTCTGCAGATAAATATGTTCTGATAATTATGTAAAGAGCTTTTAAAGCCAAACCATGTCTGTTTTTTACTTTAAAGCCACGCTGCACACATCAAACCTCTAGTGACATATTGGATAAGATAACCATGGGGCAAATCTTTCGAAAAGTAACATAGTCCTGAAATTGTGTAATTGTGTGACCATTCACTACTCTCAATGTGAGTTTTACTAATGTTATTTTTTATTGTTGGAGACAGAGAGAATTTTTTGAAGGAAATTCTTGACTGTGTTGTTAATTCAACTTCTCATACATATTCAACATTTGCTGTTCAAACAGCTTTAAACAGACTCCGAATGTCAACTGTCTGGATGACTTCTTTGAAATAGCTGAAGATGTGCAGGAAGAAAAAAACCTAAGCCGAGCCCTGCAGGGGTTGACGAGTGAAGAATGATCTTGCAGAGATTTCAACAAAATATAGCAACGTCCCTCAGGATGAAATGTTTTATTCAAAGGAAAAAATGCTTATTTGAAATTCACCAGAGAGTCTGAATGGGACTGGTGCTTTAATGAGGACTCAAAGCAAGTTCTAGAAATCCCTGTTGAAATCTTGTGCAGGAGTGATGGAGGGAAGAGCCTGGCCCACTCAGACTGAGAGGATGATGGGGACACTCCTCACACAGATACAAAGTACACACATGCACACACACCAGAGTCACAATGCATTTTACACATCACTGAAGCCACTGCAGAAATCAAGCAAAGAGGGTGGTCTTATTCAAAAATCCTTTAGTACAAGTAATATTTTAGCCAAGCAATGTGATTAGTCAAGGACCAATCAAGGAGACCTCAACTTATAAGAATTCATGAAGAAAACTCCTGGCCAAGTTTGAAACAATTACTAAGTCAACTCTTTCTGTGAGTTTGGAGATAGACACTGATTTATCCTGTTTGTTTTTTCTGAGAAAGTCAACCAAATACAGGCCAAAGAAAAGTAAAAGTAAAAGTACACTAATCTTTGGACATTTGCAACAAAAAAAGTTCATTCCAATGATATCTAGCACCGAGCTGACAATACAGGGTGGCAGCTGATCTAGGCACCAGATCAGAGCTACCAGAAATTAACAAAGTAATTAACTAAATGTAGACAGAGTGACCACAAGCTGGCCATTAAAAGTGCTCCATAGACAAACCTGGCAACCCAGAGAAAACAGACTGGGTTGGTTCTGCCAACAATCAGAGGTAGAGACAGAGCAACACATATTGCTATGGTATCGTCTTTACTAAAGTGGTAAGTGCCAAGTTGTATTTACCAAAATAAAAGTCAAATACAGAGTATTTGACACACACTCACACCAAAATAAAATGTAATATTTACTTGGGGAAAAAAACAAACAATGTGATGTCAGTCTGAGGGAAAACCAGAGAGAGAGAGAGAGAGAGAGAGAGAGAGAAAGAGAGAGAGAGAGAGAGACTTTCACTCACACCCACACAGACATTCAGTTTGTTGCTGCTTCTTACCGGGTCTGTCTGATACTCGCGGCTGTAGAGCTCATGACAGTTATTAAAGATGTACTCGTAGGTGGAGTTGAGACAGGCTTTGACACAATCTTTCACCACCTGACTGGCTCTGGGTGGAGACTGAAGTTCTTGGACCTGAACACACAGAGAAAGCGAGAGTGAGAGACAGTTCAACCAGACAAGTCACTGACTCATTAATTCACCAGATTATTGCACTTCAGAATTGTGTTCATGGTGGTCTCCGTGACAAAGACAAAGAAGATAGGATTCTCCCTTGAAATTCAATTCTAGGTTCATTTTAAAATGAACACTTTGAACACCAATAATAGTCTTATGGGTAGGCTGAGTAAATGGAATAGAGTAGACAACCAAAACGTCTCTGAAGGAAGGTGGAAGAATAAGGGACTGTACCTTCATTCTGAAGAAGGTGATACTGGTGAGGAGGTCCACTGTGGACTTGAGGTCCTGTAGCCTTTCAGGACTGCTGGCTGGGAAATTGTTCTGCAGTAAGACAAAAAAAAAAACAAAAAAAAAAAAACAGTGAACCAGCAGCAACAGATGATATCACATCCATCTTTGTCCAGTGTGTTTTCTGTGTCCATGGACAAGATCCAGCACAGTCGCAAAATTTCCACTGCCATCGAACCCTTACACTTGTTACTGTGTGAGTGTGCATTGCTTGATGAATGTGTCTATGCATGTTACAGAGGAGCTGTCATTCTAATTAACACATCCAGCTGCTTTGTTTTACCGTTTCTCACAAAGAGAGAGATATCACTAGGAAGAGAAGCATTACAGATATTACAGAAGATAAACATGTAGGTATACACAGTGAGGTGGAGATATATCTTACTCGGTACATGGACAGGTCGATCCTCAGAGAGTTGTGCAGCTGATCTAGAAGCTTGACAAATCGCTCTTTCTGTGGGTATTACAACATATATAATAACAGATTTTAACATTATACAGAAACACAAAATACAGAAATTTAGCATCATGAAAAATAAGTGTTTAGTCAACACAAGAATTATGATATTGTGGTTTTTGGATAAATTTGAGAACTGTGACACCTGTTGAATTTCCTGTTTCTGCTAAATGTTCCTGCAGTGACTCACCCCGAAGTTAGAGGCAGCAAAGCGGTCAGAGGCAGAGACGTTGTTAGTTGCCTGGGTGGTGTGGGCGTAGTAGGCATTGATGTTAGCCAGCAGGGTGCTCATTACTGCAGGCACACCTGGGCACATGTACTTAGATGACAGGCAGGCAAAGTGGCTGCAAACGAGGGACAGACATGTAAGCAAAAGCTGAATACTAACAGCTTAAAGAGAGCTCGATGCATGAAAACAACCAATGTTGCATGCAAACCACCGGGTTCTGATAGGAACATACGTCATTGCCTGGTAGATGGACTCCACTCCATAACGCATGGCAAACTCATCCACAATCTCCTGAGGAGTCTCCTCGAAGTAAACCTTCCATGCATCATCCCCTTTAGCATCAGGGATCTTCACCACACCGTTGTTCTGGATGTCTGTCACATAGTGGAAGAGGTTCTATGAGAGGAAATGTGAAAGAGTTAGGGAAAGAATTGAAGGAGATGTACAGAAGATACATTTCTCTGTACAACAACAAAGCAGATTTCAACCTCTTAACCTGTTTAACTTTAAATGGCTGAGCTAGTTAAATTAGCCATTAAACTAAATTATGAGGCCAACACAAGGTGCTGTATTGGCTACTCAGCCATAAAGGGTTATGCTGCTGTAAAACATCCTGAGTTGGCTTTGTGGTTTATGGCCACTTATCTGCAGCAATAACAGTGGTCATTTGTCGGTTAAGGTTCAGCTAATGTGCTCTGCTGAGTAATGGGCAGAGTAATGATTCCATACAAGGCTGTGATTGGTCTACAGTCAATCAGCAAAGTTCTCCGCACACAGCGACGCAGACTAGAAATGTGTCTGATGTCTTAGCTGTTGAAAGAGGTCTTTACCTCAGAGCTAAGCAAACTTCACAGAGTATTAACTTAAGTTTAATTTGGAATGAATCCTTTATGGAAGCGAACATCAGTCAAGTAAATGAACCTGTTTGGCATGGCTCATTAGGGAGACTTGGCACAGAGATAGATGGGCGCGCGCGCGCGCGCACACACACACACACACACACACACACACACACACACACAAAGGGCTGAAACAGTACTATAAATTCATATGTTTTATTTAAATGCCCAATCTGCTTGTGTACAGGTTCATATAGAGATCGTAGAGTCTCAAAGACATGGCCTGCATAATGTTGTGCATGTTGTTTCACCAACACTGAACTGACCACTGCACACTACTGCAGAGCGGACCTTTATGTAAAAGCACAGGAATAAGTATCAGCAGTAAAATGAATTTAAGTATCTAAAGTAAAAGAGCAGCACCTTTCAGAGGGAAAAGTTGTAGTTCAAAGTTTTACATGTATATGTATAGTATATGCAGGTTCTTTCTTTTCATTCTGCAAAAAATAGTCTTATAGATGAATGTAGTGAAGAATTACAATATTCCCCCAGAAGTAGTATTGGAGTAAAAATATACAATCTCACAAAATGCACATCAGTATTTTAAATACAACTCAAGAGATTTATTTTCAAACATACTAACACACACACTGAGCTTACTTCATGCAAACAGGTGTACTGAACGTGATATGGGGCGACCGTCTCCTCTCCTTTGATCTCTACATTAATGTGCATGCGGATAGCTCCAGACACAGCTGATTTGTCTGTACGCTTGTCTGTGAAGAGCACAAGACAGACAGCAACACAGTTACCAAACTCACTGCTAAAAAAAAACTCAATGAGAAGTTAATGAGTCATATAACTGCAAGGTCAGGACAGCTGATTATTGGATTAGTGCAGCAGAAGTGACGTGAACTTTAAATTCAACTGACCGAGATTGTACCAGACGTCCATCTCTCCACTCAAAGTGCGGACCTCGATGATGGTTTGACCGAGGAAGTCATCTGACTCCCGCTTGAACTTCTGCTTCACACGAGACTTAATGTCATCGTCCTCATCCCACACACGCACCTTGATGCGATCTGAGGAGTTGTGACACTCACTACATAGACAGAAGCAGAGAATCAGCCACAGTTCACATTGACAGTTGGCCAAGAAGACCAGATGGATTACTATCTTGACTTATTAAATATGAAATTGTAGACACAAAATCTAGCCATAAACAAATCTGCATCGATTATAGTTTACCAACAGAAAGCAGATAAAAATGTATATCTGTGACACTGGAACCACTAGAGCTGAAGGGTTTACTGCCTCCACAGACAAATAATCAACAACACTGATAAGTGATCAATTATTTAAGTCATTCATCAAGCCTTCCTGTTTTATACAATTGTAAATGAAATATCTTTTTAACTGTTCCTTTTGCCAAAACAAGCAATTTAGAGACGTCACCTGGGGCTTGATTAAGTGGAAAAAAATGACCAACATATTAACTGTTAAAGAAAATAATCATTAATTGATAATTGATAATTATTTTTTTTCCAAGAGGTCTCGACTCACAAATTAAACGTCTCCTCCCATACAGGGTTGAGGTTCCCGTAGATGGTCTTTGTCCTTTTTTTGGTCTTTCCCACCTGGACGGTGACATAAGGATCACTGGAACCAGTTTTATCCTTGGCTTGGAGACCCTGGGCACACAACACTAGACAGAGGGGAAAAAAGGCCAAGCTGGTCAGCCACTCTGTGAGTGTATGTGTGTTTGGATGCAAACAGATGCTTCTTAACTCATTTGACCTTCTGCTCTATTGCCCCACAAACGCCACCTGTGCTCTCTTCATGCAAATGGTAGCTTGTCTCTTTTCATAGACACAAACACCTGACATGTGTTGGCTCCTCTGACTTTGATGTTGACCGTGTTGGCCAGCTCCCTTCAAAGCTACTGTACTGTACTCCCCTCTTACCTGTGATGCTGATCTTGGCCGACCATTTAGAGGTGCCATCGAGCACGCTCTGTTTGATCTGCTTCATATGGGTGACATGAGTGGATTTGGGGACAGTGAACACTTCCTGAATGAGTTCAAAGATCTCTGGTTTGTTCCTCTCGCGGATCTTCATGCGGTCCTTAAGAACCATGATGATGTTCTGGGTTCGATCCTCCGCACCATGCTTGGAGCTCTTCTCTGCTGCCCCTGGTTAGTGGAACAATTAAGAAAAGGATCAGATATATAAAGGCCTATAGAAATGATTTGCTATGAGAAACCTATGGCTTTTAGTTTCTATTCAGTTATTAATTATGACAGAAAAGATTATATCCTGGAGCATAGCATTCTGTAACTTATAAGAAAGTGATTTGAAAATGGGAAATTTAATTCAGAGCAGAGAAGAAGACTGTGGAGGTGATGACAAACTTGGTTATATTTCCTGAATGAGAAGCGGACACATTTGCAGAGCTATAAAATGCTGTGGAAAAGAGAGATGGAAAAGAGAGGTGGATAACAACAAAAGATAAATGGCTTTTAATATCCTCTCAAGAAAACAAGGAAAATAAGAAAGTAGGAGTGAGAGGAGAAGGAAGAGGAGGTTGGCACCTGACAAATACAGATAAGGGAAAATAGATGGACCAGATAGTATACTCTTATTAATAAAAAAGCAGCACTGATGCAGACGTCTAAAACAAAGTCAGCCAATGGTTATTTGGCTCTTAAATATTTTTCACTATATTTTAGCATCCTAAATATGAAGCCTGTTAGTTTATCTTAGCATAAAGACTGGGAACTGTGGGAAAGAGTTGGGCTGGGTCTGTTCACATGTAACACAAAACCAACAAAGTTTAATAATTAACACGTTATATCTCAATTCTTTAATCTGCATAAAAAAACCAAAGCATAACAAATAATTTTAACATTGGGCATCTTTATGCTAAACTAAGCTAACCACCTGTCGGCTCCAGCAACATATTTATCATACAGACATGCCAGTGGTGTCAATCTTCTCAACTAACTCTTGGCAAGAATGTAAATAAGCTATATTTCCCAAAATGTCAGACTACTCCTTTTAACAATGAACGCTGGGATTCACACTTGAATAGTCTTGTGTTTTAATATGGGGCAAACGACGAAGGCGTTTCAGCTATAAACTATCATCAGGGTTCGTTGTTTGCCCCATATTAAAACACAAGACTATTCAAGTGTGAGTGCCGGCATCTCCTTTTAACAATACATAAATTGACCTAAATAAACAAAACAGGAAATAAAAACAATAATTTTACAGAGTACACTAGTATACATCTCCAATTACATTTATAGGCTTCAGCATACTGCCTCATTTATCTTTGATCTCTATAGTCATGAAGATGAACATACTCTGCATTGCTAAATTGAAATTACAACATCATATTCTTAATCCACTCTCTACTCAATGCTTTAGGGGATAAAATGGGGATAATGTTTTCCAACATTTCTCTTACTTTGCAGACAGTCAGCATTAAGTAGATCTTGGCACTTTTCGTGGCATTTGACTCCACACTCGGTACAGCGCATGCCCTGGCGAGCAATACCCCACAGCAGCCCCTCACACTCGTAGCAGTAAGTGGGGGTAGTGGCGGTCCACACCTCAAAATTATGCGGGGTGGTGCAGGAGATGGGGTATATGAGGGCCTGAAGGGTCTTCTTATAGACGTGACTCTTCTACAGGGGTACAGAGGAGAAAAGTGCAGGGTCAGAAGAGTTAAAAAGCCTTTAGGCATGTTGTGAAATATTTCGATGTAATAGAGTGAGCACTGACCAGTTCTTCATTATGCAGGGTGCTGGACGTCAGGGCCGAGGTGATGCCGGCTTTCCTGGAGTTCTGAACCAAAGACTGAGTGACAGGAGAGAGAAGGGGTCATTTCTCTCAGCTCCCACTTTAATATCTTATTTTTCTTTTTATCGAGACAAATCTCAGTGCAACCTATGAGACAATGTGTATAATTACAGTCTGGCAATGTTTTCCTGAATAGTTACAACAAGCTGGAGGTGACAGCTGAAGAATTTAAAGTGCTTCCTTTTTGTTTTTCTTTTAAAGTGACCAACTTGCTGGTGAGACTAGAAAATTTGTATACCCTCATAATAGTCAATAGTAAAGTGTGTTTCTAGAGCAAATTTCAGTGTTACTCACCATAGCCTGTGGCAATGAAATGAAGGTGGGGGAAAAAAGGAAGATTTAATATTAGAAAAAGGCAAGAAAGAGGAAGGAATTTCCACAGAATAAAAGCTGCAAAAGAGGTGTTGAGAAACTGAAGCATTTATTCTGCATCTGCTGAAGTCTGTGATTAAACAAGAATCTACAGTCAGATGTGGAGACTTGCAGGGCGAGGCACTCACAGCTGCAACAAGACTTGAATATCTGATATGTGAATGAAATAGCCTGTGATCGCTGCTCGGGACCCCACCCGGTGTGATCAATTACCTGAGACACTGACATGTTGTGAGTGTGTGTCTGTGTGATAGAGAGGGAGAGAAATATAAGTGCACCTGCTTGTAACTGTCTGTCAGTGTGTAGTGGCTGTAACTGCGTGACAGCAGGATTTATTAATGAAGACAGTCTTCCAAGGCAATGTGTGGTAACGCTTGGATCTGGGATGTTTACGAAAACAGCACACTGAGCTTTATCTGGCAGTTGATATAAAAAGCCAAATAGCTGCCCTTTTTTCCAGCCTACCCTCTGTTAGCCTATTTCTGTAATAAATCAGTAGTTTGACATTTTGGGGAAAATGCTTATTTGTTTTCTTGCCAGGAGTTAGATGAGGAGATTGAAGCCACTCTCAAATCTGTGCGGTAAATATGATGCTACAGCAAGTTAGCTTAGGTTAGCACAAACAAGGGGTGATACCTAGCCTGGTGATGTCTGCAGGTAATAAAATCCACCTACCAGTATCTCTAAAATTCACTAATTATTACTTTGTATTTCATTTGTTTAATTTATACAAAAAAACAACATCAAAAAATTGCAGTTTTATGGCGAGTTAGCCAAGCTAGCCCCTTTACCCTGCTTCCAGTCTTTATGCTAGGCTCAGCTAACCAGCTGCTGGATGTAGCTTCATATATTGAATGGGCGGGTACGAGAATGGTTACAATCTTCTCTTCAAACTTTCAGTACGAAAGAAAACAAGTGTATTTTAAGGTTTTCTGTCATTTGTCTTTCTGAAAAGAAAAATATGGCACAGATGCTGTGTGCTTCTATCCATATCCTGAGCTTAATGTGTATCTACATGTACTTGCTAGTAGAATTTGAGCCTCCTGTCATTTTAACAGAGGTAGAAAATTTATAATGATTAGACAGTCAAACAAAGTGACTTGTACACTAGTTACAGGTTTCTCCAGTGGATTTATATTTTTCACAGTTGTGTCACTAATGAGCCAGTGTCAAGCAGGCATGTGGACGATGGCAGGGTAAGGTTATGAAAAGGTCTGTTATATGACAGCATCTAGCAGACATCAATGTCAGTCAGTGGAAAACTCTGGCCTTGCCAGTGGCCTCTCAGCCATTCGGCTTGCCCTGTCATGCTGTAACAGCAGGGAAATGTATCATCTATAGGCACAGTAGATGCAGTGCAATGGGATAAAAGACAAAGGAAAGCGTAGGAGAAATTAAGAAAAGAACAAAAGAAAGATAAAACAAACAAAAAGAAAGCAGAGAGTCAAGATAAACAGAACAGGAGTATTTACAGTAGCTGAGTGCGCTGACTGCTGAGCTGAGTGATAGATGGACCAGGCAGATGTGAGACACTTTAGTCAGGGAATATAAAGAGATTAGCGCAGAAACTCACCAGATCTCTGACCAGAGGCATAGCTTTCCTCTTCCTGAGGTCTGGCATGCTGTCAATGCTATACAGAGCGCCACCCATTCTGGAGACAAAACATGCACATAACAGGATTCAGCATCCCTTATTTTGTAGCTACAGTTGAACCTGGACATGACAACTCAATTAGACATTAAGGCCATGGGCTTGGCTTTGGGTTGGTAAGTTATAGATTTTCAATGACCGTAGTAATAACAGCGTCATGGTTACTTACCCTGCTGATAAAAGCAGAGAGGCGATGCCGACACTTTCTCCTCGGGCCTGTGGAGAGAGACATGAGATGAGAAAGAAAGGCGAGCAGGGTGCCGTTAGAGCTGTGGCTGGAAAAATGGGAAGCATAGCATTTCATAGTACTGTACTTATTTTGTCCGTTATACTGAGAAAAACAAAATGAAGAGATATTGCACGGTGTTCCTTGGAAAAAAGCAATATTTCATGGCAAGTTTCACTAGTAGCTGGCTGCCACCATAACTGAAAGTGTTCCCAGAATTCACAAATGAATAATACAACAGTGGTACAAGTGGGAGATAGAAAGAAAAAGGGGAGATGAGGAAATTGTTACAGCTGAGTTGTGTCTTTCTTAGTGCATGTGGTGACTACTGACATCAGCAGTGGCTTCTCTGTGTTTGAGGATCATAGTAAAAGTAGATTACAGCCAGATGGCTATCCATGTAATCATTCTTCTAATTCTATCTGCTCTATTATTGAAAGACACGTTCTTTGTCTGCCTGCCTGTTCAGAGAACAAAACAGCGCTGATGCTCACGTCATACCGAGGTGCAGAAATAGTCATGATTGGTAGAAACGTCTGACTTTGAAAATGACACTTAGCAGGCTTACAGCAGCTTCCTATGTGTTGCTTGGCTCTCCATAAATTGTCTATGAGCTGTACAGGATACATACAACATAAATTAGACTGATTAACACACTATTGGCCACACCCACCTGAGAGTCTGCTCCAGCCATGGGTAATCAGAATGGACTACATGCAAATCGCTACGAGGATGGCAAACAACTGAAAAGAAAATAATGAAATGGCAAAACAATACAAGGGGTAAACAGAAACTATCAAATAAACACAAGACAATACAGTGTAATCCACAGCAATAACCAAACGCTGGGAAAAATGGTGGACCAGTCAACAAAAAGCTGGAAAAAAATCACAGTAACAGTAAGACATGCAGGGGCTGATGCAACAAGTCAGTGAGCTCAAATAGTAGACTTATGAATCAAAGCTGAGCAACAACAGAGAAAACATACTGTATTACCCACTCTAATGAGCACAGGCATTCATCTGGCATGAACGGATGCAAATGCACACATATGTGTACAAAGATACACGGAGAAACACACACACACGCACACAGGCTGTACCTCTTGTAGCTGCAGTCGCACTCTGCTGAAAAGTCGAAGCCAGTTGGCTTTGGCTCTGGCAGGACCAGGTTCCATGATTTCTCTCTTTGGGAAGCTACAGGAAAGATTGAACGTTTTTATAGTTATTAATATATGTGTATGTGTGTGCTCAATTAGCTAATTTACTTAAAGTACAGTGATTATGGAGATAACTGTCATGGAGTAATATTTTTGATAATAATTTTTTATTTTTTTTTTATAATAAGGGGGAACTCCATTGAGTAGCCCTTTAACTGGATGATGTACCTGTGTCTTCTTTGAAGTCTCAAGCAAAAGTAATATTTGAAGAAAACATTATGATTAAAAAAATGCAGATCATTCTTTTTAACTTTTATTGGGTATTTTATTAAAATGCTGCTGGTTCAATCTCTAACTCTTCCATGTGTCTCTTTGGCTGTTATATATATATATATATATATATATATATATATATATATACTGTATGTGCTTATTGTTACTTGAATCAAGAGCCACGATAAAACCCTTGTCAGAAATGTTGCTATCTCAGTGACGACAGTGTGTGGGAGCTAATTTGAGATTTTTTTCCTGTATGAAGCTGTCGGGGTAAGAGCAGTGTTCACCTTGGAACAGGAGGCTCCTCCGTTTTCTCTTCGGGAGCTGGAGGGATGCTCTCTGCGGCTGGAGGCTTCTCGGAGGGTAGAGGTTCTTCCTCAGATTTGGGCTCAGCCTCCGGGGGCTTGGATTCTGGAGCTGGAACCTGTGATATAGTTGTAGAGGTGGATGTAGTGGTGGTAGACATATCTGGCTGTGCAAGTGCAAAGGTAGGTTTGGTGGAGTCTGAACTGAAAGGGGGTAACGTGTCGTCCTGTGAGACTGGAAGGAGACCAGGAGCTGTGGCTGGGGGCTGGAGCTGATCAGGGGCCGGGTGCTGCTGCTGTTGCTGCTGCTGCTGCTGCTGCTGCTGCTGCTGCTGCTGCTGCTGATGCAATGATGGCTGCTTCTCCAGCGGTGGCCTGGTGGTGGACAGACCATCAGAGGGCGGCATCAGGGTAGGGGCGGTGCTTGTGGGTGTGGGGGTGTAGGGTGGTTCCTGGTCTTCACTGAGCGTGCCATCAAGCGGATACATATCTTCATCTTCCTCATATGGCATCTCTTCCTCATCTTCATAGTTGTACTCTCCTTCCTCCCCGTAAATGTCTCCCTCATCTTCATCATACAGCGCCCCCTCCTCCCCTCCGTCTTTGAGGTAGCCTCCCTCGTCACTGTAGACGCCTTGGGGGTCTTCGCCATCCCAGCCTGGGGAATCCTCTTTGCTGTAGCTGACCGAGGAGTGGCAGGAGTGGTAGGAATCGTTTTCATCATAGAACTCCGAACCTCGCAAACTCTCGCCGTCCTCAGGAACAAACTCCTCACTGAGCTGAGAGCTGCCTCGACTCAACTCGCCTGATGAGGCGTAGCGACTGTCTGTGGGACTAAAGGGAGGGGGAGATGCAGAGACATGTCAGACACACTCACACAGGTTTGAAAGTAAACTAAGGGAGTTCCCAGAGTTGTATCATAAGGAGTTTAGTTGTCACAGTGACACTTAAGGAACTTGTGGTGGGGCCAGGGAGGGAGACAGCTAACCAATAGGAAAAGAGGAGTGACTTTAAATCAACCAATCAGGAAACTTAGAGCAGGGGATCAGACTAGTGATGCATCTATGTAACTGTAAGAGGAATCAGCTTTTTAGTAATGGGGAAGGTTACTATGGATACTAGTTCACTCAGAAGTTAATACAGAAACACACACCATACAAAAACACATGATTAGAAAAAGCATAAGAACACAGTTTTCAAAAATCTGAATAGGCCTATTCAAAGAAAGAGAGTGAACCTGGAGAGGCTGAGGGTAATTTATTAGCCTGGCAGAAGAAAAACTGTCTCTTTCTGTAGATAAATAAGTGAATAATATTTATTCACACTGATGAATGAGGCTATTAGAGATTGAGACAGACCATGAGTCAGGGAGAGATTTGAGACACATATAAAAACCATTTGTTACACACACACACACACACACACACACACACACACACACAAATCTCACATTTTATTGTTTCGTCTCTATTGATTACGGTCATCTTGGTTCGATAATGCATAGTGCAGGAGCAGTAAAGGAGAGAACTATATAATGACTTTGGGCTGTGAGCCACAGCGAATACACAAGTATGGATGAATGGACACCTAAACACTCAACTACACCCTTGTCCTTCTCTATTCATCACCTATCTCATAATCTCATCCAAAACAAACACTGACAGACAGCGACAAATGCTTGTATGATACTTGAATATAAATACATGTCTGCCATCTTTCTCAGAAAAGAATAAAAAAAGAAAAAAAAAACCTGTTGTAATGAAGATGAAAATGAACATAATCTATCTTGGCCTCTCTGCTAGGGCCCCATTACTGGGTTGATGTCCTTCTGCTGTCTCACAAATGGAAATTAAATGTGTATAATTACCAAGTACGGGGCACCCAGAGGAAGACAGGGCTCTCCTTAAAGTCTCACATACAGGATGAGGCTATAATAACAGGCTGCCACGATGACAGTTACACACACACACACACACACACACACACACACACACACACACACACACACACACACACATACACATACACACATGCGCGCGCGCACACACAGACAGATTCACACAGGCTTTTCCACAAACTCCAACCAACAATTTTCTCTCTGTTTCTGACTGTTACGAAACAGCACACACAAACACACATCTTTTCAGACACTCACCCACACACATAAACTAAACAGAAAAGTGCACAGAACTTATAAGGGTTTAAAAATGGAGAGGATGAGCATCATACATTATTGGTGATACTGATTTGTGATTCTTCACCAGGAACACAGTAAAGATAGATGCAGGACCAGTAGTTTTCCATTAAAAATATAGAATATATACATATACAGAGACAGGGTAAGAGCGCATGCATGCAAGCACAGCGAGCGAGGAGGACAGGACAAGTCCACCACTGACGTCACAGCGAGACGGAGTCACAGGCCGGAGCAGGAGGAAGAAGAGGAGGAGGGTTTGGAGAGGAGGTACAGAGACCCACCTATCGGACAGTGAATGCCTACTGTCTAGAGAATACTGACGACTGGTGCGCCGGCTCGACCCTGAGCCTGAGTCGATATCGCTGCGCCCGTTGGTGGCCGAGTCTAAACTATCATAGCGTCTGGTAAGAGGAGCAGGGAGGAAGGTAGGGAGGAGGGAAGAGGTGGGAGAGGAGCATCAGTAGAGCTCAGTGCAAATCTTTCAAAGAAAGCTCTAACCAAACTGAGCTTCTGTACTGCCTGGTTAAAGGTCAGGTTCACAATTTTTCAAGTCTGTCTTAAAACAATAGTCACGTGTCTGTATGAACATTGAAACTGTTTTTCTTGCTGTAATCATTCCTCCTGTTCAAACTGGACATCAAGAGCTCTCTTCTTAATGTGATTCCAATGTAAGACATGGACAAAGCTAATATGTGGCTTCAGCAGCCTCGATTATTCGAATCAAGTGGGTATATTCCAAAGTTACTCTTTTTAGTGTGAAATTTCCTTTTTGTGTTACAGGCCCCGCACTGCAATGTAAGAAGGAAACACTAAGAAGACTAACTAAGGAGGAATGGTTACTGCAAGCAATGTTCACATGCACACCTGACTATTGTTTACAGACAGACTTGAAAAATTGCAAACCAATCCTTTAAGCTTCTGCAAAAAGTCCTCTCACTTGAGGTTGAGCAGTTGAAGATTTAATTTACCCATCTAAAGGTTAAACTTTCTGTTTCAGCTTTTCTGAGCAATGCATGAGTTTGATCATCTGCCGCCTTTAAAAAACATGTCGTCATAGATACTGTGATGACCAGAAAAATGCATTTATTTTCTGCAGAACAAGTTAGCGCAGAAGAGATCACATGGGGTTTCTGATGCTCACACACTCAACATGCACACGAAGATGCAGACGCGCACACGCACACATTCACACATTCACACAGAAAAGATAACCGCAAAGGCCCACTTCATACATGACCTGTATACAAGAAGTGTGTGCCTCAGCATGCTTGTATACACTGAGGCCAGGGTTATTCTCTAGAGGAGGAGAGCACAGTGGGACAGCATGTTACCATGTACAACACAATGAAACAGAACAAGGCCGCAGGGGCTCAGCTGTCTCAGGGCTATATGCTAGACTCCAAATGGATTTATTCACAAAGGAATATTTTGTCTAAGATGGGGAGTGTGATATTACATTCTCAGCGTTAAACAGCCTTTCCCCCTCTTAGGTTTTGCTGAAACATTTTGACAACCCCACCCCTTGGTAATCTCATGGGTGCACATAAGCAGTTAGACTCAAGAAAAAAAGGAACCACTCTGCCTTTGCTTTGGCTACGTAGCGGCTGTAGTGTGCATGGTACCTCATGGCTCTGTGGTCGTAGTCCAGCTCATTGATGTCGTCGTTGTAGTGTCTGTATTGCTGCTGTCTCATGGGATACTGGTGCATGGAAGCGTTGGGCTGAGAGGTGGTGTAGTAGGGAGGAGGGATGCTGTTACTGGTCTCACTCCGGTAGTCGCTGTCCCTGTCATCCACAGCACTGTCTGGGTCCTCGTCTGTTCACACAAACACAGCGGGAGATGGGACAAAATGAGGGGGCGAGACAAGAATGATGCTCAAAATAGTATTATGCAGTATTTGCAAATAATTTTAATGTTTTACATATTTTGACCTAAGCACAACTTGTATAACATCAGACAGGGTGTCATCGGTGGATCAAATGCTAAATGTGTCATAACGTTTTGTTTATCATTGTGCATGGCAAAGTTAGATAAGACAAGCCAGACAAACAAATGCAAATAATCTGTTATTCTGGCCTGGTCATAGGTGGAAGATGTGCTCCTGTGTATCTTCAAAAAACACCACAGAATTTATTTTACTGTGACTTTATTTGATTTAACTCTTACAGCCTGACTGTAAAATCCATCAGGAGAACATGAATGCAAGCAGAGAGGAAGTTCAGAGAGGATGTGTGGAGAAAAATAAATAAATTCATGGCAGCTAATGGTTTCTGAGGAAAATCGCACAAGATCATTACATTAAGGGAGATGTGGACAATAAATACAGTATTACTCTAAGTCATTAGCAGAGGCGCATGAAAGAAACTTACTTTGCTGATCTCCCCACAGACTCCAATTACCTGCAAGGAGATAAAGGGTTGGGAAAACCAAATTAGGTTTGGGCCACAAATTAACCACATCATCAGTCCACAAAGCCAGGTAAACAAACATGAAGAGATATGTAGCCCTGAGAAATAATTATTTTAAAATGTATATTTGTATGCAGACAGCTCATAAGTGAGGTAAATCAGTGTGTACATGTGGGTGAGTACATAAAAGCACAAGGTCTTTAGAGAACTTAGATCAAAACCAGCTTCTTTTTAAATGCTCCTGGCCTTGACACTGCTAAGAAATTAAAAACAAGAAACACTGACATGCTGTATCATCACTGCACACACTCAAAACAAGCACCATACCATCAAGCAACGTCTACTGTCCACAGAGTTATACTATACACACTTATCCACTGGCTCCCTGTGCCATCATCATCATCAGACAGACAGGCAGGTTGGTGTGTGTCTGACAACCCAGCGCTTGTCAGCTCACATTCATTGCACATCTAGCACCTATAAGTCATTTAGTGCTCAGGCAGGCCTGCATGCTTGATTTGTCACATCAGCTTTCCTCCCTCCCTTCCTCCCTCCCTCCACCCATCCTTAGCCTCATCTATCAGCCTCATTTCTACCTCCTGTCTAGTCCTGTTCTCAATAAGTCAGGGTGACAGAGCAGGAGGAGCGGGGAGAGGAAAAACTGGAGGCATGAAAAGGACACAGCAGGGGACAGCAGGAGGAGGTGGGCGCAGAAGAGGCTGGCAAAACTCACAGCACTGTGTGGATGGCGCATGAAGTGGTTGCTCCTGTTCCTCTTGATAGGCATACTAAGGGAAAGAAAACGACAGACATCTCAGAAAATGAACTTGCTCTGGGGTAAAAATATTGACTCGGGTAACTCTGTTGTTATTGGCAGCCATTGAGTGTAATTAGTGTCTGGAAAATGAAATTGAAGTGAAGGAAAAAGGGTATGAAAGAAAATGCTATAAAGATGAAGGAAAAAATAGATGAGTAAACATATAATGATGGTGCAAAGGATGTGGTGGGAATGTGGCAAAGAATAAAGTTCTTACATCTTGATCTCTCATGGCATTAAGTTGTTCAAGTTTCTTGGCCCAGTATCTGGCCTCTTCCTCTGGAATGTCTGCAGCGCACAACAAAAACACTTAACACAATACTCTACTCTGCAAATCCAATATTTAACACTATGAACATTTCTCTTTCTATGTGTATATATTTCTCTACATATACCCAGGCTGAAGAGCAGTGTTTTACTGCCCTCTCGGTTTTGCTTGTTGTGTTTGGGTGTGGTAGGAAGTGTGTTTTTTTTGCACCTATAAGAGTACAGGTAGTACAGTACAGTCTTGTACTCAAAAACAAGACTTAACTCTTTAAATTTAATGACAATACTTTAAGTTAGTAGCAGTTTTGCTAGTGGTGGTTATGGTGCAAGAAATAGTAACAGTAGTAGTAATAGCATTAGAGGTAGTGTTAGTAATATAATAGTAGTAGTACTGGTATTAGGGGCAGCTGTAGAAGTAAAAGTAATATTATTAGTAATAGTGGTACTAGTTATGGTCCTGATAATGATAGCGGTAGAGACACTAGTAGTTGTACTATAGTACTAGTAGTAGTACTCATGGTAGTAGTGGCAGTAATCATTCTTTCTTGTTACTTTATATAAAAAATTAAGCATAAAAAAAAGAAAATAAACAGAACAAAGCACAAGGCAGAATAAATGAAACTATGAAAGACCAAACCTAGTGGCAGTTCAAAGCGGGTGTCAAGCAGCAGCCTGTGAAAGGTTGGGTCTTTGGTTCCACAGATCTCATTCTCAGCCATGATCACATTGGAGTCCAGGGTCAGCCACTGACCTGGACCCTCCTGGAAGGAAAAGGGGAAGAGGAATATTGTTAGGACAGCCTGTGCTTTAAGTCGGCCATTCCTGGCCTGGTCCTAGACCTCTAAGTTTCTCTTCATCTCTCAGATCTTTTTGGCGATCTAAAAAGTGTAATGCAAATGAATGAAGTGAAAACCAAGTGGCAAGTCAGTCTGAAGTCATTCTTTGACTGAAGTGCAGATCTCTTAATTGCCTCACAGTGAAGGAAGTCATTGTGACTCCAGGAAGTCATTGTGCTTGGCTGGTGTTCACCAAGAATTAGTTATGGCATATAAACCCCCCTTATAAAACCACAACTTGTCATCTTTACATTTCGGTTTGTATAAGGATTTAAAAACCAAGATACAATTAGTGAGCTTTAGAGATGCTGGTAGACGTATTTTTAAACTTTAGAGAGAGCAAGACTAGCATTTTAACACTGCTTCCCGTATTTGTGTTAGGCTAGACTAATTGCCTCCAGGCTCTAGCTTCATACTTGACTGATCTTCTCATCTAACTCTCAGCAAGAATGCAAATAAGTGCATTTCCCAAACTGTTGAACTTTTTCTATAAATGAGAAAGAAAAGAAAAGGCATCTTTCACTGGGCAAAACAATTACCCACTAACATGAACCTCATCCCTCGCAGTTTACCCACAACTTTATCACCACTGGGATCCATCAGCTTCAAGCCAAACAAACAGTGACCTATAGTTCCTGATAGAAATCTGACAAGAACCACTCGCTCCATTATCTTATAATAAGGGAATGTGTCCACCATGCATGATAGTTTCTTATTTAATTAAGTGGCTTATTACACCAATTGCGATTCCTTTTGCACAAAAAAACACACCTGATAGTGAAATTTCTTATTGATTATGCCAAACACAATATATTTCACAAATGCAGATGTGTTTCAGTATATTATGCTGTCGGACTACATTTTATTTTAAACCTAGTACGGTATTACTTTTCCACTGTGACTTGTTTATAATGTCCATGATTAAGACAACTGTTTTACCACATACTGTTAACTTACTGTTGTCATTCTTGTATATTTATCATATATGAACACACAGCATGGAGGAAAATTGAACTGAGCCCCTATAGGGTCAGTATACCTATCACAGTTGGCTGCACAGTTACACTTTGTACCAAGTGTTGCTATACATGTCATTTAGCTACAACAAGGGGAATAGAAACATGACACAAACCCTTATAAAACGCAACTAATTCAAAATAAAATATGTGGCTGAAAGTAATGAGATCACTTCAATAATAAAAAAGCTCAAAGTACTTTCCTGGTCTAATGACCTTAATTAAAGTAACATTGAAATTTATGTGTTTTCAGAACCCATATTTTGATTTGGGTAATTTAATAATTGCGTTCATTCATCTCTCAGTGTACATGTCATGTACAGTAAGTGTAGCCAGTGAAACCTAATTTCAGAGCCAAAGAGAAAGAGAAGGTAGCTTTGTACCTCATTGGACTGCCGTATGCTGCGCAGGGGGATCCATAAGGTGCCCACCATGGTGTCCCAGATCAGCCCTTTATTCCACACCTCCACTGTCAGGCCCAGATCCAGGCGGTTTATTTCGCTGCTCAGCAGAAAGAGGAAGAGGCCGGTCACAAGAAATAGTGAAATGAGAAAAGAGGAAAGATATTAATGATAATATAGAATATTATAGAGAGCTGAGTGGAGACAGAGTTGTATGTAGACATCTCATTGCACAGAGGGTTTTGAACAGAAATACAGTCTATGCCATCAGGAGCTGCACTTAAATCTGGTGATGGATATGCACTTGTGATTCAGTCTTCTGAGGGAAATGAGTCACTCCGTATGAGGATGGAAAGAGTAGGTGATTGTCAACCAGGCCGCTGGCAAGATCTAAGAGAGAGCGCAGATAGGGCAACAACAGAGACGATCTATATTTCTGTATGACAAACAACAGTGAACTCTGTGGCTCACTTTTTCCATCAAGCAACAGTCATAAACAGTATACACAACATATAGATTCATCAGGACTAGCTAGGATTTGTAATGTGACTACATATCTGTCTGGCAGATTCTCAGCTCACTAAGCACCCCTCATCGTTGAACAGTGCCTCTTCTCAAGCCCACTGGCTGTCTTAAGTGAATCAAAACCTAATAATAGCCACAGCTTTGATATGAAAATGCATCTTTCTATTTCCCTGGGATCCAGAGGAGTAATATGGAAAATGGCTGAATGGGGTACTAAAGTGGAAAGAGAATGATAAGAGGAGAAGAGGACGAGAGTGAGGGATTTTTAAAAAAAAAAAAAAAAAGGGAAGAGGGCATGTGTTGCTTTTTTTTTTAGTTTAAAGTTGTGGTTACAGATTAAACATAAAAAGAGTAGGCTGGCAAGACAAGCCATTTTCAGTAGTTGTGTTTGGCAGTTTTTTTGTTGTTAGGTCGTTTTTCTGAAGTTATCAGGTGTTATGAAGCCCGGGTGGGCCCAGAAACCCTCTTGACTGAGTGTGTGAACACTGGAGCTGGAGCAGCAAAGACTTCACAGGTGTTACGGCATCCAAACACTCTTCAAATGAGAGAGAAAGACAGAAAGCAAGTGGAAAATAGAGGGCAAACATATCTGCTTTTAGTAGCAATTTCACAGCTGACCTTGCTGCCCTGTGTCTTGCACAACATCTGGGTGCAGGAAAAATTAAACCCCTGAGGTGACATCTCTATTCAAGTGAAAACAGTATCCTTTCCATATTTAATGCAAAATAGTTTGAAGCTATTTATTAATATGGACCACAGACTTGCATTTGCCAACTGATAGTGACATTAGGTGTAGATTGTTGATTTCTTACATGAAATTCAATTTAATTATTGTTTCACTCTTCAAGAGTGCACAGATACGTTCAAACATATTAGATGATATTGAAAAAGCTGCTGTGCTGGTGTACCAGCAAAGCTAGGGGGAAAGTAAACAGAGCTTCATACCTAAAAAAGTGATTTCACATTGCCTTCCTATTACACTGTCAGGATCACCACAGTTTTAAGACATGATAAAACCAGAGATATCGTCTTGTTATATTTCACACATTCTTCTTCCTTGTCAAAACCTGTTGCCTACTTTACCCACAATGCAATGCATACAGTTGTTTGTCTGTGATCCTTTCTCTGCTACCTGCCAAGTGGGCTGTATGCAAAAGAACAAAAATGTCTGTCAACCAGCGAACTGTGTGAAAAAGACCTCTAAACAACCACAATCATAACTTTGTGGGTCCATGGTGAAGACAGAAGCTTCATTACACTATAGGCGCTCTTTAAAGAAGGAGGCACTGAGAGGAAGACAAGAAGAATACAGTAAGAAATCATGAGTTAAAAGTGTGCGGCAAGGACTGTCCCACAATTAAGCAACTTCGGCAAAGTCAAAGAAGAAGACAGGCGTTAAAGGGTGGAAAGACGTGCTGCGATAAAAGAGGGGTAGAAGACTTGAGAGAGGGCAAGAAGCACTCACAACATGAAGTCCTGCTCCCAGCACGGCTGACTGCCACGCACAGCGATGGTTGTGCTTTTAACATTCTGCACCTTCAGGGTCACGTATGTGTTAAATTTCTCTGTAAAAAGGAAAATACAAATAGCATTGGTTATGACACTGTGTGTGTTCAACGCGATTCACTGACAATAAGTAACAAATGGATGATCTCCACAGGTCACAGGTCATGACTCACCTTGGGGTCCATCAAGCTTGGCTTTCTTCACTGTAAACAAATTGAGAAAACAATGAAGAAATGAGTCTAACTGTGTTTGAAAAAGTGAGTGGAAATATATTTTCAAACATGCTAGCAGGACACTGTTCAAAGATTTTACATTTTTATAGTGTAAATATATCACTCAGTGAATCCATTAAAGCTTTTCTCAGGACTGAGCAGTGCTGCCTTTTGTCTAACACAATACATGAAGCTCTGCTGAGATGCCACTGCCAGTTCCTCCACACAGGGACCTCTGAGGTACCAGACTGACTTTTAAAACCACAGTGACGTCAAAAGCCTTTCCATTATTCATTCAATCCTGCCTATGCCTAGCATCCCCATGTCCAACAGTGAGGTATTAATATTCACAGCTCTGGTTTTTAATCCCTGCTGATTGCCAGTTTCCACCGGTGTTACATTTAAGGAAAGAAATACAGGGAAGAAGCATGATTTAAAATCAATCTAATTGGCTTTCAACAACAAGCCATTAAAAATCCTCTAAGCCTGTGTAAATAGTTGCAAGAAGAACGGCTTTATGATGTATGACCTACAGTCCAACTGTCTAACATAGAGAGCGCTGAATAAATACACACAAGAAAAGCCTCAACATTATTGCTGCAAAAGTGATGCTGACAAAGAAGCACATCCTCTGTCTTTTTCATAGTCAGTGACGGCAGAGCAGGTATGATAATCATTGTGGACAAATTTGCTTCTAAAAATAGCATAACCCCAGCAAACCCTTGGGATAATGCTTATCATTTAAATATCGCTCTGATTCATGAGGCAGGTGGCGGAGTAAGTGGTGTGGTGGAGCATGTGCTTCTTAGCCAACTTCAAAGTAAAATCCCCCTCCTGATATTTTAGCCGCTGACAAGGCAATCAAGCCTAAGGGGTAGGGAAGGTTCATCTTGATGAAAGTACTGAATATACATTCGACAAAGAGAAATGAATTATTTCTTTGCTTTAAACAAACAATAAATGACAGATGCACTTCGGCTGCACCCTTGCCAACACTCTCCTTCTCTCTCAAACACTGTCCTCTTCTCACCATCAGCCAGTCATCATTCCTCTCTCACTCTCTCAATCACTCGCTCCTACAGGCTCCCCCTGCCATGTGGCAAGTATGCACGTGTGCTCCCTTTCTATCTCTTTCTCTCGTGCTCCATTAATCTCTCTGTGCAGCCGGATGCGGGCAGAGCGAGCTGCATCCCCAACACTAAAAATAACCACTTCAGTGTGACAAGGGTGGGGGGTGCCGGAAAGGGGGGTAGGGTACTTACAGCTCACAGGCATAAGACTAAACCACCATCGCTGCAGTTACAGCACAGAGAGAAGAGTGAAAGGGAGTAAGTGTTATATATTTTCTGCAAATCCTGAACAGAAAATGTTGATTCCCTACCACAGTAATTACAGGATCTCATTTTCTCCTTCTTTGCTGGGGAAATTTTGTCAAATACATTCACTCATGCCCTGGTGCAAAGAAGCTAAAGGGGCATTTATTTCCTTAGGTTATGCGATCAAAAGCTTTCAAAGAACCCACACTTATATACAATTATACTGACATCGGAACAACAATATAAACCTGGAGACAGGAAATGCAGGAAAGAAATAAAGAAAAAAAAAACAGTTATAAAGACTGAGAGGTCATTACAGTCTGTTCCTGTCTACTCTGCCTGTTAAAACTCAGTAACACACCTGAAGTATACCCGGGGGAATATAATAATGTTGATTAGACTATAACTGTTAGAAAACTACTTAAATTCAGTCATATGATTGACTGAGTGTTCCTGTCATGAAGAAAAGTTCAAATCTGTGAAATATCCATGAGTGCAAATGCTGAGCCATCTACCATGAGACATTTCAGAGAACATAAACACGGTATACAGTATATGTAGCCTTGGCATCATTCACCACACACACACACACACACACACACATATATATATATATATATATATATATATATATATTTCTATTAAAACACAATTGGTCTTTGCTTCTACCTATTTCCAGACTCCCAATAACCCTTGTAATTATTACAGCAATGCAGCAGTGTGTTTGAAATGGTAATAAAACAAAGGACTAGCTAAGGACAGTTTGGTGTTAAATTATATTCATTTCTATTGTGGGACATTCTGACTGCTTCCGCCATATGTAAATAATCTTAAGTAGATGTTAATGAAAGAAGGTGACACTAATGAGGATGTCTCTCATGGCTCAGTCTGTTATGAAGTTATAACGTGTGAACTGGCATCTCTCTACAGGGGGTGACAGTGAGAAGAGGCCAGATCTGAATATGCTCATTCAATTCACTGTGGTACAGGATATGAATTCAAAGACTACATCTGACATCACAAGACATGATGTAGAGTAGAACATTCACAAATGTCTAGCCATGCAATGCCACTGCAATATTTGTATCAGCCAAACTCACTGTACCATCATCATCACTTTTATTACTTCACTCTGCTCACAGCCACTGTGAAAAAATATAATATCAATATAAACCTAGCTGCAGGCTTTACCAGTGTGTAGAAACTAATGAGAAAATGCCAGTGGAGACCTAAAATACCATTGGGGTTGCTATGCCAACAAAGCCTCAGGACATAAAGGGGCCACCAACAAGCCTGAATCTCAATCCTGACATCTGTGCAATCAGCTCTAGCACTGGTGTCAACAACGTACAGTAGCAGCGTCTTCAAAAACACTACAAGCCTTCTGCAACCTCTCCCTCAATCTGAACAAGAAGCTTGAGGGAAAAGCTTTTTCATTTTTCCGTCACTGCTCCCGGATAAATCAGGCTCCACATTTATCAAGTGTCAGCGTAGGAAATCTGCCCAAACTGGACCAAAATTCTCAGAGTGCATGGTTCAAATTTGTTCCTAGTTTTAGGCTTAAGTGTGATTGAGGAGCTTTTATGAACTGTCACAACTAGGGAAACTCATACCAATTCATCTGGGATTTTAGAGAGTTGCAAAGAGTTCTGTTCAAACTTGTTTGAGAGTTCCCAGGAAGTGGCAAATGACAGGATAAAGATGTGCACACATTTCAGCAGGAATTAACATATGTAAATTTTTCTTGGGTTGGATTAAATAAATTTGTGGTTTAAGGGGCTCTGACAGCTGTGATTTCAGTAAATTTCACTCAAATTTAGTCAGTTTTTTTAAATGTATTAAATCCATTCTAACAACATGGGTTTCATTTTAAGGTAAAACGCAAGACATCTTGCTAAGAAGCAACATAAAAAATCTTAAATAACTACTAAGTAGAGGATTTACAATTTCATTGACATATTCTGAGATTCTTGATAAATACTTGAGTCTGCTGATATGAGTATGGGTCAAATGGTTTGAACTTTTGGTTCTTAAAGTGGGAACTGGGGATGACCAGTAGTTATTGAGGTGGTTTCAGGAGATCCCTGGGATAAAAGCATTTGATTCACTCAACATTTATAAAATCTGTCCATCTAGTTTCCCCTTAGACATTTATGCAAATCAATTGAAATGATACCGGACAGCAAAGGACTCCTCCTAATTAAAAGAAACAACAATAAGTTTTGATTAATAGAGGCCTTAAGTCTTGTTTATGAAATCCCCATCTTGACCATGCAAAACCAACATAAATTTACATCTTTTATATGACCACAGGTCTACTCTGCCCGTAAATGTTCGGTTTTTACAGTGACTGAATCTTTTAATAGAATCAGTGATGAGCTATTACATGTAAAAAACAAACAAACAAACAAAAAAACAAAACAAAAAAACACTACATCTCTTTTGGATCCACTTTGTATTTGTTAAGTTGGAGAAATAATACATTATAGACCACATCATAGACTTCACTGAAAACAATTACAAATACATTTGAAAAGCAGTCATAATACAGCACAATGCTGTCTTTATACAGTAGAAGACCAATTTGAAAACCAGTTGAGAAATCTTGAATTATTCAAAAGCAGAACAGGCAGTGGTTGTCATTATAGAGCTCAATCAATAGGAGAAAGATAATTTAAGAATCTCGCAGTCAATCACGTGGTTTAAAGAAATATCCTACTGTAAAGAAACCTTGACGGCTGCTGCACACGCCTTTTCTTGCTTGTGCAATAACGCATGGAAACTGAGATGCAACGTCTACACTTGCGATGATTTTTAATCAAAATGCCATCTGCTTTCTGATATGAAACACCCTACGCTTCTGCTACAAGGGGACAAACAGAGTGGGTTACATCTTGTTTTACTATGTTTGACAGCGGCTGCCAGAAAGCATACACCTACTCCATAAATCGATAGATTCTATTGTAGCAATGCCAGGTTTTGTAAAATGAAACCAGGCTGTGATGGAAGATAACAAGAGTGAGATACTTCTGGGTGATTGACAGTCAAAAACAAAAATAGATTAGAAATATGCAAAATTGCTAAAGGTGATGGAAAGTATTAACCTCATCAACGGGGTGTGCATTAGTCTGCAATTTAATGAAGTAGCAAATAATAAGATTTCTCTGTATAATGGCTATTGCAAAATACTGATGGATGGATCGTTATCCTCACAGGTAAATACCGAAAAGCCGTAGAGATGCGACTTGGAGCTATTTAAGCTTCTCACACCAGCCGCTCGAGGAAATTAACAGCAAGTCGTGCCAATATGTAGATTGTTAGATTTCCTCTTACCTCCGACACACAGCAATGACATTTCTTATATGAGCCTTTAGTACGGGGTCCAGCTTCTTCACCAGCTTTCTTAACGGAGCTAATCTGTGCAGTAGTCAGCCCGGGAGAGACTCGCTGGGCTGGAGATGGAGAAGCCTGCCGTCGGTCGCAGACACGGGGCCTGGCAGGGCTCGTTAGGCTGGTCAAAAAGAAGTCTTCACACTTTGAGGGTGAGCGTCAGAGTCGCAAATCTCTCTGTCTTTTTTTTTTTCTTATGGCGTGTCTGTCTAAATTTGAGACCCTCTCCCCCCCACCCTTACACCTTCTCTCTCAGCTCCTCGCTCCCCAACACACAGCCATCTTGTTCAGCTTCAGCACCACCGCTGCGTGGACAGCTCCTGGCAGTGACGTCAGGGCGGTGGCGGCGGCGGTGTGCATGGGTGGGGGCGGTGGGAGTGGAGATGCTGAAACACTCTCCCTCTGTATTTTCAACATGTTTCTCAAATTTATCTTAGGAAATGCTCAATTGATACCATCAAATAATTTCAGATTATCAACATGAAGGTGTCCGATGTAAAATATTGTGATAACTGATCTGGACGATATTACCCAGTCCTACTTTTTAGGAAACACTACAACTCCAGAGGAAAGCTGAACAGGGTATAAACACTGTGAGTCAGTTAATGGACATTCATCTTCAAATACACCTAGAGCGAGAGTTTCGGTTATGAAGAAGCAACGTATGGATTCCCGTATACTGTGGCTCTCGTACGCACAAATTCAACTGGAAAGCTAGTATATATACACGCACATGCACAGACATACATGTATATATGTAGGTAGAGTTGAAACAATTAGTTGTTTAGTCGATCAACAGAAAATCTATTAAGTAATTTTTTTTCCAGGCAAAATGTCACATTTTGTGGTTACAGGTTCTAAAATGTGAAGGTTTGCCATTCTTGTTTGACATTACAGTACATTGAATATCTTTTGGTTTCAGACTGATGGTCAACCAAACCATTTGATTAGGTCACCTTGTGCTCTAGGAAATTGTAACAGGCGTTTCTCACCGTTTCCTGATATTTTATAAACCAAATGATTAATCAAGGAGAAATGAATTGGTAGATTAATTTAGAATGAAAATAATCTTTAGTTGGAGCCGTGAGGTGAGGTGATTTAGTTAAGTGATAACTTGACTGTTGGTGCCTAAGATTACAGAGTACAGAAAAAGAAAAATATGTAATTTGTCATGAGCTATTAAACTTTGAGCCTTGGTCTGACTGAGTTACCTCAGGCAAAATCTACACCACAAACAAACACAGTGATATACCCTTAAACTCTAGTCTAAGATTCAAATCATTAACTACTTCCTCCTGTGTAGGCCAACAGCTCCCCCTGCTGGAACACAACATCCCTTACAACTTCAGAGTTAGTTGGTATCTAAACATGCAAATTTGATAAGTTGGTTTTAAATAATAAGGCATACCTCATGACAATTTTAAAAATTGCAAAACTGCATACATTCATGTTTTGTTGGAGACATTTTAAGTATGGTTTAATGAACATTTCAAAAAATACAAATGTACACAAATATATAATTTTCTGACAATATGTGAAACTGCTTATCCATCCCACAACCTGCCATTATCAATATAAATTCAAACATGTATACCCTTACATTTTATTTTCATCCTTTCCAGTTTTTTTTCTCCATGCAGTCTAAATAAAACTACGTACACATTTTCCAACCACCGCAGGCCAAATGGCATTCAATGTAAACTGGTTGTTCGGCTTATCTTATTGGACAGGTCATGGGCCTGTAGGTAACTGCTGATACAAAGCTATACAATAGAATTACGGTCAATCCAAATTTACTTACGGCAGTTGAGAAGTTAAAATTACATTACACTTAATGAAATTCCTCAACTGTAAAAACCCTCAACACTGCCACACAGATTTACATTAACAAAAAATCCTGTGCGTGAATACACATTTTCCACAGAATAAATATATTCATAAAGAAGAGGCATGTAGACATTGTCTGTGTGTGGTGTTTTGAAGTGCTTGTACCCTTGCCTTTACTATCCTTGAGATATCCACATGTGTTGTTGAATGGCACTGACTTCACCTAATACCACTGAGCCCGTCGTGATGCAGGAATGAAAGGGTTTCTCAATGGAGTCTCCTCATAACTTCTCACTGACAAGGAATAACAGCATGCAGACAGAGAAAACATGATATTCAGATTTGAAAGTTGAGAAATACAACGAGGATAATCATGTCTGATATAGTCCCAATAATGTTGTGCTACTCATATTTTCTTGTTGCCTCTTTTCTTTTGGGGTTATCTTTGCTTACTGGTTTTAACTGCAAAGATTACTATAGAAAATAAATATATCGGAGCCGATAATAAATTGACTGAAAACATACTTTAACATGATGGTAAAGTCAAAGTGATTCCTTAAGTTTTAACAATTTGACAGACGAAGAAAAAACTGATTTGTGGGAACTGTCCACTACACTGAATCGCAACCACTTTTAATGATGATAAAACATTTTAAAACAGCTTTCTCAAACTCAGATTCCCTTGAGGCCAATTGTTAATGTTCTCTAGAAGGGCTGCTTACACACTCAGCAGATTATAAAAAGATTTCAACTAAACACACTCTAGAACTGAGCAACTCATCTTTTCCCCCAATATCCCATGTAATTTCCCCTTGGACCTATCATACTACTCTGCATGTTTAATGCCACTGAGATTATATGTCTACAAAGGCTAGTAGACAGGCTAGTCTGTCTTTGTGTCTGTCTGTCTCCTTCAATTTTCTCAACGAGCGCTCAACTGATCAACTTCAAACTACACATGTGTAACCCTGAGGACCTAAGAAAGTGCAGTCTTGACTGTGGAGTTGTTTTGATGAGCGGCTCTCGATGAACATAAAAAGAAAAATATTAAATGACAGTCGGTTAGGGCTGGGGTGACGCATCCATGTAGCCGATGGTACAGGTGGCTTGTCACAGCAGTACATAAGAGCTAAAACAGCTATACACAGGCATCTTGGAGTGCTTTGTTTAAGGTGCAATGCCAGCAAGACAGAAACGTTTTGTTTACTTTTTATCTCCCAAGAATTAAATAATAGGATTATTAACAGGTGGAACAAGTAATTTATGCACCGCTGCTGTTATGGTAACAACACGTTACACCATGTGTCATCTAACGCTGTTATTCAGCTGTCATATTGTCTGTTTCCTTTAATGGCCATGTATGACTGAGAAAATGGCTTAAAGTAACATTATAGTCTGTAATCATTTCAAATACATTCCTTGATGATGCATAAATGCCAGTGATTTTCTTAAGTGCATATTACTCCAGTGACTGTATAAATCCATGCCATAAGATTTTTAAGTTTTAAGTCTTCAGTAAATATACTGATTCTCCAGTTCAAGGAAAGGGTTGCTATGACAAATACATACAGTGATTAAATTAATCAACACTCACATGCCAATTTAATAGACACACCTATCTGATATCTGGTATGATCCAGATAACACTATGTTTTTAGACTGATGTATTCAGAACTACCTGATGTGTAGGTGGTAGGCGCGTACCCGTGATCAGTGGATGGTATCAGTGGTCAAACACAGGTTTAAATGCATGTTTAGTCGGCTGTGACACACATATGATATATGTGTTGAAGAGGTTTCAGTTACCTGTCAAAATGAGAGAGGACCTCACAAAGCTGGGTGAGCAGAGCACGGTGCTTGTGGGGGTTTCCCTCCAGCACTCCACTGAGACGACTCAGGTATGAGTCCAGGTTCCCAAGAGAGGCTGTCTCACCTGTACCTGTAAAAGAAAAATAGTAGAGTCAAATTTACATGTCATTGATTGATATATGTATATATTTTTTTTTTTTTAAATATAATGAAATTTGAGCTCTGATATAGCAGTTCCTAAGATCATCCAGTTTGTATTATAGATATTTAAAAATCAAATAAACTAGTCATTAAGAAGGTTAACATTATCAGTGCATTTATAATGAAAAATTAAATTAAATGAACTCAGCATGAAAATATAATATCATACTAGGAGATATCATTTAGGATTATTACTCTCCATGTGTCTTCCCTCTGACTAAATTCAGTCACCTGACTTCTGACCTGGGAGGGGGACTGATGAGAGACTGTTGACCAGCGTGTGTTTAATGGCCAACAAGTGCTGCTGAAGAGCCTGGGTGCGCTTCTCATCCTGCCCCAGTTCAGCCTCCAGGCGCTCTTTAGCGTTGTACATGTCCTTAATGTGCCGCTGCAACACCGCATTCTGCTCCTCAAACTCAATGTTGGCCTTACGAAGCCGTCGCAACTCAGCCTCACGAGCTGAAACCACAAAGAGTGAAGTATAAAAAACATTTGATGAGAGTATAAGATTAGACCTAGATGCTTTATCTTAGATAGAACATAACACCTACAGAGTTAATGTCCTTTTAGCCAACAAGGTAATGGCACAATGGCCATGCTGAACACACAGCTTTGTGCTTCATGTCAGAATGATTATTTTCCATTTTCAGTTCCTTGGTTACCTTTGTTCTGATCAAGAAACTCCTCTGTGAAGATAGGGATGTCGAATCTGCTTGAGAGGTCAGAAGCCTGAAGGGACAAAATCAGCAAATGGACAACTTAGCTGTGTGCATTCTATATAATAATGACATTGCAGAATATACAGTGAGGAAGATGTAGACGTGTACCTTTGTTAAAGATGACCCTGAACTAGTACTGATGATGACAGATGGAGTGTCTTCTGAAAGAGAAAAAATTTATGTCCAGTACAGCTCAGATGGAATAAACTAATGGAATAAGAAATTTACAGCGTCTTGCCCTTTGTCCTGGTGATGTGGTGGTTATTTTAGAGGCATTAACATTACATGAGTAGAAATCAATCACCTTTCTTGATCCTTTTGTCTTGTATCTTAGCACTGGTGATCTGATAGGCCTCAGTCTGCTGATATTCCTTCAGCTCCTGGGCATATTGCATCTTCTCCCGCTCCGCCTCGTCCAGATAGCGCTGCCAGTACACAAATAATGTTGTTATTTTATTGAGGGGGAAAAATCAATCTTGCTTAAAGATTTGAAACCTTCTTTTAGAGAAATAATCATGTTCGTTTTATCATAAAAATATTTTTTAAAGCACGCAGATTTCACAACCATCAAAGTGGAAAGAACACCTCTGAACAAAATCTTTATGAATGTGAACAAGACAAATAATGATTCTCCTAGTGGCAAAACTCAAATACAGCAATAACACCTGTGTTTATATTCTTGACTAGATTTCCATGTGTCATTGTGAATATCTGTCAAACGGGCCCAGTAATAAAGCAACATTGAATACCCATGACACTGAATATACCCTGTGTAAATGTGGAAAATTTGAAATGTTACCTGTTTGTCATTTGGGGCTAATCTTGTCCACTCGGCTCCGAGTCTCTTAGTGATTTCTGGAAAAGGTAAGTCAGGATATCGGGCCCGCATATGTTCCCGCCGTTCATTCAGAAAGCGGACATATCCTGTTACTGGTGCCTTGGGACCATTTGGTAGCACCTTCTTTCTTTTCTTTCCTTTTGGCCAACCTCTCTTTTTAGGCTGCAGAGAAGGGAAACAGCACTGTTTGGTCAGTAAAATATCAGGAAATCACACTGAAGAGTCCAACCAAAACTCTACAATCCAAAGATAATCAATAAACCATTATAAAACACTAAGAAAATTTGAAAATATTCATATTTAAGTGGCTGGAACCAGAATTTTTGGCATCTTTACTTAAAAAAAAAAAAAAAGACAATTAATCAATCAGTTCTCAAAATGGTTTAACTTCATGTTGACTGAATAATTGATTAATTGCCTAATTGTTTCAGCTCCACTACATAAACTAATACAAACAGTGTTATTTCTGTTATTGTCATTTAGGAGGCTATAGTTTGTAGTGCTGTTGAATTGTATTGCGTTATATTAAGAGATATTTCCTCTTTTTGCCATTAGTTAATCTTATTCATTGACTGGAAGTTGTCATGCAGAGAGAGCATGTATGCTTAGTCAACCTCCACCCATCCAGTCAACATCGCATGTTTTTTCAAAGAGTTAACTAAAATCCTGATATTTTGTCGCCTTCTGTATATTTATAACCTATATGAAAGTAAGATTTACTCCAGGTCTGTTGTAATAGTGTGAATTACTTTAAGTTTACCAAACAATGGCAAGTGAGCATATAGTGAACTGTATAGTAAAACTCCTTAAACAAAATGCTCAATGGAATTCAAAACAGGACAGCCGTGTATGCAAATAAGGAGGCAAATTTAAAGCAATTTACAAACCCTGTTTACCGTGATCAGACGTAGCAGTACTTACCTCCTCTTGTGGCTGATCCGCTGAATGCGAGGCTCTGGGCTGCTGCGATGCATCACTCTGCTCCTGTTTGATCCCTCCCATGATCTCCTTCCGTTAAAGTATGAAAACACGTATTTATCCGTCAGGGTTGTGTCGTGGAAGGTGTGTGTGCACAAAAGCGCGTGAGAAGTTGTGAAAAAAAAAAAAAAAAAAAAAAAAAAAAAACAAGATATGAGCAATTGTACATTTCAGCATTAATGACCCCACAGTGTTGCCGCTTCTGATGCTAACCTGCCTGCTAGCAGTTCAGTGAGGCTAACTGGCCGCACTGTTGTAACACACACACACAACGGACACAAAGGTAATCCAAACTGCTCCTCCCCCAAAGGAAAAATAATAATACAGCAAAATACATATTAGTACGTTCAATAATGTTTATTGACTCAGGACAGTGGCGGTTTTATACAATTGTTTCTACTTTTTAGGATAAACGTTTTATTACTCACCCGATAATGAATCCTTTGGCCAAACAGGAAGAGAAGCCTGCCTGCCTGTCATTTGATTGGTCGGTGCGCAGACTCATGATTGGCTGACTACATACTCCCTCAGCCCACTCACTAGTATGCGTATACTGGTATATATCATGTACCAGTAAAACACATAAAGCTAGATTACTCAAAGTTTTCCCTTGTTGCATAGTAATTCTTAGAGGATGATAATTATTGTAGTGGAAGTATAAAGTAGCACTAAAGGGAAATACTAAGTTCAATACACGTACTTCAAAATTGTATTTTGTACTTGAGTAAATGTTTGTAGTTATTTTCCACTACTGGCAGTCTCTAATGAGCTAAAATTAAAAACCGTTTTCATAAAATCTTGAACTTTACTATTGTAATAAGGCATATATGTTCTCATGCTTCCCTAATATGGATAATATGCCGTAATTGTGGCAAGATGTGGGTGTCGTTTCAACGAGAATAAATTAACGTGCCCTGCCTCAGTTTTATTTTGAAAGTCTTTGCCGGAAGCGTATCCATCAATGTATGTGGATGGTGTTCAACACCTTCCAGTGTTTTTTTTTTATTATTATTAATTACATTACATATTCAAAGTAAGGCACAAAAGAAGTAGTCCAACATAATTAACAAAGACAGACAACAAATATGCGCAGCGCCAGGGGTTATAAACAGATACACAAATATAAACTGAAAATGCTGTAATAAGAAAGATATTTTTTGTTAAAGTATACTATAACTAACTAAATAACTATATAACTAAATTATATTAATATTTAAAATTTGGAGCACAGATTGAAGGGTTTTTTTTTTACAGCTTTACTATTACATGAGGTAGATAATGTTCTGATATAGGACTCTGCTTCCTTCTTAAAAGTACAAAAAGAGGGTTTAGTTTTTAACACCTTACATTTATGGATACAAAACTTGGCAGGTAGTATGATGAGATTACAATACATCCTTCAAAAAAAGTAAAAAAGCTTCATAAATAAGTCCAAAATGAAGCGACAGATGCCTTGCCACAGATTACAGTTGTGTTCACAAGTCCAAAAACTGCAGTTTACGTCACTGTCTTTCTTGAATCTTACTCAAAATTATTTGACAGGATAGCAACGATGGATGATCTTAAAAGAAATCTCTTTAACTTTGTTAACTAGTAGAAATCTGTTAGGAAGAGTCCATGTCTTGTCCCAGTCTATATCCTGAACAAGACCATTCCAGATTGCGATCACATAAGGAACAGAGATACAACTAGCCGCACTAGCTGCGGATATTCCTATTGTTTTTTCTTTTACAGGAAGCAGGCATAAAACAGTTTTCCAATAGGTGTGTCAACTGGCTCAAGTGAAGGTGTCATATCAGAAGGTGGAAAAGAATAACCCTTATAGAGCATGATAACACCTTATAGAATAGCATCAAAGACAACTCCTTCCAGTGCTCACAGCAAGAAACTGCACCTTTAAACTTTTGAATTCATTAAGCCAGTTTCAATGAAAGCATGTGTCGGCACTCTAACATCTGGTTTCAAAACAACCACAAGAAATCGAATTCTAATATAAATATAAAAATAAATTCTAATATTTATTTGTATAGACTGGTGCAAATTGATGTTTGGCGTACAAATACAGGAGGGCAATATGCACATCCACTTCTTTCAGAAGCAGTTACTGAAACCAAAAACAGTTATCTGGTTGTGGATCATTGTCTCCACATTGTCTGCTGTGCCTTATTTCTTTTACCAGAATTCAAAATTTATTTGGATCAAACCCCTTAGAGAGAATAAACACACAAAGAGTTCTCCTCCATTTTGCAATCTATTAGGTTATTAGCTACAAAAGCAATTGATAGAAGAATTTGTTCATGGTTTTCAAAGTCTGGGAGTTAAACAGAATTTATCACAAACTTAAGTTCTGACAGAACAAATTAGTCACGGTTGAGTTGGGCTTGAACCCAAAGACACATGTTGGAAAGCAGCAACTTCAACAGCTTGTTTGGCTGCCTCTGAAGGATAGTTTTACTGCTACAACATAGTGTGTACATAACATCTTAATAACTGAGCCCCGCAGTATCATAAAGGTCATCTCTGTAGAGTTGGGGGAAGTCACCTAATTAGACCAGAGCAAGTATACCAACATGGGTATCTGTTCTTTCAGTTGTGGTGCCAGAAATTTGAATTACTAAACCATTGCACGTTAACCTAATTGAAACCTTCAACATTCCAAAAGGGTAAAATGATGGTTTATAACTTAAAAGTGTAAGCTTACCCTCCTAATTAAAATATATATATATATATATATATAAATATATAAATAAATTTACCATGTCATTACCTTTCACAATAACTTGATTACAAAAAGAAAAAAAAAAAAATTCTTTGTTGATGCGAGTACTCGACAAAAACCATGACATCAACGATCACTTTGAAAATGGGTCTTGGGCCTGGTTTTATTGTTGATATAGATGCACGTAATTGCTATATCAGCAATCAACATTTTAATTCCCATTTTTTGGTAATAACCCATTGTTACAACTGCAATAAGGTTTCATGGAAATGTTATAAACCTTCAGATATAAATTTAGCTACCAACTTGAAGCAATAATTACAAATGAGGCAGCTCCATCAATATTATCTGCAAATTAGGCACATATTCTGTCATGTCAGGCATTCTTTGTGGGCATGGTATTAAACTTGTTCGAATGTTCTGATCTGGCTGTAATCTGAACACAATCCCACTCACTTCAGTAGTACAGCTGTACTCCTTTCAAGAACCGTGTTTCTACCGTTTTCCACTCACCTTTTAAATTTAAGTTTGTGTCTTAGTCAAACTGGACATAAAAATGCATCACAGAAATGTGATGCAACTTTGTGCAACCAACTTTACATCAAATCTTCAGTATTCAGCACATCATAGCAGCCCCCAGACATTACAGTAGACCATAAACATGTCTAAGGTAAGAAATAAGGATAGCAAGACAAGAAGGTTGCACTGTTGGAGGAAAAAAAAGAAATTGAAATTCGACTGAAACTGAAATTCGACCTGAAAATCATTTTACGATATGAAAGAAATATAAACAGCACCACAGCCCTTTAAATAACAGAAAATAACTTAACAGCATCCACATGATCACCCCCCCCCGCAAAACAAACAGAAAAAACAAAAAACAGCCTGAACCATAAAAGTTTTTATTTTCTTTTATTATCGTTTACAATTTTTGTAGATGTTTATTCATTATTGTCAATGCTTTTGGCAAACATTAGTGCTCCCTATGTTCTGTACAGTCCGGTCCCATGATGTAGACTTAAATTTGATGGGAAACGAGGAATGAGGCATGAGCCAGGTGGGTTCAGGCTTTTACAATTTGTCCAGGTAGTTGTCCAAGGCTGGGATACCTTCTTTGAGACCCTTACGTTTGCGTGTCTCCATGACAACTACACCAGGCTTGCTTGAGCTGTCCATTGGGTTTCCTGGAAGGATCTGCCAGTGGTCAAACACACACTGTGGGAAGGCCTGGCCACCAGTGTTGGAGCGAAGGTCAGCTGTGAAACCTGGGAATGGACAGAGCAAAATATGTTTTAATGGGTGCAAGTGAAATTATACCCGGCACCTGTCTGCTACTGTGAGCTGCTTTCAAATCATTCACAATGCTGCTGTAATCTGTTGAAGTACATGCTAGCATGTACACAACACAGTCAACTTGCGTAATTGGCACACACACTGGAATATATCTTTGTAGAGCGTATAAAATCCAGGCTAACAATTATTTTTTTTAATCTATAATAAAAACTAAAAAGTAGCACAATCTATGAAGAATTGCATTTCAGGGCTCAAATTAATGTGAAACACCAATATACAACTCATTATATTCTTTGTATGTTTGTTTATACCCATCTACCTGCATATGCAGAATCATACACCGTTTGCCTCTGGTGGTGAAACAATTATCATTTGCTGCCAATAGTATCTCCTCTTCAGAAGTTTAGTATTTGAATCGTACTAAAAACAAGCATCTTGGGTTTCGGTGACATTATGTCAATTAGCTATTGTTTCTTTCAGGGATTAGAAAACATAACATATCCAATCCAACTGAAAATTAACAACAAAATGCAAGTGGAGGCCACATCATGTTAAAATTACGTAACTGGCTTACTTATGTACTTGGCAGAAAAGAGTACAGGACTGTTGATAACTATTTACTAAGCACTGTACACTTGACAGCAGACAGAACAGTGAAATAGGCGCCATGTGTGCAAACAATTGCAGTCTGATATGAGAAGGCAAACAGAGCCTTTTCCCATTCCTCATCTCCAAGAGAACACTAGATAACCATGATGACTGCACACTAAGGTGACACCTGTGACCTCACCCTAAATTTAATGACTTAAATGTCAACTTCAGACAAAAGTATCATATTTTAATGCCTCAGTCACTAAAATGTAGCCAAAAAAAAAAAGAAAAGAAAAAAAAAAACCGAACAAAAACAAAGAATAACACTAAATATAAAATCAAGATGATCACTGCTTTGGAACACATGGTTTTGCTGCTTGGCTTATTTAAAAAAAACAAAAAACAAAAAAAATAAAAAAACAAAGACATACCAAATGACTCCATGACAGGCAGGTAGGCCTTGATGACACGCATGGGTGTTCCCATCACACTGGACTCCTCAAACACGTGACCACGCCTCTTGGTCAACACACCGTAGATTCCACCCATTGCAACTTCAGGACACTGCAGAATAGGCAAGAGATATTGGGTTGAATAAACAATACCAAAATCTGTGAAATAGAAATGCAACTGTAAAATCTTAACAGTTGTGTGTGATAAATAAAATTTTTTGTAACGAATCCATTGTGCCCTTCCAAAACCCTAAAAGGTGTGACAAGCAACTTTAAAAGTAAAAAGGATTAATCATAGGCCTAAACTCGTCTCAGGTATATCAAGTAACTAGAAGAAACAAAATGCAGACTACACGCGCACAGCACCTACCTGGATCTCCACCAGATAGACAGGCTCCATGAGTCTGGGCTCAGCTGTCAGCTCACAGGCGTACAGAGCTCTGCGGGCAGTGGGGATAATCTGACCACCACCACGGTGAATAGCATCTGTGTGCAGGGTCACATCATGGATGTCGAAGCGAATGGCACGCATGTTCTCTTCACAGAGGACACCCTAAAGACAAGATTAACAGATTTAAAATTATCTCTGCATTAAAAAAAGCACAGACTATTTTTTAAAATAATATCTCCATAATAAACTTAAAGACAATTTTAGCTGAGTGCAATGACCAGTGAATTCTTGCATATGATGGCCCCTTACCTCCTTGACTGCCCACTGGAAGCCTGCCACAACACTATCCTTGATCTCATTAAGGTACTGCACTCCCTTGGTAACGTCCACCAGCAGGTTGGGGCCATTTCCATCAGGGCCAAAGCACCAGATCTTTCTGGCCTCAGTGACATCCCACTCATACTTGTCAGCAAGGTAACGGGCACGGGCCTTAAGCTCCTGACGAGCGCTAACGTCACCCTTCTCAATGTCCTCTGCCAGGCCATCTTCGAAGGGACGGGCCCTCATGAACAGACGGTTGTGCTTGTTGGGTGACTTTGACAGGCACATGGTACTTGATTCTTCACTGACAGTCTCTCTGTAGGACACCACTGGTTCAGATTTCTAAAAAGAGAACAGCAAAGTTCAATGCAGAAATGTTCACTTTTGAGGATAATATCAAAATGAGCCTCTTATCCATTTGATTTTTATGAGTCTTTACACTTATAAGGGCAAATACATATTACTTCTTAACTCAAGTTTACCTTGAGTGGAATGCAAGCATGGTCCTCCTCCAGATCCTTCAGACAGATCTCCAGATGCAGCTCTCCAGCTCCTGCAATGATATGTTCTCCAGACTCCTCAATGATACACTGCACCATAGGATCGGACTTGGACAGACGCTTCAATCCCTCCACCAGCTTGGGCAGGTCAGCTGGGTTTTTGGCCTCAACAGCAACTCTCACGACAGGGCTGACACTGAACTTCATGACTTTCATGTTGTGTGCCTGCTCAAAGGTGGTGATTGTTCCGGTCTTGACAAGGTACTGGTCCACACCAACCAGACCCACGATGTTACTGCATGGCACATCTTCAATGGGCTCAACGTAACGGCCCATCATCAAAATGGTCCTGCAAGGACAAATATACATGAGTGGTAGAGAAAGACAATTCAGAAGTGATCAATACCTGATAAATTCATCATAATTTATGCTACACACATAAAACACATAAAATAACCAACAGGCCAGATGCTGAAACTAACCTCTGAATTGGCTTCAAGTAGAGGTCGTCCTTCTTTCCAGGGACAAAGTTTGGTCCCATGATGCGTACTTTCAGTCCGGTGGAGACAGATCCAGAGAACACACGGCCAAAGGCGTAGAAGCGACCCTTGTCACTGGTAGGTACCATCTTTGAGATGTACATCATCAAGGGAGCCTTGGAGTCACAGTTCTTGATACCTGGGTAAACAATTTATTCTAGCAATCAGTACAAGTCCGAGAACAACAAGCAATTGTTGATATTATGCATGGGCTATACATGTTTGATCTTGTAATCCTCTGCATAAACAAAGTTAAAGTAAATTAGCTTTATACCCATGGCAGCCTCATCATCTCCAGGTCCTTCATAGAGCAGCTCGCAGCGGTACTTCTGGGCAGTGACGGGGGAAGGCAGGTGGATGGTGATCATTTGCAGAAGGGCTTCACCAGCGGGCAGCCAGCGACGCATGACAGCCTTCAGCAGAGGCTTACCCTCCTTGTCCTTGTCCTCAGTATCCAGCTTGATTTCCAGTTTCTGGATCAGTTTGGCAGTTTCCTCCTTCTTGAAGTTCATGATGGCATCAAACACCTGAAAAGAAGACAATTTGAATTGGCAGAATGCATTTAACATAGCCAAGCCAAAGATGTTGAAGCAAACCATTGTTTTTGTGCCCTGCTCAGACTGAAGGTTATCATCACTGGTAAATCAGGTCAAAGTGAAGAATATTCAGGTCATCACTTGCAGGCATACAAATTAACTGTTTATTTGATATGGTCCAATTTTACTAACAAAATGTCCTAATTATAAAATGTACTTCTCTGAACACCGCTGTAGGTGTAAGTTTGTAAGTGCACTGTACTTCAATAATTAATCAAAGTCTTGTCAAATCTGGTTACCTTGAAGATGGGGTCCAGGATAAGAGCAACAAAGGTGCGGGGGTACTTCTTGCCATCGGGTCCATTAGCACTCTTGCTGAACTTTCCAGTTTCCGCATCAAAGTACCTAAAATAATAAATGAGATGTAAAGATTTTCCAAGACAATAATCAGATACAGCTACATTGATATCACACCCAAATTGTGAGATTTGAAGAGATTGTTTCAATTTAAAATATAAGTTGAAACATTTTAAAAGAAGCCACTTTTGCGTGCCGTCCTCTCCCTTTATTGAGTGTCTGTCACTGTACGTTACTGCCAACTATATTACCTAATCAGACACTTCATTTTCTAATCAAGCTCTCCATTTAGAGACTCACCTGTCACCCCACAGTTTCCTCATCATATCTTCCACCTTCTTGCAGCGCTCAGATGGAGTCATCTGGGTGTTGCCCTTAGCTGCAAACTTGGCAGCATACATCTCAGCAAACTGCTTCAGGGTGAAAGCCCAGCCATGGAGTCCAGAGCCAAAGCCGACAGTACCAATGACTGGATCAACCTAGGAGAGTTGACAGCACCATATCAGGACACATGCATTTTGATTAATTCATTACAAATTTAAATTAGCTATAGTGACAGCTGAAATGACTTTACTTGGGAGACAAGAGTCAAAAATACTTCTGGTTTTCTACAGGCGTGCAAACACAATGAAGCCAGTGGGTGTTGAACTTAAAGGTTCAGACAGCCACTTACCATGATGTTGCCCATAGGTCCATGCTCATCTTCTCCATAAGTGGAGATGATGACATTGACCGTCTCAACAATGCGCTGGAAAGTCTGGTAAAGGTCTTCAGGTTCAAGCTGCAACTCCAACAAGGCACGGTCCATCTTGTTCATCATCAGGACTGGCTTGATACGCTCGCAAATGGCCTGACGGAGCACTGTCTCAGTTTGCACACAAACACCTGGTAGGGATGCACAACAATAGGCAATTTAACCCAGGGGAAAGCAGGTTAGGTTATAAATGTGATTTCACATAAACACAATGGTAAATAGTATTAAGGATATTACTTTTAAGACAATCGTATTAGCAAACTCCCCTGTGGGCCAGAATGAGCACATTTAGTGGTTTGTATCTTTATATATAAAAAAAAAAAAGAATCAAAGACCGTTACATCAAATTGACCTACTTGTATGGCATTTCAAATCTCATTAAATATTCTCAATTTTGGATTTACACGATAGAAGGTTGTGACTGGCACTGTAAATGTTTTTTTTTTTGTGTGCTGGTGTCAGCCTGTGGTCTTTTGGTTCTGAGCCAAAAGAAAGAAGCGTAAGTGAAAAACTGAGAATTCATCTGGAGAGCTCACATCAGCTACTGAGGATTGTTCGGGCTCCTTACCAGACACGCAGTCCACTACAACCAGGGCTCCATCAGTCACACGGAGAGCAGCAGTCACTTCAGAGGAGAAGTCAACGTGCCCTGGTGAGTCAATCAGGTTGATCAAGAAGCCGGCTCCATCCTTGGTCTGCTTAATGAAGGCCAAGTCATTTTCAGCCAGCTCATAGTACAAGGAGATGGCACTGCAAGTTAGGAAAAGGTCACATGACAAATTTAGCAGTTAATTAACTAGCTGATTTTTTTTCAAAGCAACATGCCTGTTAATACATAGCCCTTAGAGCTCAACACATCTCAACATTTCTTCAGTAATGTGTTATGTAATGTGTCATTAATTACAAAACAAGCTCAACAAGTCTACCAACTGTATGCATGTCAATACTGTGCAGACATTTCACATTGTACTGTAGAGTGAAAAGGTGCACGTATTGCAGTTTTAACAACACTTTCTTCAAATTGTATTTTCCATCTAGCTGAAAGGATTGAGACAATAAGGCAGACAAAAGCAGCCAAAATAAAGAGTGCCATAGTTATCTATGTAGCTGGTGGGTTACTTGTGAAACAAAGACATTCCCACAAGCAGAATATTTTCTCCACCTAGGATTCTCCAGTTAAGCTGCAATGTGGAGAAATCACAGCTGAACAGGTACTGGGCGATAAAAACGTAAGTGCTTCCAATGTTACTTATCTACCTGCTGCCAAGTCATATGGAAAGAAAAAAAAAAAAAAAAAAAAAAAAAAAAAAAAACAGCAGGAAGGAGAAACAACACAGTGGGTAACACAGTAAGATACTTACGTGGACTTGATGGTAATGCAGCGTTCCTGTTCATCTTTGCGCGTGTCTGTGAATCGGGTCTCTCCAGCACGAGCTGAGGCAATGATGCCAGCCTTCGACACCAGCGAGTCTGTCAGAGTTGACTTTCCATGGTCGACGTGCGCAATCACAGACATGTTACGGATGTTGGCCTTTTTGTCCATGATGGCACGGATCTGGTCTACAGTAAAGTTCACCTGAGGAGACAAATTCAGGTTAAACACTCAGGAAAAAAAAAAAAGGAACAAACTTTTAATGTGGCTGCCTGGCCTTCTGGTTTGATTAGGTTTTAAAACCTAACACTGTCATCCCAAGCTGAAGGGGTTCACAATTTCCTTACCCATCATTGTATGGGCTCCTTTTGAAATGCAGTGGGTATTGGGGCCATCCAATTGACCCAAAGAGAAAAAAAGACAATTGCAAGCCTAGTGATCATCTGCCAACAAGCTATTGAACTATTGAAGCTATTGATGTGCACCAGCATAAAAAAGTGCGCACATAGCAAAAGAGCATTGCTTAGCTACTTGTTTCGTGATTTACGGCCACTGGTGTTCATAATTTATAGGCACTTCTGGTTTCAGTAAGTCTACCAGTGTTCATAAAAAACAATTCTGACTGAGTCTTAAAGTTACTTCACCGTACAGTAACTGTACGCTCTGCTCTTCTGAAATTGTTGCTGAGTCAATGTGAATCATTCGGCACTTCCACCTAGGGCGTTGGGTATCCGCCATCACAACTATGACGTTATTGTTGTCTACATTCATAAGATCATTTTTAACAGCCCCTTGTCAGTGTTTGTCCACACATCCTGCGAAGGACAATGTTTCATGTCCTTAGCTAATAATGTAACCGATCGATTCTTGTTTCTAGTTGATTCGCCGCAGTAGCACCCGGCATTATATGTCGACATGAATAGGCCACGTGTACAGACTTTGACACTGTGCTAAATGCTAACATTAGCTTGATAGCCTTTCCGAGCCGGGGAACGCGAAATGCCGGCAAATCACTCCTACAACTCGGTACAACTTTAAAGAACACGACGAATTGTTGTGTTGATTTTGCTAGCCCCCTCACCACATATAGCACGTTAAAATGCCAACTGTGCAATAATTCAAACAATAATATCAGCATTTTTCTGGAAAAACAGCTCACGTCAAAGCAAGGGAAGCCACTGTCAAAGTTAGCCCCAACACTTTGGCTTCGCCTAAGGTTAGCGTTTTTTAACCTCTATCGACATATTACCACTCAGGCCTGTGATAAATAGTTTTGCTTAGGCAAATAATAAAAGTTAATAAACAGAACTGGCTTTCTCGAGTGGCGGTGGCCCCATAGATGCTAGCGGTACGGATGACAAAATGGTTGCCATTTTGATCAAAGCACAATCCACAGAAGTGACATGTAAGTAGCATAGCATCCAATAAATTCTCATGAAAAAAGATCAATATTAACGCTAAAGACACCTTGTGTGCCCCATATTTTATTAATTGCTCCAAGAAATATTATCAACTCACCATTTTGACGGATGGTTTTGGATTCGCTTGGTGGAGAAAAGAGACAGGAAATTTTTTACACTGCCCACCTCACGAGGGCATAGGCAGGGAAGAGGCCGCTGACGTCAGAAAACAGGGATTTATACTGCGTGCGTCAGCCATGTTCGTAATCACGTACGGACGTTACGTTGAAGACTGTGGTGGCTTGCTCATGCGCTCGCTGCAAGATCCTCTATACGGTTTCTCCATTGTCTCTGGGTCGCTGTTGCACTTGATTGGGCTGCTGCCGCTACCACAGCCGCCCAGGGACGAAACTTTGCTAGTTGAGTAACAGGAATCACAGGAGCTTCAATGAATAATTAATTCTGTTCATCAATTACTAATTATTAATTAATTCTGTAAATAAACTGTCATTAGCTGAAAGAAAGTGAGGAAAATAAATATCCCATCTTGATTTTTATTTTAAAAAAAACAACATAACACAGTGTAAAATCATGCTAAACTGTTGCCCTTTTACTGAATGTAAACCATAAAAATACTACCAAATTCCTTTTTTCAACATAGATAAACTCCCTTGCCCTTCTATACCTGCCCTGAGTGTTCCGTCTCCAGATTTGAAGACTTAGCTTTCTCACCTCCTTCTCTCCACTAGGTGGCTGTAATTTCACCTATTTCCCTTTGGTTCATTCCTGGGAAACTAATAGCATCATAAAACAGTATAAAAGCCCTTAAATTTATACAAAAGATATAAGTATCAGATATTTTTTGACAAATGAACTTATCAGACCAGTTAAGTCCCCCACTCCAGTTTAAAATGTAGATAATTATGATAATTAAGATCTGTTTTCACCATGAATTGCAGACAATGAAATCTTAGTGGTGTCATTAATGTGTGTAAAATTGGTACATTTAAAGATGAATCAGAAAATGTGATTTGTTTTCTGCTTTATTCATGGTTTAATCATAATAGTTCTTGTACAATACAGTGAATCAAATATGACAGATTACACAGATTACATGCTTGTATCAAGCAGTCTTCTTTTTTGATCGTTTACCATACCTGCTCTGTAGTTAATCCCTGTAATTTGACTTCTCTGAGCAAAAGGGCTGACAAAAATAAAAAAAATACCCAATGAGCATTAGTGAAATCTCTCATTATTATCAGCATAAAACAATTCCTAAGGAATGGGCAAAAACTTAGTTGGATGTTGATTATTTAACAAACAAACAATCATCAGCCTATAGTGTTTAAAAACAAAGAAACAAATAAAACAATTCTTGGTCCTGTTCTGTTGGGACAGTTCTTCATTCCACTGGCCAGATTGTTCATGCCAATGTTGCTTGATTATCTTTTCCAGCAGATGGTGCCCCAGCTTCACATCTAGACACTGCAACTTTAAGCACACCAGTCCCATAAATAACAAGTAATGCTCAACAGTGTACATGTTATCATGATAATTTCACCCTATACTGAAATGAGCAGTGATTATGTTATGGTATGAAGACTATAATATGATGTACAGGCTATAAGACAAGGTTAATGTTGTCAGGAATGAATGTCTTCATGCTCTCTAGATGTGAATGATAGACCTTGGTGTCTTTCTGTGATTACATTGGAATTAATGCACCAACTTGTTTCTGATTGGACTGATCCAACTAATTTTTATATTTTGTACAGTTTTCTTCTTCTGGTGATTTGACTGAACCCTCTGTATTTTTGCTGTAACCAAGGTTTTTTTTTTTCATTTGTGTGGCTTTAAGTAGCCTGCATTTGCAGAGACACAAAGAAGACGAGGGAGAAAGAAAAATAAGCTGTGTGAGAGCTAACAGTTTGGTGGAGAGGGAAATCATTGATGGCTGTTTAAACTCTCAGTGGCAATGAACAAAGGGAATGTGAAGTATGACTAGTCTTCAGATCATATGAAAGAATTTTTAGCCACAAGAAAATATGCAGTTTAATTTTCCTTCATTACACGATACAGCCAAGAATAATCTAAATAATACATTCAGGCGGAGATAAGTCCAATGATATTACCAAATAAAAGCTATAGTGGAGAAACATTTTTATGCGCTGTTTGAGTACTTGATTCACTGAATGATTGGAGGTTGCAAAGTATGACAACTATACAATGGGATTTCTTATCTTCACCATCAGTCAGGTTTAAATAGGGGAGTTTTCATTACCATAGAAAATACTGAATGATAATGGCATAATATTGCAAGATGCATGCATGAGGAAGGTCCTTGACTAGAACGCTGCCTAGAGTTCAATATCAAATTACTCTTAAGCTCATTGCACAAAGAATATAACTGTGTTTTTCTTTTTTGGGGGGTTGTTGAAATTCTCTTATTAATCTGTCACGATGAGAGACCATTCACCTAGATATGCAGATTTTCACTAGAACAGCTTCAGGTCCCTCAAATGTAACCCTGGTTTTAAAACTGTAGTCATTTTCAAGGAAGGTAAAGTGGTGAATGCTGAATGTTATTATGTGTATACTTAAAGGCATACATTGCATTGCATTCATCTCCATCCTCCACTCTATGCTGAAATATATTTTCTCTACCAATAGTCGATAATAGAAAATGGTGTAGCTGAAGATACACACGATGGACTGACCATCAGTGACGAATTATATGGGCATGCTAATGTCACAAAAGCGCCTTTTAAAAAGCATGAAATTATTCCATGATTCAAGCGCTTGGCGGAAACTGGGGGTAGAGATGCCTGTGTCAGGAACAGAATTAGAAAACAATTAGGCGTAACATGGACACAGATGCACAGGCACACACACAAAAAAGTAAGTAAGTAAGTACAGACAAGGTAAATTTAACAAATTTGAAAGTGTTAATTACTTGTTTGAATGGGAAGTAAACTGTGTAAAATTTTCTCATTTAACACAATCACACCTGAAGTGCTTGTCAAGCTGTGTGCTGTGGCTCTCAGCGCCCTGTCATATCTGAAAACACTCACACAAAATGATTGACAGGGACAAATGGCAGACAGCTAAGCCTGAGTAATTGACCGTAGATTGATATGACACCAAACTTTTAAAGTGGTTTGAGCTATGTGTCTTGTTATAATTCAAAGTTGTTTTGCTTACTCTAAAAACAGTCCATGTTCTCCTGGTACTTTGTGTGACAGAAAGAGACAGTAGTCTGACATACCATATCCACGTATTTGCCTCAGTCTGATCCTCAAAAAAAATGCAAGTCTGAAAGTCTTCACTGTCTGCCATTTATCCAGTTTCCCCCTGTATTTTTCACTCTCTTGCCTTGATCCTTGCCCTCATTTACCTTTCATATGAGAGCCTGACAATCACACGCAGATATCAGTGGTGCTAAGAGGAAATTATATATTTAATTACTTTACGGTCAAAAATCACCTGTGATAATACTTATTGTTTGAAGAAACACATAAAAAAGACAAAATCACTGTCATATTTCAGTGTCACATCACAACCTCGATGTGCTGTAGAGCCCCAAATACATTCAAAATGCATTTGCTTTATCTCAAATACAAATGTTGCTTAGAAAGAGATCACAAGCACCCTATCCCCTGGAGCTGCTCCAAGGTATCATTATGGCAAACAGCAAGTGTATGCTATAAATAATAGATGAAGCAAATAAACACACACTTTTGTCATCAAATGACAGGAGTGTTAGCCACAGTTACATAAGTGTCATGTGTGACTCCTTCTGACAGAAGAGATTCTTTTATAAATATTGTATCAAAGTATGGATGTTGGAAACTTTAATCATTCATGGTAATATCAGATTCAGCATATTGCCCAAGTACGTCATCAAATACAAGGAATGTGAGTTGAGCTATCAGCATATCTCAAGACTACCACATAGCACCAACAACAAATTTATAGGAGATGCACATATACTGTAAGTATGTACCAAACAAATGCTAACATAGAGGTTTTATGTGCATGGAAGTATTATGTGCTTTATATGTGTGTGAGTATACAGGGCATGTCACTAATACAGCTCTGTACAATCCTTAAATTGATGCTGAATCACAGATCATCCAGGATCACAATTATAAAATCACCAAGACTGTTTCCCAAATCTTACTAACAAAGTCTGTCATTCACACAGTTCAATAATTACTTGTGTGAAATACTGAGAAGATGTGTGTTTGTCAGCACTGCTGCCCATACATCAAGAAAAGTATGGAAATATGACACATTAAGAAAAGAGAGAATATGAACCTCAAATTATTAGCTACAGTCAAGAGATTGGAACAGTCCATAAACCTAGAACCAGAAAGAAGGACAGGGCTGTGCTGAGACCAGAATATTTCTGGCCATGACACCTGTGTACAAGTGCCGTTTAAAAAAGTATCTTGAAGTCAGCAAAAGGACACTTGTAATTTCAGTGTCCTTCAGGTGCTGCTCCCTCAAGCATGTAATCTAAAACACTGGGCAAACAACACCATCCAAGTCATCCCAATATGGATTCATAGTTTTGCCAGTTGCACAGTGTAAGTTGGTACGGATAATGGATGGATGAATAGATTTCTATTCTATATCAACAGATAATTTTAGTCAATACTCATACTACATATTCATAGTTGCAGTACTTTGTGAAATGGGCTACAGAAATGTGTGTGGTCTAAAAGAATCAAGAAAAACTTTAATAAACCCACAAAGAAATTCTTTGTTACAGTTTCTCAACACTCAGTTAGGAAAGAGAAAGTAGATAACTTAAAAAAAGTAAAAACTACAATAAAATAGTATTAATAATAAACAAAATGTAAGTGAACAGAAAAATGTACAAATGTAAATGTGCAAAAAATAAAAAAAAGGAAACCTGTACAGTAGATTAACAGTAGTTTAACAGTAAATTAACTGCTGTGCAGAACTGAACTGACTAAAAGTGTAATGTGGGTCAGCAGTAAATTAACAGTAGTTAAACAGCAGATTAGGCTACCGCTGGAGACAGGTACGGATTATCCGAGGCCTCCGACCTCTAGGGGGCCTCCAAACCCCCACCAACTGTGGCCTTATCCTGGTTTGTTTATTTATTTATTTATTTATTTATTTATTTATTTATTTAATCAAATCACATTAACTAACTGAGTGTGTGCATTTTGAAATATGACCCAATGAATGCAGAGTTACTTTATTTAAAATATTATGATAGATTTGCTGGCTGCCTGTGTCATGATGATGACGAGTGAGGTCAGAGGTCAGGAGGTGACCGTGGGAATTTAGCGGCAAAGCCGGCCCCTTGCGAAAGACGCTTCTAAAAACATGGAAAACAAACATTCGAGCGGTGGCGCCGCAAAGAAAAGCCGAAAAAGAAAAAGGATTCAGAGTAACTGAAATTCGGACAAACATACCATCTATCTCGACTTTTTACTCGGCTTGCTAGCATTAGCAAAGAGCCTGGAGAGGGCGATCGTAGAAGAGGAGGACAGTAACCAGCAGCCGCTAACGTTAATTCACCTGAGCAGCAGCATGAAACAGAAGCACAGAGCCACAGCCCTGCGGCAGACACCTGTTCAACTGCCCCACCCTCATCTCCACCTGAGTAGGTTGAGTAGATTACCAGTTTAGAAGCCCCACAATTTATTACTTTCTACCTGTTTCCCCACATTGCGAGAATTAAACATGATCTGAGAACAAGGATGAGGCAACAAGCTTGAACTCTTTATCAACACTAGAAACAGAGTCAGAACTCGACAGATAACCTGGACTTTTATTGGTGTAGTGGAAGAGTTTTCAAGGAGAAAGACCAGAAAGAAGACCATCACATGAGGTAGGCTTTTGCTCATAATATTCACACATTATAGACTATCCTAATTTAAGGAATTCTTGTCGCCAAGGTGTTGTGTTTATACAACGAGAAGTAGTTGACATTGGTTGGTTTTGGGAAACTTATTTTACTATTGTATCATTGCCTCTTTATACCAGGATGGTTGATATAGTGGAAATCCTGTATGATACAGGATACATACATTATTTGTTGTAGGTCTTCCTAAGTAGAGCAGTATGAATGTCTCCCTCTCTTTCTCTGTGTTGTTTGTGTGTGAGTGATGGAAGAATTTGAATCAGAGAACTGTATTGGTGGAGGTGGGACACAATAGTCTTGCCATTCAGCTATACATTGTAGTCTAATATGTTGATATTGTTGCTGCTGGTCCAGGAAAGTATAGTTTCAATCATCAGTATCGTAAATCCTGTACGATAGAATATCTACAGGTGTTGATATTGTCAGGTTGTGATAATGGGCTTCAGCCTGTCATTGTAAATCCTGTACAAGCTACAGGTGTCTCCAATACATATCAGCCTCCACTGAGAACCTATAATTCAAAACTTTGAATTGCGAGTGTGACTAGAGATGATTGGGCTGGATGGTCACAGGGAGCATGTCATTCAATAGAAGAATGAATGTGTCAGGTTGTTGGCACATGATCAATATGAAGTATTTCTTTAGATGTCTGCTGTCACCATGACAACGATTTAGAAGTGCTGAGCTAAAAATGGTTCCACTGACTGTATTGATGGCGCTGTTGATGTACAGTGGATAATGTGTACATGTGACTTTGTTGAAAGCACTCTATGCTCTCCTCTCTTTTCATGTGGCTGCGACTGTGGTGAGTGCAAGAACTGAATTAAATGTACATGTAACTGTAACCAACAACATCCTTATTTCTAAAAACTTCTCTTACCTTTATTTTTAGCCAGGGATGTTTACCATGAGCAGTGCACTCTGTTCCAAAGACACTCACATTTGCAGTACAGGCACAGTCTGATCTGGGAGTGGAAAACACTGTTCTTTCACTTTCCCCATCAAGGTTTCTCTTGCCAGTCTAGGGAATAAATAGTCAAAGTTCCATTTTCAAACTTTGTCTAACTTAAAAAGGAAATGTAATTTGTAAAAACGTACTTGTAACTTGACTCAACACTTGTTGGAGTTTGATTGGTCATGAAAAAAAAGTTCTGCTGCAATACCGGATGCTGATTGGTCCAGGTGTAGCTGAGCTCATAATCTACAAGTCCTCATACAATGAAAAATTAGGTTATTTGGCACTTAAGTCTAAAACTGGCAAAGGCACACCATCATGTAACCACCCCATCACAAAGATTTCAACAATGGATAAAAGACTAAATGACTTGATCAAGGTTAGGGAAAGATTATCTCCATGGTTGAAAGAAACCAACACTGACCTTTGGTCTGTGGAGATGGGATGTCGACTCTGGTCTCTGGTGTCAAAGTCAGACAACTCTCTACCCTATAGGAATTCATCCACCCAAACCTCCCACTTAAAACACTTAAGCTGATTGAACAATAAACCAATGCCTTTTAACCACAGAGGGGAGTCATTATTCACACAGCCACTCTCCCCGATGTTAATGTGGCCATGCCTCACGTTCCATTAATCTATATCTTCACAATATTGATTCATTTTAGCCTGTTTTGGTCTGTCTAATAAATGTTTTCTTCTTCATGAACAGTGCTTAATTATCTATCAGATGTGTTTTAAACCATGTGTATCAATCCTCTTTGACAAACAAATTAAAAGTTTCCTTGGAACAAATTCCCGAGGTGGTTTTCTTGAACATGTGTTTAGCCACTGCCCAGCCTTCAGTCACACCAAGAAGCTTTCCTTTGAGAGATAGGTGGCTTTCATCTGACAGTAATTTTCATGCTCCAGTATTGTTGATCTTGAATCTCAAATGGAGAGGGCGGCTAGGGACTATATCTCTCGTTTTTTCTGTCTGACTTTTCTCACTCACAGAATAAAGTCCCTGTCAGCAAGCTCTGTGGCTGATGTGTCTAAATGTTCACTCGTCAGGTTAACATACTGTGCAAATTTGTTTGGCTGAAGAGTCTTCTCAGCTTTTGTGTAAGAAGGTGTCATTTGCTGTGCAGATGAGGTCACAGAGGCTGTGTACTACATTTATCTGATATATATGTGTGAATTAGAAACTAAATTATATTTCTGAGGTCCAGAGTGAAATTTCAACTGCAGCTTTTAAGCCAAGAAGTGCTCAGAAAAATGGAAATTTAAACCACAGAGCAGCTCCATCTGCTGAGGAAGATTATGAGATTGAAAGCTCCAATGGATGAACCAAGGCAGTGTGCTTCAATAAAAACACAAAAACAGACAAACAAACATTAGCAGACTACCATTACAACCTACCCATTTCCCAACCCCATCCAGGAATCCCATTATAAGACATGAAATAAAACAGTATTCCACTAACACACCAACAGCATTCAGACCCAAATAGAATTAGAAAATTATGCTCCACGATCCATGATGATATCCACAGGAATAAGCATATATAGAGTATATATAAAGTATTTAACATGACATTTGTAGTTAGCTCCATAGAGGAGGTGTTATTAAGAAATGGCAGACACTGTGAGTGAGGGAGGGATAGCTTTCCCAATAATTTTAGACATAATAGACATTCTCCCAAAATCCTCCAGGCACTACAAAATCATATGAAGAAAAGTGCCAATGGTATTGTCTGGGCAAAAGTCGCAATATGGATTAGCTTCGAGTTTCATTTGTTGTAATCTTCAAGGTTTGAGGTAACAAATTGATAGTGTGTATTTGATAGTTTGGATTTCAGGATGGCAGGGATATATTTGATTGTATTGTGGAAGTGTTAACATCTGTCTTCCAGCGTCTGTTAAGTAGCAAAGGTTCATATGAGGCCTCAGTTATGCATTTACAGAGGTTAGAGACAATACCACAAATGAAGGGGGTGAATTTCCAAATCAGTCTTCCATGGGACACCTTTAGCACACGGCTGTAGATAAGAGAATAGAAGTGTTTTAAGGACCTTTGTAAATCTTGGAATTCATGGAGACCTTGTTGCCCTACAATGTCTTGGAGAGTAGGAACACCAATGTCACCCCACAGTCGAAAGCAAATTGGCTTCCCATCTATCAAATGAGAGTAATTATGGAAAATTGGAAATTGATGAAAGATACAGTATGTAATACCTGACCCAAAATTCTGTTTCACTATCTTGTGGGGAATGTTAGAATAAATCAAATTTGGTAGATTATGTGGATATATTAATTGTTCTCCAATGGGGCGCCATGACATACAAGTCTCTGGATTCAACCAGCCAGTAAGTGGACACAGAGCAAAACACCATGAGTGCTATTCACAATTAAGCAGGTTGACACCTCCTGATACTTTATGATGTTGCAAGGTAAAAGCTTTGATTCTCGGTTTTTTCTTGTTCCATGCTGATAACAGAATGTAATTTGGTGGGGCTAGAGGTGTCATTGATCTGATAAAATTGATATAAGGTAATACATTCATCTTAATGACTGAAAGTCTAGACTTCAAGGATTAAGTATTTAAAATCTTGAACAACAGGAATACTAAAAGAAGAAGAAGACAGTTAATTGTGTATCCAGAGATATTACCGAAAACCTCAAAGATTTCAGATTTGAGAGAGATGTGAGAGTGATCTTGAGGAAGTTTTTGTAGTATCAAAATATCATCCGTACATAAGGAAAAAATTGTGAAATTGTTTTTTTTTTTCAACTACGTTGATACCCATTTCTATATAAACACCCTTAAGCAAACATGCCACACTTATTGGCATGACAACATCAAAGCTCTGTAATGGTTTAATGAGAAATGTTTACATTTCAGCAAATTCTAACTTGTAATGACACTGGATCTCTTCAGGAAGTAGAAAAAATTAAACATTTAGGTGTGTGGATTGAGTCTGAACTTACCTTTAAACCACACATTGAGAAGGTCATGAAAAAAGTAAATTTTGGTGTTGGTGTTACATATTGTTCCAGACATTGTTTTACATTTAATGTTAGAAAGAGACTTGTTTCACAAGTTATTCTACCGTAATGGACTATACTGACATTATTTAACAAAATGCTTCTAAAACTGATCTTCGTTCCCTCAGTGTCATAAATAATAGACTTTGCAGATTTATAGTAGATTGCTCTGTTTTTTACACACCATTGCACAATGTTAGACGGACTAAGATGGCTCCCTCTTGATATAAGATGTTGATATCACTGGTACCAATTCCTTTTTAAATGTGTTAACTTTAGCTATCCTTATTATCTAAAACATTTAGCGACAAGAGCAGAGACAAGAGAGAGGAACAGAGAGTGAGATAAGAGAGGGGAGGGTGGTGTAGGCAGGTGGGAGAATATAACAGCAGTTAGTACAAAGCTGTAATGCTGTACAGGTGCTACCAGTTATGATGAGTGTGGTGAGAGAAGGGAAATCGACTGCTGATTTTAAAGATAAGCAACACTTGGCAATGGTTGACAGTGATTTGTTTTATCCCACTGTTTTTGTTTGTGGGCATTAGGTTAGTGAATGCAAAAAAAAGAGCCCAAAAAATTCAAACTGACTAATGACCCAGTTCTGGCAGAACACTCTAAGCTTTTTTAGACAGAGACACCAGCAGAGAGGCTTTATTGAAATGCAGCACTGTTATCTACATTCACATTAACTCTTCCATTCGCAAAACGTTAATTTGCCATCATCATCAACTACATCTTTTGTTTGTGGAGAAAGTTTTGTTTACTAGAACAGTATCTTTTTCTTTGAGCAAACATTAATAAGTAAATGGTAAATGGACTTGCACTTATATAGTGCTTTTCTAGTCTTACTGATCACTCAAAGCGCTTTACAATACTAGCCACATTCACCCATTCACTCACACATTCATACTGATGGAACAACCATCAGGGGCAATGCGAGGTTCAGTATCTTACCCAAGAACACTTCAACATGCAGCCTGGAGGAGCCGGGGATCAAACCACAACCTTCTAATTAGTGGACAACCCGCTTTACCTCCTGAGCCACAGCTGCCCTTAGTAGGAGCTAAACAACTACTGGTATTGCATTGAATGACAGTGGCACTTCTATCAATGAGAATGATGTTTACTTTTAGGGCACAGGTTACTGATGCATTATACCACAGGGAAATTTAATCAAGGAAGAGAAGTCATCAGGATGTGAACGTACCAATAGTTTCAAATCCATAAACCACCTTGGGGCCAGCTCCATTTCCAGGAGGCGGCTTATTGGAGCAATGGGGCTAACAATTCACACAAAACTGAAAGCTGCTGACATGCTGACTTTAAGCCACCTTTTGTAGACATTGAAAGGGGCTTTGATGTCATGCCATGCTGTGTCAGTTGACAGCAAACGCCACACCCATCACATTTTGCTGACCTGAATTTTTACAGCTTGTCATGCTTGTATTCACTCTTTACATTGATATGAGCTGTTGCTAGTGGTGTTGCATCCCATATATTACCTGTTTCAATTTCAGTATTTTTCTCTTCACCCTGGAGGGTTAGTTGCCATTGAGGATTTATTTGCAATGCTGCCTGCATGTTATATATCAAGTTAGTGTGTAGTCCATGCTGTTGTGCTTCATTACTTCCTCATGACTGCTAAGTAAAAATGCATTTCCATGTCAATTTGAAGTATTTGGTTAAACCCATGAGATGAGTTATTCCTGACAGGGAGATTTTCAACAAATGACTCTGCTTCAGGGTCTTGCCTCACTGTTACAAAACTTTCTCTCTGTAACTACACAAACTGAATAAACATTAGGGTACATAAGGTTCCTCAGTGTCTCTTAGCCTAATAAAACCATTGTGTTGGTTTTGCTAAATTATGCATCAAAACAAGCATGTACCCACAGTAACTAGATGTTTTACCCATCTATGCTACAGCCTCAAACATAGTAGTTCTGTCAATTTACCAAAAAGGTAAACAATGTAATATATCTGTGACATCTTCCATTTGGAAATGAAAATACAACCAGGCCTGTTTTCACTTGGACTGTGCTCTGGTGGCATGGACTTTATCCCTGGACAGTGCACTTTGACAACAAAGCTTCTTCTGTTAGTGAGACAGTACGTTTTGCTTCAGCAGATGGAAAGCCTTAAACTTTATTGTAATGGCACAAAGAAATGTGTCGGAATGGAAACATGAAAACAATGGAACGTTTGTTAATAAATGGATTGTGGGTGGAAGTATCAAGAATGGTCATTAAAAGCTAGTACCAAGATTACCAAATCAGTGGCTGCAACTGAGCGAACACATCTGAAAAATGATTGAAGCTGTTTAACTTTGCTGAAGATCTGCACTTAAAATCCATTTTGTCATCAAAACTCAAGTGTATGAAAGGTCCTTTGATTGCCCTGGAGAGCATTTTGTGCAACACTGTCATGTCTAAAATATTAAGTTTAAGTAAAACTGCTTCTTTTGTGGGCTATGGTCTATGATGCCTGATTAAAAAATCATTTGAAACATTGATTAATAGCAAGAAGATATAAATCAGATAGAATCATCACAAAACCGATAACAATTTTATCACTCTCTGCTGCCATGAGAATAAATTGATTTACCAGCCAGACAGATATCTGTACAGCATGTGCCCTGTGGCATTTTCTCTCTTCTCTATTTGGCCACTATATTGAAAACTAAGACTGGAAAAAAATTACTGATTATTATCAGACTGCCAGTAGAAATGTAGAGCATGCAGTCCATTCTTCTAATGACAACATAATCAATTTAACATGTTTTTGCACATTCACATACACAGACAGACACATGCGCACTACAGTGGGCCTGATCCTTGGGTTTTCACATTTTGCTGTTTTCTGTTTTCCAAGATTTGGTGTCAGTGTTGCTATTGACGAGTGCAGGATAAGGAGTCCTACTGCCAGTTGCTCCTCTGCTGGTCACAGTGCATGTCAGAGTTGCTATTGCATGGTTCATGTTTGGGTGTTCTTTCCTGACAACCAATATTTAAAAAAAAAAGGATGGCACTCAGTTCAGAGCAGACCTCTGCCAAGACCTAATAATGCCCTCAGTTACACTTTCACAGACAATATAGGGCAGACGACTGAATGATCATTAAGCTGCAGTGAAAGTTTGGCCTGGTGGTGGCAGTTGGTCTTTGGATGTAATCACATTTTATATTGTAACAACCTACTTTATATTTAATCCCTATACTTAAAGTTGTTTTCCAGCATTAGTGTGGGCTAGTTTAGTTCATGAAATAATTTAATTAAACAAGGATCAGAGTTTGAAAGAAGAGCTGCGTTTGATTGACATGAATTTAAATTAAATGGCTTCTGCCAATATTATTTTGTGTTGGACATGATGGAGAAGGATATTAAAATTTGCTTTATTTAGCTTTATTGGTTGGAGCAAAGGTAGTCATATTTGCCTAGTCATACTTCATACTCCTTGCCTTAGTCATCCTACTTCTCCCTGCCATCTCACACACACACACACACACACACACACACACACACACACACACACACTTCAGTTCAACATCAGTTTGCTTTTGAGACATCTTAAAATTCAAGCACTCTTTATCTTTCCCTCGAGAAGGCACAGCAAGAGTTTGTTCATACATAAGGACATTTGTCCGGTCAGGGTTAAAAAAGAGTGACCTAAGCTTTTAAGATCAAAATAAGAGAACACAATAAGACTAAGTCATTAGAAAATTTAAGTAATAAAAATGTTGAAGGAATAAGGAGAGTAATATCTATCCTTCTTTGTGTTAATATTGCTGCAGCAGTGTTTTTATATTTGTAAAATATATCTTTCAGTGGCTGTCTAGATATTTGATACTGAACTCTGAAGACTTTCAGAACAGGCACACTTATAATGTTTCCTCATCTTTGTTCCCATGTAGAGCAGAATGTTCCAACAATCTGCTATAGAGATTGCTGCTCCACTCCTCTTGCCATAAGTGGGGCCTCTCATACAAGCAACCTCAAGGGAAAAAATGCACTACTCTCCTTTGGAGAAATACTCCAGCTAAAACTATGTCAAACCATATTGAGATATTTGTAGTCCAACTCCCCTATACACTGGATTTTAAGAGCAGATCATTGCCATACAATTTGAAACATCTCACTCAGAAAGATCAAGTTTTGCGATTGGCTTATTGCAAGACTCACCATTTTGCCTGTGTTCAACAGTCACCATGGCAACAATCCACTGTGCAGGCGAGATCACAATGTCTTTATTTACAATACTCTCAATAGACCATGGCAGGCTGAGGGGAAGTGTGTACAAAAGGAAAGTGAGTACACAACAACACATTGCAAAATACCAAGTTATTTTGAGGTGAAGTGCTGTGAAAGCTCAGGTGTACTGCGTGTTACAATTTGTTGATTTATAATCTTGCAGGGAAGTAGGATGTAAACATGCTTTATGTAACCAAAATAATGATCTTTTCCTGCGCCAATATACTAACATGTCATCCAACTCCAGAAACCATCATTATTATGTAATAAACTGTATTTTATGGGCCTAAAGTTTGGATGCATTTTACTCCCTTTTGAAGCTGAGCTTTCAGAGTGAAGGCTCTGCAACAAAATAACTGTTTACGCTGATTCCATGTGACTTGGCCTCTGTATAATATGAGTGAGACAGTCTCAGTCAGGTTTGGATTAGGGTTATTCCACTCCAGTGATTTTACTGGCCACATTTGGATGGATGGCTTGTGTTACTGGCACCTGTGTTGCGCTTTCCATTTTAGTTTTCTGATGGACTCGTTATCAAACCTCCGCAGTATGCAAGCTCAAGCCATCAGAAGCGCCATTGGTAGGGAATGATAGGGAATGAAGTTTGCTTCCTGAGGGAGAACAAAATGACCTCACTATTCCTTTTTACAAAATGCTACCGTGTAGGCTAGTTATTGACATCCACCATAAGCCACCTGCTACATAATCCTTTATATTCAACAGAAGAAAAAAAAAAACTGCTTGTGAAAAAATCCATCCTATAGTACAGATATCATACCTAATATGGTTCAGCAGTTTTCTCTTTTCTGCCAGTATATGAGGTGAAATCATATTAAAAGCTGAAGAAATGCCAAAATATACAGGTGTGAAGGAGGTCAAGGGAGTTTTTCACAGTCCCCACTACCTAATTTTTCATATTTTTTTTCTCCAGACATACAGTATATGAGCTCTATTGGTCACAGTCCACCTTCTGCAAAAAGCTAAGCTGCTCTTTGTGTGTACAATGAGTGTTTTCTATCTACATTTAAATTTTGAGTAGTTTTCTTGTGTCTTGTGTTGATTGTTCTTTTATGGCATAGTTTGCCATTTTTCACTTTCTTAGAGTAGATGAGAAGATTAATTCCAGCTATAGCTCAGCGTAGCGTAAAGGCTAGAAGCTGGGGGAAATGCAACAAGCTGTAAAGATAACAATCACCTTACAAATTTTATACGGCTAGCGTGTAAGAAAACAGTTGTCTAACTTGTTATCAAACTGTTACACATCCAACAGACACAGAGCAACAATAGCATTTGTTTGAACGCTATGGCTATGTTCTGTCCTGATGAATGTATAATCCCAGCATTCAACTATAAGCTTCGTGTTGGTTTAACTGTGTCAGCTGTATGTTGCTGGGCAGAGTTTTTTGGCTGAAAGCAACATGGTTGTATAGAGTGTCCTAAACCAGTCCCATTGACTAGAAATTTTGTTTATACACAACTAATATGTAACAGCAAATTAATTCGGGAGGAAATATAACTGCAACTGGATTATGTTTTTTACTTCCATATTGAGGGAATGTTGTTAATTTCCATAGCCTATTTGGCATGTTGATACTAACAATGATCAGTAAAATGTTCACAGAAAACGTATTGATGTATTTTCTACCAAAATATCTTCCAGTACAATATCCACCTGTCGCAACTATAGCATTATTAAACCTTTTTATGGTTATGTTTAGGCACTGGGAGCACTTGGTTAAGGTTAGACAAAGATTGTAAGTTAGTTTAATACAGAATAAGTCCACAGTGTCAGATACAACCTGTTTCTTAGCAATTAACCAAATGACAGTTGTGTGCTTTGTGCACCCGCCATCCATCCCAACCACCACCTGGTGACCTGTTGCTTTTGATTAATCTTCACTGATTAAAAAAAAAAGAAAAAAAAATTGCCTCTGAATGTAATCCAGATAGGATTACATCCCATTGACAGGCTAAATAGCTTCCTTCCAGCAGGCTGGCAACTGGAGGGAAGCTGGAGGCTGAAAAAGCAGGGCTGAAGGAGGTGGACAACTGAGTGGTGAACATGGCAGAGTAATTGGCTGGCAGGCAGGGAGACGTGCATGAGAGCAGGCTGGCAGATGTTTTTCCTGTGACTCAAGGAAACAAGGATTCATCCTGGAAAAAAAGCACAAGGAACAAAACTTAGAACCAGCAATTCTAAGAGGCCTTGAACGTATACTCCTGTCTGAGAAAATGATCTGGCGATGAGTGGATGATGAACTGGGGGCTGCTGCTGGGTCATGAGTTGATGGCTTGCAGATGCACTGGCTAGATGATCAGCAATCAGGGAAGTGGGAAAGTGAGAAGAGCACCACGCCCACAACACACACCTACAGAGAGAGAGAGGTAGACAGGGGAGCACAGGAGACAGGGGAAAGAGAGACACACTAAACTCAAGCAATAAACAGGAGGCATGGCCGAGGCCGTGGCCTGGGAAACCAAAACAATGAACTGAAAGATGCTGAAATGCCGCGTAGAGCTATGGGTAACTTCAGAGTCAGGTGAGAACTCTCGTTCACCACTATTAGCAAGATCTTTCTCATTAAACGGTCATGATTATGATAATTAATATAAAAACATTGATTCATGCAGCTAATGTAATAATAATAATAGTAATAATAATAATAATAATAATTAGTGCAGTATTTTAGAATTGACATCTCTGCTCTTTGGATATAAACACGCTCTTCTTGGTCAACATTTTCACACACACCTCTATGGTATTTGTGAGGGAGAGGATATGGGTGTACAAGATACCAGGTATCAAACATAATCGAAGCCAGTGGGTTCAATTTTCACCCAGCGACTAGGCAGCCAGCTGAACATCTTAGACTTATTATTATTATGAATAGCAACTAAAATCCAATACAAGGCTGTACATGCATTGAAATTTCTATTTTGTCATGCCAGGCACTTTCGGAAATGATATCACTAGACAGCCAGATCCTTGTCAGTGTTTCCATTCAGATAATAGAACTTGTTAACACCAGGATAAATTACAGTCGATATTGTTGCTGGTCATCATGGCTCTTGGCTCTTTCATTCCTTTCTCTCATTATTCCATTATTCATAACAACCCCTCCCCTTTGCATTTGGACATAAATAGTCAGATTACTTCAGATCAATAAACAACCAATTTCCAAAAATAATGTTGAGTGTGAGTGAGATAAACACAAAAACAATGTCAAGTAACCACAAATAATACATACATTTTTATTTATTTTTTTTAATCTAAGCCAACCAGCACCATGCATTTCAGAAGCTGACCCCCCCCCCCCCCCCCCCCCCCCAACACAATAGACGGGATAATTGAATCTTGTCTTGACCACAAACACAGAACAAAATTGCTTTCTGTTTGTTCGATGCTTTGTGTCTAAATTTGAATGATTTCCCTGATCACTCATGCAGCCCTCCCTCCTCCCCACCTGCCTGCTCTCTCCTGCTGCATCTCTTTCTTTTCTTTCTTACAACTTTTTGTGCTGCTTTAATCTTCTGAAATCTCATTTGCATAGAAAAGTAATTTCCCACATTTTCATACAGTCCAGGTCAGAGGGGGAGGGGGTTCTGTCATGGTCGGTTATGTTGCTGTCTTTTCTGTTTAACAAAACACTGACTGCCATCATAAGAACCATGTTGAGATTTTGAATGCTTACACTCATAAACTCACTCGGTAGTTTAATTCAAAGCGCTCCCACTGGATTGGAACAGAGTTGACTTTCTGTAATAGAATGCAAAACAGTTCTTCATTAAACTTTCTCCGACCTTTTGTGTTTGTATTAATAAGCACACTAAAACAGCTAGCACAACTTTCTCTTTACATAGATATAGATACGGATATGGATTACAAACTGACTGACACTGGATTTTTGAGGCCGATACTGATACAGATATTTTAATATATCCGCCAATGTAATTGTTTAAATATGATATATATATGATATGTGTATATATTTTTTTCAGATTGAGAGCAAGATAGGTACTAAACAGAACATCCTACAGTTGAATAAAACTGGACAAACTATGCAATGGTGACATTACTGTTTAGCTAGTAGTACTTGCAACATATATTTGCAATAAGATAATACTGGCCAATATATTGACCAAGTTATCAGTCCTGTTCTGATATAGATAGAAATGTAGATATAGATTTAGACTGAGGTTTATGGTAGATCTGAAACAACTGGTTAAATAATTGATTAGTTGATCGACACAAAATTAAATTTTTATATAATCCTTAGATCGTATTATAAGCTTAAGTGCCAAAAATGAACTGGTTCTAGCCTCTCCACTATGAAGTTCAGCTAAATATCTTTGGTTTTTGGTCTTGGTCACACAAAGTAACCAATTTGAATATGTGTAATTTGTGTAATTTTTATACTTTTTTCTTTCATTTTATGGACCAAGTGATTCTAATTGAGACGATGATCAACAGATTAATCTAAATAAAAAATAATTATTTGTTGCTCTTGCATACATGTTGATATGTAGTTATAATCATGTAGAAAGCAGTGCTCAGTGAAACACTGCAAACAGAATCAGCCCCTGCTGAGAGAAAGTAATGTGATCAACATCATACAGTACACTGACAGCATTTCTCTTCTTAATCTCAATCCATATTAAAATCATTTTCCCTCTCCATGTGACCTTGTTTCATCTCTCTAGCAAGTCAGCTTGGAATCTCCCCTGTTAATATGGGGCAACACAGTTAGCTGATCTGGTTTCTCTCAGTAACTGAAGATAAAGCAGTGTGCTCTCCAGGCACTATCTCAGCGTTCTGTGAAGTCTCTCTTAAGAGATAACAAACAAACCCACAATAAAAGCAAACTGCATGGACTCGAGCGTGCCCACTGAAAACTTAAAAGCTTAGGTGTTTTTTTAAATAATTATTTTTCTTCATTTAATGGCCATGTTATTTTCCAGTAGTGAATAGTGTTCTCTACAGATATGTGTAATATTTTATTTCACTCACTTTTTTATGTATTTGACACTCACCTCTGCCATTTACCTGCTTTTATTGGCATGAGTGACAAATATGCTTGAGTCCCTGAGCTGACAGCAGATCATAGCTGCAGAATGACTGTTGTTAATTCAGCAATACACACTGTTATAGCACCAGGAAATATTTCACAGAAAAATGCATAGATGGATGGATGTATGGATTCCATGAGGATAGCTGAATTTGATTCACCCCAAGAAAATGTCTGATCAATATTTCAGGCTTTCAGTCTCTGGAGGAATCTGACTTGTGAATTGTTTTTCATTTGAGAAGCCCAATGGAAAACCTTACGGAGGGTCCTGTCCACTTTTGAAAGTGCTAAAAAACAGTGTGAGGGCAAAGGTTAGAACGCTCAGTGTTATCCGCATCAATATAAATCAACCAACTGCACAACCCACTTGTCTTTCAGTTTCAAAGATCAGAGCTACATGAGTTTGTCCCTCCTTGATGAGGACAATAATATGTGAAATGTGCTAATTCTATTAATAATTAATATTCATGATTCTGAAAGTGTGTGGTTATTATGACGTTCATATTAAAACTAAGACAGGTTCTGTCATGAACTTGGAAATGAACAACAAATCTGAAGAATGTAAGTCGCCATGTTAAAAAAAAGAAAACCCAAAAAAACCTGTATACTTTCTGAAATCATTAACATCTTTGCTATCTCAGGGCTGACAGGAGCAGTGATATACTTCAGTATTTTGTCAAAACCTCATCTCATCATGTTGTAAATATACGATACGGTTGAGAGTGGCAAAACAAGCTGTACATTAATTTACCCGTAATCTGTTTCTGAGAATTTTCCCTGTTTGCTTGTTGATAATATTAATGCACAAATTTCAGATTGAGCCAGTAAATAGGTCAACATCTTTGAAACATGTTGGCAGCAAATGACACATGCTTCTCTGAAGGACTGAAAAATAACCTTCAAATGTTCAGTCTTTCAGCTTTCACTTAACATGCTTCTATTGCAGAGAGCTGAGACACTCTCACGGATACTTTTTGTAGATCACATTTATTACTACCGATTATAGAACCACAGCTGAGAAATCAGTGAGGGACATAATTTGACATTGATAATATTTACACCTAATAAAATTATAAATTTCTCAGGAAGCTATACTGGTGCTGCCCTCTTGGAAGTGATCTGCGTGTTGTTAATGTCTGATTCTTTTGTTATATTTACTGTAGTTTCACAGATGTCCTTTTTATACATTTTGTGCTCATGTTAAATTAGATTCAATCCCAGCTGCTTAATGTCTGTCTGATCCTGGTGGATTTGGGTTCTTGAAATAGATCGGAGCCCTGAGGAATATGACAGCGGCACAGTACTTTAAAATGTTTTTTTTTTTATCGTTTATATATTTTTTCAGCTATGTAGCATCAGCTTTTCATTTTCAAATGTAGGAAAAGCAGCCATAACACTGCATCATTATATCTCTGAGAGGTAGCAGTGACCCATTGTGCATCATGATAATGATGACGATGTTGCCAGATGACAATGATGATGATAATGGTGGTGGTGGTAGTCATCAGCAGCAGCATTAACAGCAGCAGCAACAACAAAGCAATTGCATGATAATTGTGATCCTTTGTCCTTATTTTGAAGACATTTGAGCCATGTGATGATATAATAATCATCTTACTCTGAGTGTAAAAAAATCTTTCTTCTTAAAAGCTGCCCCATCGTTTAAATAATGAGACTAAGAGTCAAACTCAAAGGTCTGGGAAACTTTGCTTAGGCTCAACAGTTTTGAAATGTCAACATCAGATACTAACATGCTCACAGTGACAGTGCTAACATGCTGATGTTTAGCATATATTTATCTTGTTTATCCATCTTAGTTTGAAGTGTTTACATGTTAGCATTTGCTAATTAGTTCTAAGCACAAATTACAACTGAAGCTGACAGGCTGAGGCTGAGTGTCATCAGCTTTTCAGGTATTTGGTCATAAACTAAAGGACCAATCAAAATGATGACCTGAAAGTGGCGCTGGAGGAAAAGTCAGGGGATCACCAAACATATTACAGTTCATCCTCAGGGGGGACATGAATGTCTATTTTCACTATCCAACAGTTGTTGAGACATTTTACTCAAAACCAGAAATGTCAACCTGATTGTGGTGCCCAGGGATTAGGATTCATCTTCTGGGGACCATGAATGTCAGTGTGAAATTTCATGGCAAAGCATCCACTAGTTGTTGAAATGTTTCAGTCTGGAACATAGTCCTCTGGACAGATGGGCAGACCGTAGCATACCTAAAAATACATAAATCTAATTATCTCTCTTCACCATACACACTTTCAACATCTGTTAATTATTATTCACTGTTACAAACAAGATGACAAAATGACAAGGTGTCAAAAATTAACATTTGTGTTTCATACCTGACAACCATACCTCTAGCCATATGAGGTTGGTCTGCGCTCACTCCACCTGCCTCCCCAGCTTGGCCTGGTGTGTGTGATAATAATGGCCCCAGACATGGATGACAGGATCTGTCCCATTCTGGCTTGATGTATCTAAAGCTTTCTTTGTCTTGACCTGGGCTTCATTACATGGCAAGAGAAAACAGATAAAGCTTGAAACACTGCCTGGTATTTTAGCTAATCCATTGTTCCTCAAGGCTGGGCAAGATCTTCATCAGCAGCGAAAGGTCAGAAAGACTGCAGCAGCCAGTGAGGCTGAGTAAATCCTGGAGCTGTTGCAAGTGACCAAATGCATTTTGTAAAATGAACGCAGGTCACTGGAATTTTGCAAATAAACAGATCTGATCAGCATTTAAAAAGCTTCAACCCATTTTACCTTTAGGCAATAATTGCAGGAAGTTTGATGCTGAACTCACTACGTTTTTTTCTAGACTGGTAAATAAATAATTTTCCAAGTCCTTGATTCCATCTGCTATTAGGCTGCTCAACACAGACAATACTCATTTTAAATAATTGTTATTCATTGGATATGTTGTTCTATTTATTGCTTTTATTTACTACTTTCATTTATCGTTTTACTTATTGTAACTGTCCCATTCCTTTTAATATGTTTTAACTATATCTGGTTGGTTGATTGGTTGGTTGGTTGTCTGTTGAGACCGAATGTATGGACTGGGAAGCTACAAATGAATTGCCCATGGGGGATGAATAAAGTTGTCTGAACTGAACTAAATAGCTGCTATGTAGCTATGCTATGTAGCAATAGCAAAACTTGCAAATAACTCCTTTAAGACATACATCGTACAAAATTACTGTCGTTCTCATCAGCCACAGCATGTTAGTATTGTCATAGTGAGCATGTCAGCATTATGGGTGTGGTTAGCATGCAGAGTTTAGCATTTAGCTCAAAGTACCACTGTGCTAAATTGCAGCTTTAAAGAGCTGCTAGCATGGCTCTAGACTCCTAGTCTTGTTTTAAGGTACATCACTACTCTAAACTTAATTTACTTTGTTGTATTGCAAAAGTCTCACCGAGACTGCTACAGACACAGACTAACCCTAACCCACATTCCACATTGAACTAAATACACATAATGTCATTCCACTATTTTTAAAAAGAAAAAGTATCATTGAGCGCATGTGTGATTCTTGTATCTTTTTGGCTGACACATTCCTCCGTGTATGTAAACTTCTTCTTTACCTCCAGTATTTTCTTATCTATTTTCGGGATGCTCGCTGAACAACACCATAATCTGCAGGGATTTCAGGTTCACAGAGGAGTTGCTTGACATGGACTTGTTTCCCCTGGTCGACAATGAAAGAAGTCAGGATTCTTGAGTCTTATCTCTCTGTAGTGCCTGCAGCATATAGGCATAATGCAGGGCACAAAGCTGCTAAGACATTTGAGTGATTCAGACAAGCAAAGAGAGACAAGTGAAGAGACGCATCAGGAGGATTAAAGAATGTTGCATCAAATATATCCCCATACAACATTATGCATATAACAATGTGTCACAAGTCAGCCACATTACCAGCTTTAGTCTCAAGCTCTTTATGTGGGAGGCAGCAAAATGAGTAACCAAAATTTGCCAGATAAAAATGGTATTAAGTGTCCTTTTTCGCTTAGATGACAGCCAAGATCACAGGCATGCACAATGGGTGAAGAAGCCTCAGGCAGAAAATCTGGCAGAATGTGAATCATGACATATAATAAGTAAGTAGTGAGTGTCTCTCAAGAAGCCACTGGAGAACATATTCAGAAGTTATTCAGCATTTCACAGAGCCCATCACTGACAAGGACCTGAAAAACAGCAGGGGAATTGATGGGACCAAAGGGCATGACCAAGATTCTTAAAGACCCATGGGTATGTTAAATGTTTCCAACTTGCCTCCCTCCCGAATGAGAGGAGGCAGAGAGGTGGCTCGGGCGCTGTGGAACACCTCTTATCCTCCAGATACTTTTGGGGAAAATCTGAAGACTCGGAGCTGACAAAAGAGGGTGAAGTAACTGACTTTAGGGCTGAAAGATTTGGGAAAATAATCTAATTGGGTTTTCTTTTTTTTAACCAATATTGTGATTTTATATGCAATTATTTCCTCCTCCAAGTTCCTTATCTTCTGTATTATTCAACAAACACAATCAATAAATCATTCTGTATTATGACTAACACAATATTAGATAGATTAAACATAAACAATTCTTTTCTGTAGGCCAGGCCTATATATCTTGATGATTTTTATTAGATACTTGGATGATGCATGAATTGATATGAATGACATATTCATAGATTAACTACTTCAATCACAGTAGTATATTGACTGATTTGTTTAACTTACAGCCTTGTAAGCATGTAAAATTTTCAGTCGTTATGCAGACATGGTTGTCTTCATGGAGATCCCAGCTGGCAATCTCCTGTCTTGAGCCGGCTGCAATGTTTTCCCCTGTATGGTCATCTGTGAAGTAGGCAGTTTGAAGGCAGCAAGCTTTGAGATCATAGTCTTCATTAATGAAATGCACTGTAAGACTCTGATAGGGCTCCGCTGTACAGCTTGACCACATGTCAGTTGTAGTACCGAAAAACTCCGCTGTGACTCTTAGCTTGCATTTTTTATATGGGTCCGGTATGGCAACCTGGCTAAAATATGTGTGGGAGGACATGCTGTACCGCTTGTCCAGTGTATTTATCAAAGCCGTAAACCCAGGCTTGGTCACCGTGCTGAAAGGCATCATATCTTTCCCCATGAACTCTGTTATTGCCTGAGTGATCTCCCCATGCCGCTTTGAATTACGTTCATATGGAGTTATGCTTTCAAAAATTTCGGTCAGTGATCCTTGTCAGGTGGTATTTGGCTTAATTGACACACTGGTGGTTGGCATTTTAGCCATGCAACTATTGTACATGGCTTTGTTGTGCTGATACAAGTTAGTAGTGTTTCCCGGTGAGGTAGCAACGGTAGCAACACAGGTTCTGCACAATACCTGACGCTGTGCAGTATCTTCTTCTTTTTAAAGCCGACGTACTGCTCCTCTTTGTACACAAAAGTTTCGGCAGTGCCAGGTTCTGTTGAGCCTGTGGCCATTGTACAACAGGTCAAAGTGTAGCGTGCCACGTTGTTGCTCCCTTCTTTTAGCTGGCTGCTCTACTCTCGCTTGCATGTCACATGATCAGAGTGTAATCGCAGCCTTTGTGGTTAGAAAATCTTGTTTTATCATATCGCGGTATTATCGCAAATGCGATTGATTGAGCCCTACAGCATGGCTGTGATCGAAAACTCCACCCCAGCAGGCTGCAGAGGTCCACTCAACATGGGGGTTAATATTGGCATAACCAGGGGTCCCCCAGAATGAGTAATAATTGCTGAGAATCAATGACATGAAAGTTATTGATTTCATGGTGGTTACCCATCATGCTCATGTGATGGGTGACATGGCATGGGAGCTCTCCATTCGACAACGGCAGTCCAACCTGGAGTCGAGGAACACCACCGCCACACGCACCTGGTCAGGAAAGAGGAGCTGTGCTAAAGAGGATGGCTCACCAGCTGGCTTTTACTGGACAGGTCCTGAGGAAGTGACCAGAGTGGCCGCAGTACAGGCAGAGGTTGCCTTAGATCCAATGATGTCACTCTGAGGTAACCTCCAATGGTGGTTCCCCTTACTTTCGGCCACTGCAGTCGGGCAGGTAGTCAAAAACGGGTATAACAGGTAAGTCAGGTGGAAAAGCTGCAACATGGAAAAACACAATAGACAATCTAGCAGGGAATGAGTGGAAATGAAGTATAATAAAATAAAATGAACTCCCACGGAGAGAAACATGCCGCTTTGAGTGTTTAATTAGTTATGACAAGTGAATTGTGGCTTTGTGAGTTTGTGAAAACGAGATAAGTGTTTTTTTTATTTACCATGAATAAGATTCCCACTTAGAAATGCTCTTGAGATAAATGCCACTGAAGAGGATTACATTGCAAGAGGGCAATAATTTTAAATTGGTAGATAAGGGAAGTTTATTATAATAATTGAGAGACAAGGCGGCACAAAGAAAAAACAGAGGATTAAAATAGCAAGGAGAAATAAGGGGAGTAAAAGTGTGTTTGCGCACACAGTGACATTGATTAATTGTGGTTGTGGTCTCATTTGTTTTAAGGCATTTTCAACAACAACCGCCTTGTGCTCTTTTTTTCAATTGTTAAACGGGACCTATTATGCTCATTTGCAGCTGTTTGCTGTTTTTTATTCTGGCACTCCACTAGGGTAGCTTTGCATTATTGGCAGTTCAAAAAATAAATCATTTTTTATCTCATTCTGCCTGTTATGTAACCCCTAAATTGAGCCTCTGACTGAAACAGGCAATATTAGCTCCAGGCCCCCGAAACGGTAAAGCCCACATTCTTTTGATTGGCCGAGGGGTTGCTCCCAGTGCTCATGAGCAAAGCTTCATCCTCTCATCCTCGTTTGGAGGTTCTGAAGGCAAACTGTAAAACTACTAAGTAAAATAAGATAATTGATTGGAAATGACAAACTCTCAAATCATGTCGAGCCTGAATCTCATCAGGAACATAACGGGGCAGCACAAACATCCGCAGCGAAAAAGATTACTGCAGGATGTCTCTGATCAGCAAATATTACACCCATTACCTGCTTATTGTGTGACATAATGATGGATATAGTCTTTAAGTCACAATCCGTATATACATATTGTCTGTTGATTATTTGTATGCTGGAGTACATTAAATGCCTGTAATATAACAGAGAATAGAGAACGAACGTCATCTCCTCACGAAAGTTGGAGCCTAGTGTTAAGAGCAGCCTGAAGCCTGAGCTTTTATATCACAGGGTTTACTTTTACATATCTTTATCTCATTATTTGAAAATTAAACTTGGCCACATTTAACATGGACATCCTACATGGTAACATTATATCTATAAGACAGAAAATAAGGAAAAGCATAATAGTTCCCCTTTAACTAATGAGGAGCCAGCATCTCCTATGTGATACCCCCACCTCTCAGATCTTTCATGAGCTGCCCAGTTTGTTGCCTTACATGTATAGATAATCAGTTTAGCAGTATGGGGTCTCCTTCACCTCAGGAGCTTTTGATTAAAACTACGTTGCACTAACACTCTTATGTGTTTGACCCACATCTAAATAATCCCATCCGTGGTTGAAAAAGTCAACTCCGCCTCTGTTAAGTCTGCGCACGTGTACCACTAATGAGGGACAATTAGATATTCTAGAGATGCGACTGTCATTAGGATATCATTAGGTCCTAAAGAAAGGTCAGCACCAAGGGTGTTGTTCAACCTTCCATTACCACTTCCTGTCCCAGGGGGAACTTAGATGAGTATTGATCAAACAGCCTGACATGAATGGTAGGTTAGTGTATATTGATAAGTCTATTAGCTCACTGTTAAAACTCCATGTACTCCTGTTGTAGCAGTGGATTTCTGTATGTTGGATGTGGTATTTTGTCTCATAAAAAAATAAAGAAAAAGAGAGCGAAAGGAGGAAAAAAGATGCTTTGACACTTTTATGGGCCCTTTAGCTGTGTTATCTTATGAACTCAGACATGACTTCATTCTGAGAGTGTGCAAGACAATCACCCAGTTCTTTGAATTGCAGCCAAAGCATAGTGTAATATAAGAGATAAAACCTGACAGTGCTATAATAAAATATGAGCTCAAAGTCTTTCTGCTGTCTTGACTTCCTCATGAGTCAGCCAGTCCTCCATGTCCTGCCCTACAGGTATATCTCTTTATTGCTAGAGTGTTTAGAAGTCATTGCTCCATTTCCTCTCAGGTGTTGAATTTTATTGTTATAGTTCATGATATTTAGACCAATCTAAATCTATTCTGTTGGTCAGTCTGTCTGCCTTTCTGCCTCAGGCTGCTGTCAGGGGATAGTAGACCTTTTAGGCTTTACACAAACATGACACTTGCTATTATCATTATGAGTTTTTCATGCCATGTTTTCATGGCTGGCCATTTGGCTGTAAACAAGGAGGCCTACCAGTTGTTATTGGAACAAGGCTAACCCTGGACTGTTTTCTGTGGTGTACACACTAGAGTTTACAGGATGCATGCACTGAGGCCACAAATCTCTGTCATGCAGGTATGGGTAATTAAAAAAGTGATCCTCCACACCTGAGAGTGAAAGCAATGGACCAAGTGTATAAAAATAAACCCATCGTTTAAAACCAGTGATTATAATGGAGAATCACTGATGTTGTCAGACATGCTCATTTAAAAAAATCTGCTCGTCAGGCCAGAGAAACTACCCCGCACACTGACTCTACAAGAGACTGAAATTAAACAAACCGGCAGTGCTCTTTATACAGCAAGCAAGGTGCAACATCGTTAAAGAAAAAAAATTGCAGTTATTTCAGAATATTTGCATTAATTAATGTCCCACAGATTCAGAGTAACATAAGGTTACACAAGTCTCTAATTCTGCTATTTTCTGAAAATAATTCTGTTCCCAGCATGGCTGGATTAACCCACTAGGAGCCCTGGGGTAAAAATGAGCTGTGGGCTCCGGTTGACCCCCCTCTTCCCACTCTTTGTGCATTGTGTATGTACCAGGTTGCCTTCAAGTAGAGTGCACTTAGCAGACTACCCATGGCAGATAAATTATATTTTGCCTAGAAGCAAGCAAACCAAGCAATAGCCACATTTTAACTGGAATATCACCTGACTTCAGGTTAGCAGTCAGTGTATGGCATTTTGAACACAAAATTATTTATCAATATGCAACATCTAAAAACAATATATATATCTAAATGATGATCTAAATGTCTTACTGTAGGTTTTGACACAGAGCCACCATATGTGTCAGGATTAGTTCATAATACAGGACCTTTAATGCTCTTATCATTTCATAAGTGGGGCACATTGCAAGGCAAATTGGCAATTAATTTAAACTAAATTAAATTACTGCAAACCAGTGGTGACTGTAACTCAGGGGCTTTTGTGGAGCAGTTGCTTATCTATTGTCAGATGTCCTTCTCTCAGTATGGGATTGTTTTACAACAACGTTAGTGCCACTTAATTCAGTCTCAGCTGCCTAATTCATCTTCCCATGTATGTGCTCTTTATTCTAACTTGGCCTTGCCCAGTTATTGCAAATAGTTCAAGGTGAGGGTTTTTAATTGAATTTTTACTCCATTTTTATACATCATAAGTTCACACAATATAACACCAAATCAACAAATGTCCTCCATAAAATATCATGATTATGACCACAGTCATGATAGAATACAGAGAGGCAGTATATTCACAGCAGATCACAGTATCACATCAGTTTCACTTGGTAATGTGCTTTTGCAACACATGTAACCTGTGTAATTTAACAGAGAAGGAACAGCTGGTGCTGGCATCAGTGGACTGTCCTGTTGAGAGATGCTTAATTCTTATGAATGAATGGCCTGGTTTCAATATGCTGCAAAGACACACAAATCTGCAAATTTAATGCAAGTTCTAAATGATTAATTATGTTGTTCATTCAGACACACCACGTACATGATGTGCACCCAGTGTGTGTCTGTGTCTGAGTGGAAAAAAGGGATAGGACATTGGTTTAAGTTCTTGTACCTTCTACTGTTTTTGTAGTCTTTTGTTTTGTCACAATTTGAGTCATGAACCTTTTGACCAATCAACTATTATGCAATTCTTTCTCCTAGAAAAATAAATTGCACAGACGTTGAACAGTAGTTGAATTTGCCAATTTCAGTTTTTTTTTTTTTTTTTTTACAAATATGCAGCAATAGGCTTTTCACTTACTTTGCTCTTTTATTGTCTTTCAGATATAGCAAATCTATATTCTGTACACTGTTGACCCACATTTTAAATGATTTGTTAAGGGTTACTTTTTAAAAAAAAAAAAAAATTAGCTTTTACTATATCGAGCAATGTACACAATTGCACCATAGAACAAACACAAACACAACGACTGGCCAGCACACTGGAAAACCTACCCATTACTCATTTCCTATTCATGTTTCTCTCTCATCTGTGTCGTAATTTACACTTGTTGTACCAAAGTAAATCCCTCAGCAGTTCACAGTCAGAGAGTTTTATCAGTGAGATGCTCATGCACTGTTGATAGCGTAGTTTTCAGCCTCTGTGAGTGATGCCGATGGTGTGGCAAATGTTAATTGAGGTTTACAATTAGATTTAACTGAGCTCATGTCAGGCGTGTCTGAGAGCTGCAACTATTTAAATCTCATTTATGACTGACATCTATACATATTCATGACAGTTTACCAGAGAACAGTACTTGCCTGTCAGAGGCAGAGAGAGAAACAGAGAGACGAACAGCAAGAGCCGCTGCATAACAAGTAAAAACATTTACAGCAGAGCGAATCGTGGAGCACGCAGTGAAAGTGAAAGGCGCATCCCACTGGGTAGTCCATCATGATTATGTTGTTTTCAGAAGCCAAAGAGATATTTGATTCTCTGTGTTCAGGGTTGAGATGAATGCATTGTCATGATACACAGCAGATCGATAGCGTTATATGAAGCTTTCACTTTTGTGTGTCAGTCACTCACTCCATCAGCTATTGTGTCACTGTAAGCAAGTCAGACATCCATTTGGACCAGCACCAGAACAGGAGGCGCCTCAGCCACTTTGGCCTTGCGATGCAGCAGGTGAGTCAGGCTCCTGAAGGATGGAGTGGCGTGGAGGAGAAGTTCCTTGAGACCTGCCCGGAACTCCCTGCGAATTAGGCAGTAGAGCACAGGGTTGAGGCAGCTGTTGGTGTGTGCCAAACACACAGTCAGGGGGAAGGCATAGGCCTGCACATTGTAGAAAGCCTTGCTGAAGGGCACAAGGTCAAACTTTATGAGCACTCCCCACAGAGTCAGCGCCTGATTGGGAAGCCAGCACAGAAAGAAGGACAGAACGACGATGACAATGGATTTGGTGACTTTGGAACGACGATTTTGCCGGCCCTGCTCAATCTCTGGCCCTGCTGCACCTGCTATGCGTCTGGTGAGGATTAAGCGCAGTAGCAGCAGATAGCAGACAGTGATTATGATCAGAGGAATAAGGAAACCCAGCAGAACCTTTTGCAGCTGGTATAGACCCAAAAGAAGCTGTGGATCCAAACTACCTGAGTCTGGAAAGCGCACCAGGCATAGCTCCTCATCTGACACCTGGGCACTAGTGGAGTAGATGGCATGAGGCAAAGTGGCCAGCAGAGAGACAGCCCAGATGCCCAGGCTTGTCCACTTTGCCCTGGTGGCTGCTGCCCGCCTGCTGTGCATCTTCAATGCAGAGGAGATGGAGTAATAGCGTGCCACACTCATAGCTGTGAGGAAGAATACACTGGCGTACATGTTCATTGTGGTAACAGAACTGATGATTTTGCACATCACACGGCCAAATGGCCAGCGGAAGTCCAAGGCTGTGTCCACTGCCCAGAAAGGTAAAGTCAGAACAAACTGGAGGTCTGTGATGGCCAGACCCATCACAAAGCAGTTGATGGATGATTGCTTCTGCCTGTAACGTGAGTGCAGCAGGTACAGAGCCAGTGAGTTTCCCACCAGCCCGAGTGCACAAACTATAGAGTAGACACATGCTATCATCACACGCACCACTAGACTGGAGCTGTCTCCTTGAAATTCCATGATAGATTCCTTGGTGAGGAGCTGCAGCCAGCAGTGCAGCGACAGGTTGCTAGTGGGACCTCCGCTACAGTTTCCAGGGTTGTCCTCTTGTAGTATTTGCTGCTCACATGGCTCTGGAGCCAGTGTTTGAACTCCAGTCTGATTCAGCTGCATGGCTGGACTCTCTTGCTCACATATAGCAAAGTTGGACAGCTATGTGTTACAAAAAAGAGAGAAAAGGCTTTGTGATAATTTCATTTTGAGCATTCCTGCCACAGCGGTACAGATGCTGTCTTCTCCCACGATTATCCTCTCCTCCTCTCCTCCTCTCCTCAAGACTACTCACAAGCTCTGCGCGCCACGTCCGCTTATAGGTTCCACGTGAGCGCGCGCAGCTCAGTCGCGCGGTGACGCTCTTCTCCTCACCGGCAGAATGAGCGAGCGCACGTTCTGAAGTCCGCAGCCACATCAAAGTCTCCCTGCGTGTCCGTCAGGGGTGAAGCTTAATGTATTTTGACAGGACACCCGCACCGTCTACATAATCATGTTTGTGCTGTGCCGGTTTTTAAAAGGAGCTTTCGGAGACAATGGTACGCGTAAAATATTCATAAGTGTGGAGAAGACGCCTGTGCTGAACTCCGACTTTACACGACAGTCCAGTATTTGATGTTCTCACACATCTGATGAGCAGGTGCAGATGAAGGCTCAAGGATATAACATGAAAACACGAACTTTACTGGAGGCTTTTTGCAAAGAGTGATGAGCATGGTGCGCTCGGACTGTACAGTTAATGTCTATAGCATAAAGCTGTTTCACACAGTCCCTAAAAAGTGTATGTCCTATTCATAAATCCCCTGGCTGCTTTAACTTTATTAGGATAAAGGAAACCAGGTCAGGACAGAAATAATGTTCATGTATACATTGTATTGTGTATGTGTATACATTTTGTAATTTTGTGAATGATCCTAAACATATGGCAAATTTGTTCATCTACCTGATGGACACCACACACACACACACACACACACACACACACAAAAGAGTTGAACATCATATTTCTCTTGTAAAATTCCATCAGGTTATAAATATTAAAAACTAGATCATGACAGAGGATTTGTATTTTCCCCAAATAATCAAGTTGCTATATGCATTCAGACGAGTGGATGGAGTTTTGAAGGAACTCTCAGCACTAATCAGCAAATGTAAATACAGTAGGAATAAAATCATAAGGGAGTTAATTACAAACAGAACATTTAACTGAATTCTTATAAAATCCCACAACAGACTAATTATAAAATGTTTTCTGGCTCTGAATTTATTCACTTTGCATGATAGTTGTTGTTAAAATAACTACTACTCCGTCCATCCAAATTGTAATAATATGCTTGCTCTTTGTTGTGATATGCTGCAAAAAGCCAACAGTTGTGTTATTGAAAGTCACTTTCCTTCGGTGCTAGTTGGCTGCCAGCTGGCAGCTAGTGGGGAAATGTGCTGTGCCACCTGTTGTAGCTGCTGCTATGTTTTCCAACAGTAATGCCCAAGTAGACTTCAGAAAAAGGGTAGAAACGGATGTAAACAAAATGCAGTTGTCCACAGACTATGAACCAGCCCTAAAACAAATATAACTTATTACTACTTCCCTTGTCTGTTGGTAATACCTCCCTGTAAGTTTTTGAGCAAATTAAAAAGACATGACTGGATGAAAAAAATTAATCTGCGCCGTTTTAATCTGTTGTGACCCAGTTGTTGTCATTCTAACAATCCCTAAACCTCCAAATGCGCAAGGACTGACAGTATGCTGGGTTTAATGTTCTAAGCATTATAAATCTGCGATGTAGAATAAGTCTGCACACACTGCTCACTAAGCACCTGACATTTCACAGGTTGCATACTAAACCACTTTTCATCCACTCAGAGTTCTTGTGCACCTGCAAATGTGGATAAAGCCATCACTAATGGCTGGAGCTGATGAAAAGTAGCATACTTAACATATCAGTAAAAACATTATGGTTTGTTTTTGTCCTTTACTTTGTGTGTGTAGGTTTCGCACTGTAACCCCAGCTCTATTACCACAGGCAGAGCACTCTATCAGACTAGACTAGAGGCTTGCTAAGTTACTTCTGCACATTCTTCACAGTGAAATAGGAATGGACTCCATACTCCCCGAGGTGCTGTTTGTATTCTGTGTATGGCTGTTTACCCACAGCTGGCACCCACAAAGTCAGCGTGGAACCAACTGTGCTCATATGACGAGGGATGTGATGTGAGATGAAGTTGCCTTTCTGAGCATTTTGGGATACCAGGTGAAATGGGGTTGACCACAAATGTGATAAATTCTCAAGTGAAATGTGCAAAGGAGAGTAAAATTCACCAGTTTTGCAGTGATTTTCCATAAAACAGTGATGATGTGGCATGTCACAAAGTTTATTTGGGGGTTAAAGAGTGGAGGAGAGGAGGAAAAGATAATTGGCACAAAGGCACTTAAACTGCTCAGAGAGTCACAGATTGCCTATTTACATAATGCATTACTAATGAGAAAGCAGCTTGACACGTCAACAGTGACAACTGGAAAATGGCAAAAAAGACTTTTGTCACTCAGTTTGTTCACTTCCTGTGGGCATTCAATGGCATGCTGTCTATGTGCTTAAATGCTATGTGTATAACTGGGACAAAGGGCACTCTGCATGGTGGACTACCCTGCTAGCAAAGACCTGGGTTCAGCAGTTTTCTTCAAAGGCCCCATGTCAACTCTGTCAACCCTGTATCCTGGAAGTGGAGGGACAGAGGAGGGCAACAGCCAAATTCAACTAAAATGAAATTCGTGGACCAGGGTAAGGTTTAGGTTTTGCTAGAAAAGCTAGCAAGTTAAAAAAAACTATTTTGTACGACGTGTTGAAGGCAGGGTGAAAAGCCTGCCGTCTTAGAGAGGGGGAGATGTGATGTTGTTAACTGTGCACACATTCCAGCAGTTTCTGTCGGAAGACATTCACAGTGTTGCACTCTGCTGTCAACATGAAATTGCTGTGTAATGAATGAAAATAGAGCCAGAGAGAGAGAAGTTCAAACCCTGCTTTCTTTTTCATCTCCACATAGCTGTCCGATCATAGCATGAAGTGGGTGTGAATGTCAGATTTGGAAAGCTAGAGAAAGTGTTACACGCAACCCCCCACCCAGTTATGATGTTGGAATGGTGCGGGGGAGGGGACTTCCAAGCTCTTCTGATGAAGTACACTGTGCTGACTTAAACATTCAGAATATAGATATAAGTAGAGTAATAAAAATAGCAACATTTATTTCTAAATAAACAATGTTACAAAGGTTACAAACGATGCGATGGGATCACACCAGCCGCCATGTACGTAAGCATGCGTTGACTTTCTGACCTGTGAGCAATCAGAAGTAAAGTGTGTGCTAGACCAGAAAAAAATAGTTGTCATTGTTATTGCTGAAATGCATGGGGCAAATGCTGCCACCAACAAATCATCAGAAGTATTCTGGGGGGTGTTGGACCTGCCCTGATTGATCGTACAAGTTTGAATGTAGTGAGTGAGCAAACTGTCAGAAAGGCTGTGACGCAATGACACAACTTTTTTGTTTCTTTACTGATGATGCTGCAGTGACCCCTTTCCACCTGACACAATAGACTGACTGTTCTTTCATCCCGTGTGACAGGATCATTAAAGAAATTAGAGCATGATTAGATGGATATGTTTTAATGTCAGTGTGCCTTAGGTTCTGACTGTTGGGTGAGTAAATTATATCTTGTCCCACGGGGGCCAGAGATAATGCTAGCTGATTTCTGATGGCATGAAAATCTCATGTTGGAGCATATGGCTACCAGTTCACAGAGTTGGCCTCAGGCACACAGTCAGGATCACCTTGAGAATGATTATTTTAAAAGCAATTTCAGATTGCCATCTGTTAGGCTAATATTTGGTGTAGGTCTTATTCTTGGGATGCAATTATGCTGTCAAACATTCATGACCAGACACCGCCACATCAATTCAGAGTGCTTTTAGGACAATTTAAATGCATTCTGTCCACAATTGTCCACAGAATAAGTTTTCATTAAGCACCAGGCCTAACTTTAAGTCTTGCTTTTGAGTTCCTTGATATATTTCTGCTGCCACATCTCTATGGAGATTGCACTGATATTTGTACCTGTAGCATTTGTAAAGACATAGGTAAAAAAAAATATTGTTTGTGGAGCTTTGTTAGGATGACTTTTATCTGTAAGTGAAGCCACCAGCTCTGGGGTGACACAGTGCCAGGTTAAGCAAACCTTCATTTGTTTGCACCGTGTGTGTGTTTGTGTGTAGGCGTGTGTTGACTCACCCTCACCACCACATCCCACACCTCCAACCAAATGCACCTTTATCATGCTGCATCTGTGCTGACTGGCCTGAGGTGTAGTTGGTTTTGTTTGGAGTTATTCATTTGGTCACTGGAAACCTAAATTCCTCTATATGTGTATTCTGCTCAACAGATCATCTCAAAGTGGGCAATAAATATCTTATAATCTCACAGAAAATTGGCATTATGATAAATGAAAATGTACCTTACTTAAATGAAGAACCAGAAGATCCAAAAACTGAAATTAATAAGTTTTTGCATTTCATTAACTCTTACTTTACTCTCCAAATCTTATGAAGCATTGGGCAACTTTAAAAGCAAATTGTTATAAGTTGCAGATACACTTCATATACTTTGGATATGTTGATGCAAAACAGCCTTCTAAGAACAAAACTTTATGCAAGAGTCTCATTTATTTATTGTGCCAACAGGTCAAAAATGTGTGTTACTCTTCTTAACAGGAGAAGATCTATAGATATTGTGTCTGTTAGATTAGCTTGAGGTTACTGATAACACATTACCTCTTAAATTCCAAAAATCTTAATAAGGATACTGTATCCAAAGCTGATTTAAAATGCTTCCTACTCACAGTGAGGTGTCTGCTCTGTTAACATTTTACAGTACTCGCTCTGGCCACAGTTCTGACATAGTGATCAGAGGCTGATGTAATTGTAGTGACTTCGAGTCATTTTCAGACCTGCCTTCACAATCTATTTACATTTCTCCAGTTTGAGCTTTTACAGCAACTAACTGTTGTTTTTTTTTCAGGCTACAACCCACGCCTTTAGCAAAAATGTGCTGTCAGGGGTAATTTTATTTGCACTGACCAAATATGGGAAAAAACCCCCAAAACAAAACAGCTGCACCAACTCTGTGGAGACTGTAAAGACGACAATAGCTGTTGGGACAGTTGTGATTTTATGTAATTGGTGATCACTTGTATTTGGTTCATCCAAGTGTCTGTACTGAAAGTACTGCTTCATTCTGCCAAGTTAAAACTAAAAGCCACTCTGGCCAAGGCCAGTCTGTTTACATGGCTTAGAAAATTGCATCACAGTTATTTTAATCGACAAACAAATGAAAACTTTATATTTTGCTCTTCACAGCACAGCCTCTCACTAATTTTCTTATCTGTGGGTAAAAGTCTGACGTATGCAGTGCCCTTTATTCCCTTTTCAAAATAAGGCCTTTGTAAAATAAGGCTATATAAATTAATTTTAGAGTTGTCAACCCATTAATTTGCATGAATTAACTGCATAAATGAATAAATGACATTTCAAGAGTCCTATCCTATTAATTTATTTAAATGGGCACAAAACAATGAACTAATTTGTAGTGGTTCTGATTTAAATGATTTCACTTGAGCCATATGGATTTAGAAGAGCCCACAAATAGTCTGTTTGGAGTAGTTTGCCCTTTACCCTGATTAAGCTGTAGACAACAGCTATGCAACAAATCTGCAAGGATCATAGTTTATGTGACAATAAAGTGGAATTCTTCAGACAAACACTTGCACTGTGTATAGATAGAATAAAAGATTGCAGTGCTGTATATTTTGTCATACAGTATTTATTTCACTTGTATTTTATTATTTTATTCATGCATTGCTTTGTTGATTTGTACTGCATTATCATATTATAGATTTGGGAGAAGAAAAAAGCAAATTTCCATGACTGTTGACAATGACCTCAAAGATTTATGTAGTCTAATATAAACTTACACTTTAAGGCTCCATTGGCTGATCTATGTCTGTGCCTTGGAAACTGCACTCATTCACCGTTAGATCCCACCATTTTATTCATACTTTATTTAAATTTTATAGTTTGCGCATTTAATTAATGCCCAATCATTATGGGGAAAGATATTAAGTCATGATCACGAACTAATGGCACCCAGAATATGAGTCAGTTCCTTATTCGTGTTGAGCTGCAACAATGTCTGATGTCTGCATATTCTATACACTTATTCATGGATTTATTCTGATTCACAAATTCATGTTGAGTAAGACGCCCTTACTATAAACTGTTTATCCTAACCACATGTATAAATCATGTGTATTAGAGAAACACTGTCTAAGAATCCATGAAGATGAAATGCGCCCAGTTTCAGTGTAACCAGTAAATGTGATTCATTGAGACCTTCATTATCAGGCAGTTAATCTATTCCAGGGCAATGTCCCTGATAATTTCCTGTGCTGATGTGCACTTTGGGTCGAGAGTCAGAGAGGTTGCCCACAGCTGGTATTTGGACAGCTTACAGTGTATGGTAAAGATGGAAATAAGTGGCATTAAGAGGCTGCAGTTAATACCAGCTCAACAGTAATGTGATTACAAAGGTTAATTTAATTCATTAACAAAATGGGCTCAATCGGAAGCAAGTATAAGCTACATTTTACAATAGCGTCTTATCCTGCAGGCATAATGACATTTCATACATCCCATATATTGCTTGATTTGATTATTTTTAGATCATTGTGTGGTACCGATTTTGATAGACAACCAGTGTACATATGAAAAATTTCCACTTTTAAAACGTAATTTTTATTCAAAAAAACTCCTATCAGCTGAGCACATTTTACAAATTAGTACTGCATCAGAAAAGCCTGTCAAGCCATGCCTAAAAAACAGCAACGAACAAGACCAAAGAAGTAAAATGTAAAGCTTTAATCGGTCTCGCTCTTCTGTCAAGCCTGAGTATGTGGTATGGGGTTAGGCGTTTTAATTCCCCTTTATCTCTCTGAAACTGGAAAAAACAAATTTGTTAATAAGAAAGTTTGGAGCTGCTCAGGAATCCTCCACCAAACAAGTGACACAATAAGTTTATCTGGGTCAGCTTCACACCTTGAAAGAAAAAGCCCATTTGTAGATTGAAAAAGAAGATGAGGGCGATCTTTGATTCACTCACTCAGTCTTCGCAACATTCCCTTATGGCAAACCAGGGGGTGCAGATCTATGTATAGAGGCCTCCCGGCTCCACAGGGATTCGGCTAATCAAAGGAACAGGTTAAGGTGCTGATTGGAGATGCTGATGGTTAAGAGACTTTCACCCTGATTAAAGACAAAGCAAGACAGAGTCAAATAAAAGAGGACAGGGGACACATGGAGATGACGAGTCCACCAGCTCATATATCACCAGTTCATTTGTGTGTTTATAAAAGGCACATAAAATGTACCTATTGCTTTCATATAACATGACTGGGGATGTTACCTCAAGACTGAGATTTAAATTATGGTATTATTTACTTTGAATTGGTGGTTTTACAGAGGCCACACAGTCTCCTCCTCTGCAGACAGCTGATACTAATTAATCTGATGTTGGCAGAATCTCAGTTTCTAATTCTGTCTATAAAACTGCAAAAGTTAAAGTATTAACAGTAAAAACAACAGTTATAATATGTAACTTTTCCACATTAAAATATCCAAAAAACGACTAGACCTGTGTTATAAGTATATATGTGCGTGTGTGTGTGTGTGTGTGTGTGTGTGTGTGTGTGTGTGTGTGTGTTTCCAGCTATTTTTTTGATCTAGCAAAATCCAAAACTCAGATTTGAATCATTTCATTTGGTCGCCTGTCAACGGTGTCATACCACCTATTACGCTTGCGTCTGTGTTGTGGTTGCCTGCCAGAAGTGGTCAAAATTTACTTTTTACCCCATTTTAAGCCACATTTTTTAAGATATACTTTTTACACCTTGGGTTTTTGCTCAGCTCCCAGCCCCTCATGTTAACATGTCGACATTAGCATTTAGCTCAAAGCACTACTGTGCTGATGTAGATCCTCACAGAGCCGATAGCCAGGCGGCAAGCTCAAAGTCTTGTTTAGCTCGGCACACCTGGCCAGTTACATTGTTCAGTTGGCATGATTGGAGCGCCGGTTTTGGAAACATACAGAAACTGTCCGATGCTGTTCAACAGTCTGACAAGTCCTTTAGTTGAAGCACTGAGGAACCTAACACGCCAACTTCAAAGAACTAGTGCAAAGAAAGACTGAGTGGTTCATCACTTGATGTTGCCGCACTTCTTTATGTTAAAAGTTTCACTTGAACACACTGCAACAGCTTCAACCAATTACCAGCTGACAGCTCATTTGGTTATCTACAGACTGCCCGGAAGTGCCTGACAGCCTGCTGTTGGTTTGATGTGCCAGCTTCATAAAGATGTTAAAGAAAAGCTAGGTTAAAGTAAAGGAAAGAATATAAAATTCCCTTTTGCATTTTTGTAAAATATTCATTTAAACATCCTTTAAAAAATTGTTCTGTTCTTTAAGATTCAGTTCAGTTCACTTCCTATTTTGGAATGAATTTGTTTTAATGTAAACCACAGCGCTGGGTTGTTTTCTTATTAGGTCAGTCAGTTTCTACAGGCGATCAGTCAATCACAGAATTGAATCTCAGGGTCTCCTTTGAAGTTAAGTCTGGCTAACCACAGAAAATGTCAATCTGAACAAGTCAGACCTTACATGTTAGATGGATGGCTCACATCTTTTCAAGCAGCACTTTCAAGGAAAAGATTCCACCTTGGACTTTGAGTAACTTTTAAAGCTCTAAAACTTCATGGAGAAAAATGAATCCACAGTGTTTTGATGCCAATAATCTCATTTTGACATATTTTATTTGAAACAGCTTTATCTATGAATAAATCTAAACAGTTGCAATCATTTCTACAGTGAAAACATGCTTTCAAAATCCTTAAGCATTTTACAAATAATACGTTGAGATCAAAACTGTACACATCATCACAGCCCCATTTACCCAGCTTTGGACAGTCACAAACACAGTAATTTACATTGGCATTTTATCAAAGGCAAAGGATACAGTGTATCTTGACAAGCAATTTCAGTGGAAGATTCAAATCCATATACTGATATAAAACAGTATCACAAAAAAGGCAAAGGCATACAGACTGAATATATATTAAAGGCAAAAGAGGAATGATTACAACTTTCAAATTTCCCTGTCTGTGTAAACAGCAGCCCCAGATAATTCCCTGCTTTACCATTAGGAGGAGGACAATTTTGGGAATTCACATGGGGATAATTTCGTCATTTCGCTTACATGTCATCAGCATGTGGTCGCAGTTTGGCAGAGCGGTGAGGATCCAAGGTCACAGTGGCTATGTGACCAGTAATTGGGTCTACATGGAAATGGCTGATTCTTTCCTCCTCACTGCTGTTTAGAGACATGGTCTCCAAACTGGACCGCTCTTGGTTCACTCCCAGCTTTCCCATCAGTGCCGTAATATCTTCCAATCCGTGCTCTCCTGGGAAACGCCGGTGCAGAGGCTCTGATTCTTCCTCAGTGGAAAACGGGGCGTCAGTGACATGCAGCACACGGGAAGCCTGGAGGTTCTGCAGGGACCGTGACTGGACTGTGTGAGGAAAAGACATTTAGAAAAGATAAGCAAGTTGACACCTCTGTGGACATGCAGCTCGGTTTACTACTGTGTATTGCGTATGTGTGCACTTCTTTGTGAGTACATCAAATTCAAATCTAAAGACATTTAAGACTATTCCTAATAAAACTCGTAACAAAGCCTTGAGCATGCAGGAAAAGTGCAGAATCGGTTGATTTTTCAAGGCTGCCAAACAGCTTTTGATAAAAAATTAGACCATGCTACTGTTGAAATCTTAGTCTTTCCTCATAATTAAATTGACATTTGTGTTTGGGTTTGTGCCAATCCATTTGTTAATAAAGTAGTAATTAACAGTAATTAATCAGAAATTGCTGTAATGATTCTGGTTCTCTGTGCGCTTTATCTACAAATCCTCAGACAGGCAAAGCAGGCTTTGAATCTCTGCAGGTGAGAACTGGTCCAGCTGTGGATGAGACTGCAGCTCTAACAAGCTCCTCCGCTGTGACACAGAGGTTCTGGATTAGTTGGTGGGTGGGCACACACAATTCTATTTGGTGCTGTAGGATACTCACTTCTGACTGGACTGAAATCTCCTTGGCTGACCTTGGTGTCAGAGAATGGCTTGAGGCTGGGGAACAGGATTAGGGAGAAGGACAGCAGCAGCACCTAAAAATATGATAAAAAAAATCAAAATCAAATTCAAGGGACAGAAAAAGAAAGTTGGTACTTGAAAATTTGTGTTCGACACAGTTGAACTTTTGTATGGCTAGTGGCTCATATATTCCCTCTGTGAATATGCTTTCACTTTGCAATGTTCAGAAGAAACAGTAATCTAACTGTGGAGCAAAGTATTTTGTGACTGGGAACTGAGACTTGTTCATATTTATAGATTCAAAATTCAATTTTTATAATTTTTGTCCACTCATGTTGCCTTGGGTCTTGCATTTTTATTCTATTGCAGTTTTCAAAGCCAATAAATGGCTTCTGTTCCACCTGTCTATTTCTCTTTATGGGGACTGTGCCTTTTTGTGACCTTTGCGATGTCTTGTCGGTTGTGTATATATCTAGATAGGCTGCTCTCGAAGGCTAATCCAGCTGTTGTTGCTGTTCGGGTAGCTATGAGAGTGAATTTTGTTTAACAGTGAGTCATTTGGAGGGTCTGGGTTTTTTTATCTGCCTGGCACACACACAGAGGATGTCCGTACCAGTACACATGTCCCAGTCTGGGCTGGCTTGTTAGATGTATTCATGACCAGAGCCTGCAGCCTTCGCAACTGTTCCATTAGTGTCCTGCGGAGTGGATGGAGGGAAAAGGATAGACAAAGACAAAAGAGTAAACAGAATCGAAAATGGAAAGGAAAAGAAAATATAAGTGGGTTAACGAGGGTCTGGGGGAACAAGAGGGCGAGTCAAAATGCTGAAGGCAATTTCTGAGGGAACAAACATTGCCAGGAGATTACAGAGGAATGAAAATGGAGGAGAAGTTCTATTTTGAAATCACTCACATGTTGCATTTCTCCAGCTGTGACACTTTCCTCTGCAGCTCATGGTTGTGTGCGTTGCAGGCTGCCATCCTGGAGGAGATAACAGAAAGGAGGAGAAGAAAAAGGTGAAATCCCTCACTGACAAAAACTTTTTTTCAATACAGAAAAAAAGGTAGTGAGTGAAAATTTTCATTGAAGCCCCATTAAGCATATAGTTTAAATCCAAGAAAACGCTGTGTGTTTAGGGAGAGTTTTAAAACCGCCTCTCTGATTCAAAAGGGGATTAAGATACTGTTGATTTTGCATGTTTTAGCACACTACCATTAAATTCATTTCCCACTTTTTCAGCAGCTGACTCTCAGAACTCACATGTATGAAGAATTTTCTAAACAGTCCCCGCTCAAACGTACATACAGTGCCATACTATGCTAACATACTGTATTTTTGACACAAAACTTATGATAAAATGGATTACTAAAGTCGAAACTCAAGTTTCTACACGCCTATGTTTTTAAGACCCTTCATGGGATTTTTGTCTTCAACAGCTAATGATACAGACAGAGAAAAGATACTGCTATAGCATCAGTGATATCAGAACTGAAGAGTATCTCCTCATTGAAAGAAGAGCAACTGAAGGTGTTTCTTGAGGAAAGGATGTTTTTGCTTTTCTCCCGACTGGCTTGGGCAAGAGTTTCATTTACCTACTGGCTGAACTGGTGGTGAAAAGAAATGGGAAGGAGTCTGATTGGTTGAATTTAGATCGTGATAGATGATAGACAGATGGGTCATCCAATCAACTGGCAAGTATTTTTCCAACAAAGTGTTCCCAGATGGTTCTGTGCATCACACCATCTGGTGCATAATGTTAAATGACATATGGGAAAGGCCACAATCAAACGTGGGAATCGGAGCTATATGGCACGCCTGGCCCATCAGGATGCCACAAGCTGCTTTCATAATGTACTGAGATAAAGTGACCAAGGGCTGCATTGAAGGTACAATGGGAAAACAATAATGGAAAGCATATTGAATCTGTGGTCATTTCGCTCGTTACTCTTTTACAAATTAGATTCTTACCTGCTCTCCAGTCCGTCAATATACTCCTTCTTCTTCTTCCGGCTCTCCTGGGCAGACTGCTTATTGCGAATCTTTCGGCGTATTTTCTTCAGAATTCTTTCTTCATACTGATTTAAAGAGAAAGGAACGTTCTCATTTTGAGCCTCTATGGTATAAACTCAGGGATCTCATAATTGTTTTCATTGTTAAGGTATTGATAGCAATTTACCTTTGTGAGAGGTAGTTGGCTGGGTAGAGTCACCCCCTCCTTTGCTAAAAGCTTCTTCTCATCTTCATTCAGAATCAACTCTTGAATAGATGGTTGGGATGGCTGTGGGGGCTGGTGGTGAGATATGAATACTAATATTTAAAACATCATCACTGCAGCTTGATTAAATTTTCTCTCTGGCCCGGCAGCTGTTCCTCCTCCCTCTCCGCCACCCCACTCTCTCTCCCTTGAGCCTCACAGGAAGTAGTTACATGAGTGCCAACTATCAGGCCACCTTCATCACTCTCATTTCATGGCTACCTTAAAGCAATTATGGTGTTGGAACCTAAGTTGCATTCTGCCACTGTCTCCTCCATCTTATTAAACTGGGCTCTGAAGATGGGATCAATACCAGGAGTGTGCTGAAATCCACCCCACTTTATACCCTCAAGTTTCAGAGGCACAAGCACATTATTCTGCTTATGGTGAGCTTCTGTACTAACTATTTCTAACGAACTATTTCCTTTGGGAATTAAATGAAAATGACCTCCACATTTAGCCAATTTAGTGATCTCAAATATCTACAAACTCCCAACACTTTAAAATGGTTATATGTCAAAAAATATGAAAGAACTTAGTTAAAGAAAAATATCAAGTTCAACCAAATACTGAATTAAATATTTCTGCTTATTCCTTCTCTCACTGTAAGAAAACAAAGTGAGTGCTGCTGGGCATGTTGCTGATCATTTGCATTTCCAAAGGCCCCACCCCTTGGTGTATCCATGATTTCAGCGAGTGCAATCACCCACTTGTTTTTATGGAAGTACACATGCACACTCCTACCCTAGCTCACACAAAAGGTAAACAACAGGTTCTGTGCATGAGTCAGGCAGCCAAAGAAAGATACACCGACACCCAGAAGACACTACTGCTCTCCCTCCATACTGCTAGTGTCCCACCCCCACTGACTCAAACTGCCACCACAACCAGAATACACTTACTGGCTCCGGTGTTCCAGACAGGAGCAGATCTTTGACAGTTAGGGGGAAGCCAGACGACAGCTGCGCTCTATGTACATCAGAAGGATATTGTGTAATCCTCGTCCTGCCCATTGGGAACCCGGGGTCCCAGTCATCTGCGCCCACACAGACACAAGGATACACATAAAGCACTTGGAAACAAGTGTTATTGTTTAGGTTAGAAAACTAAGACATGACATTTGGTGCTTGGATGTTACTTACTATTATTTGGTCCTCAACATGTGTACTCTGATGTTTCATCAGCAATAACGTCAGTGTCTTGGATAGTTTGAATACGCATGTTCATGGTTTCGTATGATATCCTACTTTATCCTCTGAGATACTGGGATTCATGTGCAGGATTGTAGCCAGAAGATAGTGTGGCTGAAATTCCAAATTCACCATTTTTTGTCAATGACCATTCCCTGCTCACAACTACGACTGGGAACATTATTGATGATGTCATTAGAGCTCAGTTGATCTACAAAAAAATAATTAGCAAAAGCTGCATAATCAATTTATTGTTTAAACAAATTTTCAAGCGAAAATGACAACATTTCACAGGTTCCTGCTTCTCAAATGTGAATTTTTCCTGTTTTTTTTACTCTTTTATGGTGGTAATTTGAATATCTTTGGGTTTTGTGTTGGTGGTAAGATAAAATAAGACACATGAAGACATTTCTTTGAACTTAGTTGCAGCTCTAGATGTTTTTTATGATTTCCTATCTGAATGTTTTTCTTGTGGATATTTGTGACTTACTGAGGTCAATGGCGACGTTGGCTTCCAGGGCTGCCTTTGTTTGCGGCCTCTTACTGAAGTACTGAGCGTCCCCTGGGGGACTCTCTGGACGTTGTGGACTGTCCATCTGGTCTGAGGTAGGGTCCTCACTGATCCCACTGTCACTGGGAGATGGGGACCAGAGAGGTGAGCCTGACACAGAATCACTTCCACTCAGGAGAGCGTTGAGGAAGTCATCGTCTGCCTGTTCAGGCGGAGGCAGCATCTGCTCGGTGACAAAACCTAAATGCTATCATTAGTCTGTCTGTGTGAGATGACAACATGACAAGAAAGGGGATAGTCTTCTACAAATAGACAAATATCAACAAAGTATCCCAAGGATGGACTATACACTAGATAAACAGTAAACATGTATTTGTATCATGTATGAGTGACATTAGAGATCCCACAGTCTTACGCACATTTGGGTCCTGGATTGGCCAGGTGTGATGGTTGCCATGGTGTTCTGTTTCCTCATGACGGAGAATTCCATCGTTTTGATCAAACAGCCAGTCGAGCAGCTCAATGCCATCACAACCCTGAGATGAGATCATGCCATTTAATGACAACACACAGAACCATGTCTTTCATGCTTTTAGAGGCAATGACAAAAAAACATTAAAGGTTTACCACAACTTGTCTGCCACAGCTGGGGACTACTGTTTTACTGGCAACAATTCACCATGATCCTCCCTGATCACACTGTACTGTACAATGTGTTCCCCCTAATCTGTGTAGATATCTGTCATTGATAAGACACTTTTTATGAATAATGCTTGTTATAATTATGTCCTTGTAATGCCTTTCTAAAACAGCCCTTTGTCTGGAGCTTTAGGTAGATTTAACATCTAGATAAAAGTTTTTAATTTCCTCTAAAGCCTTAACTTTGCTCTCTGGGACTGCCCTATAAACCATAACTGGCAAGCTACAATGCAATAAAAAGACAATATTTAGTTCTTTACCTGATCTGGATACTGCTCCATAATTTCTCTGTTTGTGTGACACACCAGAGAAGCCCCCAAGACAACAAAGATCCAGTCAAAATATCCAATTTATTGTGTTGTGCAGTAGCTTTGTTCTAGTTCCTAAAGAGTCTCTACTGTATCTCTCAGCTCTTCTTCTAGGGTCCAAAGTTTAAACTCCAACTCAACACACCCAGCCAGCTAGCTTTCTTTGTCCCCATTGGCTCTGAGGAGACATAATCTAAATGGTAGCCAGGGGTACACAACCAAGGAACTTCACAAATTGGTCTATCTGGAGACAGAGGACAAGAAGTCTCCACTAAGATGTAAAACATCAGAGAGGTCAAAGTCTGTTGTTTCTTTTCCTTTTATTTTTTTGATAGCATATTGACACAAGGATAGCTCTGACCTTTGGCATATATTCAGAACACAATAAACATACAATGGCCAGGTTCTAGAAAACAACAAGTCAACAACACTGATTTTAAAAAAGTAAGTTTATTTGTATAGCACCTTTCACAGATACAAAGTCACAAAGTGCTTTACACCAATAAAAAAGTACAAGAATTCCAAACCCAGATGAGGAAATAGGAAAATAAAAAGCAATAAAATAAAAATGGAGCAGCTATTCAGACAGGCTAACAAAAACGTTTTCAGCTACTTCAAAAAGATTTCACTGGAGTCTATGGATCGCAATGATAAGAGGGCATTCCGTAAATTGGATGCAACAGCTTGAAAAGCACGGTCACAGCAGGTTTTATAGCCAGTTTGAGGGACAGGCAGTAATTTTTGTTCAGCGGACCTAAGAGCGTGACTGGCTGTATCATGGAGGAGGAGGTCAGCAATACACTGGGGCATTTGGTCATACAAGGCTCTAATGGTTGAAATAGATGCGGATTTAATTGGAAGCGAGTGCAGAGAGAGTAAAATTGGTGTGATATGTGATGTCTTGTTATTTGTAGTTAAAAGCCAATAAGTTGCATTTGGACAGTTTTCAGACAGTTTAAAGAAGTTTGATTCAAACAGGTAAAAAGAACGTTACAAAAATCTAAACGAGTAGAAATAAAAGAATGAATCATCATCTTCATCTCAATCTTTGTCATCACAGGTCTTAATTTAGCAATGATTCTCAATTGGAAACATGAACACATGAACACATAAGCATAAAACCAATCCAAGGCAGACCTGTATAAGCCCACCAGCTAGTTTTTAGAACACCATGATCAACGGCATCAAAAGCAGAGCTGAGGTCAAGTAACATCAGTAATGAGCATTTCCCGTCATCTACAGCCATTATAATACCATTTCTGTTGAGTGCAGTTAATGAAATCCTAATTGAAAGGAGTCATACAGGCCAAGTGTTTCTAAAACAGCTTTCAGCTGCTTGGCAACAACATTTTCCTTCAGTCTGGACACATGAGGCATCTTGGATATTGGCCTATAATTCTTAGGAACGGTGGGGTGTATATTTTCCAAGGCTGAACTTTAATATGTTTGAAATGGCTAGGGACGGAGCCAGTTGGAATCGACTGAATTAAAAACAATTGGATGGAGATGAATGAGGGAAGAATGTCAAGGGTGCCAGATGAGGGCTTAATTTTTTTGCAGAAATTTAGTGAAAGGAGTTCAGGATTGTGGAGTAGGAAACACCAATGGTATGATGGTTTGATGGTGGGGGACTATTTGCTCTGATATCACTGTCTTTGTCCACAAAACATAGAAGGTTATTGCAATCAGTGTTGGAGTAGACCAACACTTGTGGAGAGACTGCGGTGTTGATATATATTATATATATATATATAGTATATATTATATATATATATGTATTTGTGGTGGTCACACTTACGGGGGGAGTTTCATATTCTGGTGAAATAGTTTGACATTTTGGGAAGTATGTTTAGTGACTTTGTATATATATGATATATATACTGTATATCTATATCTATATAGATATAGATATATATCATAGACTCAGAGCATTTCCACAGAGCTGGATCAGTAAAAAAAAAATGTATTCACATAGTTTGCATATTGGTGAGTTATGACAGTTTGAGGAAACTGGATTATTAAGGGAATAATTTATTTGTAGAACAAGTGGGAATAAGACAAAGCTGCCAGGGGCCTCGTAAAGCACTAATCAGCCTTTAAAGATAAGGAGGCTTAAAAACATGAATGTTCTGCAGACCAATGGTTGAAAACATAATTACACAGACAATTTGCACCGTCTCTTTATAATCTATGTGATTTGTTTGAGAGTCTAATTATTTTTTTCACCCAAGCTTCAAAAAACCACAGTGAAAATATTAAAATATGGTAAATATGAAGCTAATCAGCCAGCAGCTCTAAGACAGAATTTGTTAATTTTCAGTCAGAGCTAGGCTAGCCAACTAAGCTAACCAGTTGCAGGCTCTAGCTACATATTTACAGTATGTACAGTACAGTGAGACAGTGGTACAGCTCCTCTCATCTAACTCTCAAAACAAAGTCACTAAACATACTTCCCAAAATGTCAAACTATTTCACCAGAATATCAAACTCCCCCCCGTAAATGTGACCACAACAAATGAATTCTTGCGAGAATTGCTGCAATAGTCAAAGTTTCAGTGTAAAAATTAAATATCTTCATGATCTTGCCTGTGAGGCACAAAATATTCCAGAACTACCACTTCTCCCCGTTCCACCAAAATCTCAGCCTCACATCCTCTCTGATCTCACTTCCAGGTAGGAAGGTAGAATGAGGTCACTGCCAGTAACCATCATATTATCAAGAGTTACTGATGTCATGTATTGCAGCTGGATATGGAAATACATTTGACTTGGCGGCACGGATCGGCTGTTGGTAACGCTCCCTGCTGCAGCAGTGCAGCAAAACAAAATGCAGTAGACTGATATGCTGTATGAAGTGGGGGGAGCATAGCAACCAACTGTCCTGTATATGACTTATTAAATGCAACATCATCAGGGAATCGAACCTGTGGAGGCTGCGGTGAAGGTGGTTTCTGTGATGCAGCAGTAGCAGGACAGCAGTGACAGTGAATATGAGGGAGAAGGTCTTTAATTACAACACCCAACATCTGATGGTCGTACCTGCACTGACACACTTAGGTTATCTTAGACATTGTTACACTTTTACACTCATATTGCACTTACACAAAAAACACATGAATGATGACATAAAATCCACCTGTGACTCCTCAAGCTTTCCAGCTCGTTCCTCATGGTATGATAAGCTAACTGTCAGCTGACACATCACAGCGTTAGCGTTACCGTGTCTTGCCAGGACTAGTCTATTGGGCTTTCATAAAAGAAGCATTACGTAATCATTATTGCATTGTTATCTAATGGAGGAAGGTTCCAAAGGGCAAAAGCTCTGTAGGCATAATTACTCAACAAGCTTTTCAGCTTTGAAAAAGCTCCTTGAAAAGAAGTGTCCAATACAAACAGAGTTATGTACAGTAAGAAACTGCTAAGGTCGTGTGTCATGGCCTCAACTTTATCTTCATTATCAGCAGCATCTCAGAAAGGGACAGATGTGTTTCACGTGCCACCAGTGTGTCTAGCTCTTCCCACTTATCTCTCATTGTGTTTGTGTGCTTGTCACTGACTCCTATTGTTTTCACTCCAGATATTTATAACCTCAGTCTGTGATATTATCAATCAAAGGGGGATGGGGCATTTATTCAATCATAACTTTCCAGTAAGAGGCATAAGTTTTTTTAAATTGTAATTTTAAAATGTAGCAGTAATTATTCAATAGTATAAGCAAAAACAAATGTGATGTATACCGTAAGGTGTGTTATCGAGTACTGTACTAAATGTTGAAGTAAGTGAGGACTTTTGCTATCCTATTAGTGTGCTGGCTCTATGAATGGCAATGCCAGTCTATTGGTTGGTTGTTCACCATTTGAAATGTCCAAACTAGTATTGGATGAATTGGCTTTAAATTTTGTCCAGTTTTTTTTTTTGCAAGGTTATTTTAGGTTGTAACATGGTATCTCAGTAAAATTGAATTTTCTCTTCTCCAGCACAGATATAAAGTAACAATAATAACACAAACAGTACAACAATACATGGAATGGTAAGAAGTCTTTCAGCTTAATTACTTTTTTACTTTTGGAACTGTATGTTGAGGCCCTATCCAGTAATTTCTAGGAATTTTATAAACCAAGAAAAAATCCACCCATTTTATTATGCTGAATAACAGACAGCTATCCAACAGAATAAACTCACATTTTGCTGTGTGAATCTCTAATTTGTGGGTGTGAAGTGGTGGCTGGGCTGAGATGTACAAATGCCAAGAGCGTACTGTACTGCCATGCACATGCCTTCACCTGTGCCGCAGGAGACTAACTATAAGGTCAGCAGTCTGACAGCACTGTGAAATATTAATTTGAAGGTGTCTGGAGGGATGCAGGCTTACTATTACTACAGCATTTTTTTTCATCAATTTACTGTATGTCAGATCTTCTTTCTTCCAAATCTGAGGGGATGTTTTTGAGACGGATAGTTGCCATCCTCCTGCAACCATGAAAGCCCTGCAGGGGAAATAGAAGCTAAATGTACATAATGAATGAGCTGAATTGGATACACTAGTGCCCAGATAGTGTGTGTTGTTGATGAGTTGATATGACATTTGACTAGGAACTATTAATTCCCCATTTGAACGCTCTTGCTGTGTTTTATATGCCAGAAATCTGAAATGAGGGTCAGATGACAACATATTCCTAGTTGAAAGCCTCTGGAAAAAAAAAAACACACAGAGATTTACGGATGCTGAAGGCCAAATGCCAATCAGTACTGTGCCAGTCTGACAAGAGCTGTTGCACTGTGAGACCTCCCAGGTGCCGTGCATAATTTGAAATAAAACTCCAAGTAAACACAAATTTCCCCTGAAAAAAAGACAAAGCTCCACACTGTCATAAATAATACAGAACATGATCTGACAATTGTTTGGCTGACAGAGGAGACATTTGGTGAATGTGTTTAAAAACTGTACTTAAACATTGTGTTGAAGTACCACTGTACGACATTTTGTTGTAGTCATACAGTTTTTCACGGGTGTATGTTTAACAAGGAGGGTAGTGTATCACAACGTCATTACTGGTGTTTTTATCTCTGTTTACAACCATGAAAAATGTTATCACATCATTTACAAAATGAACAGTGGAGCTTATTTGTCTTTTAATTGTCAACTGTCTATAGAAGATCTGTTTGTTTTTGGATATTACTATATCCTGTTTATCAACTCCTGAGTCTGCAGAGATTGTTAGTATATCAGAGCAGCTATGTGACAAACGGCTCATTTGCATTAACTCTCTTGTGTGAAACACAGTCGACTTCAAGGCTGTATGAATAACACTGATCTGAGATTTAAGAGACAGACCCAGTCGTTGGGTGGAGGCTGTATGCACTAATGAAAAACAAGAAGAACAACAAAAAGAAGCAGCTGTATTAAGACTTTAAGTTCAGCGCTACTAGATGAGTCAATTATATGATCAACAGTTAATTAATCATAGATAATAAATGACCGTCTTTTAATTGTTAAAGTCATTAATCATTAAAAGATAAAAAAACTTTTGCATGTGTAAGTGTTTAAGTGTTTAAGTGTGTTTCATATCATTTATATCAACTGAATTCCTTGCAACTTTTTTACTATGGTTTCACAAAATTAGCAGATATATGATCACTGGTAATTGTGATGGGTGGAAGTTTTGTAAGACACAATAGGAACAAACATGGCCATTTCTTACCAAGATTCAGTTATTTTATTAGTATTCATTAACATATTCAGTGAGTCGTAGCCACAAAAGCACTGTCCAAGTGTCATGAGAGTTGCAGCTGTTGAATGCTAACAAACTAATCAGCAATTTGTCTTTGTTAAAATGACGATGCACAGAAACTTTATCAGCACGTAGAGCAGTAGATAACCACTGGAATATAAACAGACGCTGAAGATGAAAGTGAAAGGAGCTCCTTTGTGATAGATAATATGAAGAGCTACAATGGCACTACCTTAGCATACCCTAGCATGTCTTCGCAATGCATATCTCCACCAAGGCCAAACAAGTCTTACACAAATGTGTAAGATCCAGATTATTATCTGAATCTTCACCAGTTATATACTGTATATGTCTGATTTTTTACATCAAGATCCATACATAACTTGCTGAGGAATTGACAAAAATGTCAGAACGTGCCTTATATTGCAATGTTTAGGAAAGTGATAAACTTAGTTCAACATTTTTTGTGTAATCCTGCTGAAAAACAAACCAACAAACAGATGCGGCTGGAATCATAACCTCCTTGGTGGAGGTAAAAAAAAATCCAAAATGGAGGACCACCACATGTAAAAGACAAAACCGTGTGAGTCGTTATCCATATGAATCTCAATGAAAAACATGAATATATGCAAATTAACAATAAAAGAAGATGGTGTGATGAGGTGTGTACTAGTTTTAATGGAATATATTAGTTTTCATGAGATAGTGGTTGATGATATTCAGCTTGTTTGAATGGGTGAACTAATTGCTAGCTATGGAGTATGGTTCTCAGCTCAAGTCATTGTTTCGGCAGTTCTAGCTTGCTTGAGATGAGAGTATGTTTTTGAGACACTATGAAGATGGACAGCAGTTTGTGGTCACTGGGAGACAGCGGACAGTGCAGGACAGACTGTGAGGAGGCAGAGCTGCGCTCTCTGGCTCTGGTCGCCAGCTTCTGTCTCACTTCTCTGATTTCTTTGAGCAGTTCTCACTCGCTGCTGTCCAACTGGGCCCGGCCTCGTTCAAGGGAGACTGACAGAATATAGAGAAAGAAGGACAAACAGGAACATGACAACGTAGGTGTTTCCTGTGGTGATGGATTATTACCTTACCACATTCACTTTGCGGTCTCTGCAACGGACCATTACCCCACTGTGTACCAGGAAAACACACGAATGTGACAGAAATCAAAACCTTGCTACACTGATACACCACTGATTTGCATTTGTTTTATAAGAAATCAATCACATGGTGGAAACGCACCATTTTGGCCTGCTGAGCAGCATGGACCGCTGTCACTAACGCACTTGAGGAAGACAAGCAACACACATTAAAGGGGAAATGGACTCGCAGGCAGTACTGACATTAAACTCCAGGCATTTCAGTGAATCATGGCTGCTCTCTAGTGGTTACAATTTACCCTGAAAAAAAGTGGCAGAAATGCTGTTTTCTTGCAGTAGCTTCATGATCAAACTCACCTTGAGGCCGCTCAGCTACAGAGGTGCAACTCAGCAGCATTGTTTGATTAGAAATGACTAAGACAGTTCATGCAGCTATCAACATTGTTACAATTTAATTTCTTTTTAGATCGACTAATCATTTATTTGAACACTTGTTTGCAGCGCTTGTTTGATTACCAGGTGTGGAAAGAGTACTGGAGAATTGTAGTAAAACTACTGTTACTTCAAAGAAATTTTACTCATGTATAATTTTGGAGGATGGAGTGTGTGATGCTGTTGAGCTGTAAGTGGGACAAAATAGTAGAAACACCACATCAGGGCGGAAGCTGACAAACACAGACATGCAGAGTATCTGCATCACGTATGAGGCAAAATACATTAAAATACATGCTATCTTAAAAGACGTGCATCTTTTATGTATCACGTATGTTTTAATTTGTGTCTACATAGCAATCCTTACTCTATTTTTGTCAGGACTTACTGTTGTGTCAGTTTGTGTTGTTTTAAGTGGATTTTAAGAGGATTGTATATATTGCACTACTGCCCAAGGCAAATTTCCCCTCCTGAGATACATCACACACTGGCACTGGCAATGCCCCAACTCCATTTCCTTCAACAAATGATAAAACAAAAAAATAAAATCAAAATTTCTGGCTGCATCTCAAATGCTAACTTCTCAGTGTCCAGCTCCATGCTCTCAAGGTTACTAGGCAACAGGAGCAGTGCTTCTTGACACAACAGGTGGGAACAGCCATTGACGCACAAAGGAAATCTTCTGCAGATCAAACTGTCTCATTTCGGTTTGGTTTTTGTGGTCTATACGGTCTTGGGGACCAAGCTTTCATAGACCACATCCTCTGAAGGAGGCACCCACTGAATTGGGACATGGTTTATGTCCGTCTTTTCTCTACAACCACTCATCAAAAACATTTCACAGTTGACATTGCTCTTCCTTGGGTCCTCAGCAATATACCTGCCAAGTTTGAAGTTGATCGGATGAATGGTTGTCGAGAAATCGAAGGACAGACAGACAAGAAGATTGGAAAAAAGAGAAATATTTCTCAATTAATTAATAGGATAAATACATAAGTACATCATACATGTGGTGACACAATACATCATGGAGTGGATATTCGATCGCCAACACACCTTTTTTGCTCAGGTGACCATGACTCTTTTTCTAAAGTGCAGTGTAAACTGACATAATTGGACAATCATGTGGAATAAGAGATGCATTCATATGAATCGCAATTAAGGCTTTATTGTTTAGCCAACAATATGGGATTATATTTCTTATCTTCTGCTCAAATCTCACTGTCAGGTTGTGTTTTTTAGCCTGTTAAAAGTGATTGCACATCTTGGTGGACATTCTATTCCTAACAGGTTGAGCTAAGGTTCATTTTTTTTTATTGCTGGCTTTGCTTCTAGGTATTATTATTATTTCAGGGAAAAAAAGCCTCCACTCCAAGATCAAAGAATAATTATAATTGGGTATACTTTTTCTCAGAAGAAGCTTGTTGTCTGGGATATGTAGAAGTTCAAATACGAATATTGCAGCTCAAACATACTGCTAGGAGCAGACAATGACTCTTTTAAGTTGAAGTCACATTTTTAGACATGTTGAAGATTTCATGCTCGTTCTGTTTTCAGTGAGTAACAGTGTGGGATTTGTCGTCACAATGAACAATTCTTACTTGTTTTATTGTTGTTATTGGGGGAGAACTGAAAAACTGAGGAGAACTGAGGGAAAGACACAGATTTAAATACACAAGGGAGGCAGGGATGATTGGACACAGGTAAGACACATTAGGGTGGGGCAGACAATCACTATAGAGGAAAACTGGACTAAGATAGGAAGGAAAACAAATTTCTTTTAAATTTGTGCCTTGTGACTCAGACAAATGTTATGTCAGGTATACAATCGACACAATCTGATTGTCAAAATTATTATGTCACAACTGAAGTTCAGTTCATATGTTTTGTCACATGTTCAGTCGACATTTAAAGTTTATGAATCTACTCTATGAAGCTTTCTTGTTATTTATTTACAGTACATATCTATGGAGAGGTTGTATTTAAAATACAGAAAGACCTAAAGCATTTTCATTATTTTTATAATGAAAACACTGGGACAGTTGGAGAAACTTCAGCCAGCACTTAGTTCATGTTCACTCCCCCAATGTTCCATAGCTTCACCTGGACACTGAAGGGAAGCCATGAAGGGATATCAGTGTGCTACTGTACAACTGTCTGCACCTCATCTTATGTATGGCATACCTGACATTCATATTTTGCTGGAAGAAAATTCTGGTCTTTTACTTAAAAACACAGTTTCAATCTAACCCTTTATTTCACTCTTTTCAAACTCATTTTTGGCCACACACCTGTCTAGGTTGCGTGTGCTGCAGTAGCTGCAGTGGAGACTTCTCTGTGTAGCTTGTTCTGCTGAAAGGTTGCATGTGAGGCATTTAGTGGGCATCTGTAAATTTTAGCTACAGAAAATAACCTGGGTTTACACTCTCCCCCTCTGAAAGTCTCTGTATGCACATCGGTCACACACCACACTAGCCAACACTACAATTAAATTCTCAACCTGTATGAAACAATGAGCAACACTGGGCCCCTCTGAGCAGCACACCCCCAGATACACACCATGGGAGCGTACCAGACCTTTGGCATTTTGGTAATAATAATAAACACACATTTAAGCTCGTGGAACTGTCATGCATAAAAGAAGCAAACGTTGCAACATGAGTTTCAAATGGAAAATGAACGGCGGTCTCTTGTGTAAGAGTTCTGTGTTTTGTCAACCCGTCCATCCTCCCCGAGCTCCTCCTAATGTGAACTTCCTCTTTTTCTCTCGTCACAATTACTACAGCCGCTAGAGATCGCCTAAAAAATGTAATTGTGGGTCCTAATAAGCTACTTGCACAGACGACCTCTGGGGTAATTTTTTACAGGGGGACAGAGTGTTATTCTAGTACATGATTTATTATTAGATCATTAATGCTGGTGCTTTAATGTGTACGTGGTATCCTATTTTTGAGTTGATTTGAACTATTTTATATATAACTACTGAGTTAATTTAATACAATGCATCATGAAATGGAAATACTTAAGTAATATACCCTCAAATTTGTATCTACTTTACTCTGAAAAGTTTTGTTTTACACCTCAGGACCACAGTAATTACATGTATATGTGTTATTTGTGTCTGCATTTAAGTCGTCAAAAATGCACTCTCTTGAATGACCCACAAATTGTATAGAAATAATGAAGGCTGGAAAACATGATGTTGGATATTGACATCTGTGTGGGAGGAGTGTTTGGGGCACCTGCCACCAATGTGTCTTTGCAGCCTACAAACAGCAGCTGTTCAGTGATCCTGAAACAGCCCCATCTCAGTTTACCTAAACTGAACAGAGCCAGACACATTTCCCCCACTATCACACTTCAACACTTCCCCAGTATCAACACTTTTACATGCTACCATTATAACATGAGCCTTCAGTATTACAGTTTCTCACCACAGCTGCTTTTAGTAACACAGTTGTGCAACAGCCTCATCTGCATACACTGTGCCAACGCAGAGAGATAACCAGCAATACTAAGAAGGCCAAATATCCTGAGCTACTTTCTAAGCTCTGTTTGTTTGGCAGTTTGATTTCTGCAGATATGGATTAGTAACATCAAATGTGATATTTAAGACACAGCCTGAGGGGAACTGGCAATAATTTATTAAAGGTTAGTCATTATTTAGACTCGGGTGTCCTTACATGACTGGCATGACTGGAGAGGAAAATCACAGCGGAACAAAGCTTCCATCTGGTGGTTAGAAACTGTAAGTATAAATTCAACACTGGATCAAGAATCACTGATGTTTTTCTTCTATGTTGATGTGCTGTAGTGTTGAATGTAGCCTACAATAGAATGGCCATGTAATCCACGTAATCAAAGATCATCAGGAAACCACTTTCCCCAAATCCCTGTGACATGTGTGCTCTGACGTGCAAAGGCTATGACCATGATTTAGATTTTCATAGCTGACAGTTGCCATAATTTGAGGCGACAAAAAACGTTAAAAACAAATAAGGATTCCTGTGTAAGAACCTGGATCATTATCATTCTCATATACCAACTTCCTCTCAGTCTTCTGCATCTTCTCTTTCATTATTGTTGTTTTCTGTGATATTTCCAGCCATTTTCCTGTGAAGAGAGACAAATATTCTCTCGATAAAATTGACAAAATTGAGCCCAGGATGCAGGAAGGGACGACACAGGAGTTTGAACACCATGCAGTCTGTTGATATGATGATGTTTTTCTGGAGATAATTGTAATAATACTAAAACAGCAGCAGTGTAGACAATCTTGAAATTGAAGCACTTGTAGAGGCTTCTCAGATCACAGCAGTCACAAAAAAAAAACAAGATTGCTCTGCAGGCTGACCATTTCTCTCTTGTACAACAAAGCTGCAACAACCACAGTGGATAATAGGGTTATTTTAGTTGCAGGTTTTTGGATGATAAAATTAATCCTCAAAATGTCATTTTGTTTCATCTTTTCCAATGACCCCTGCCCTTCTCTTATCATGCAAGTCATATAACGCACTGCGAGAGACCTGGTGCAAGAGATGATAGTCTGCTTCACACCCCTCTGTGGACCGGGAACAAACTGTTCAGTAGGAGGAAGGCACGTACAGGATTTGGATTTGTGTGGAGCTGTAGCCAGAATCAAACCAGAATCAAATGATATTTAAAATAGGCTGGGATATTTATTTAATTTGAGAAACATTCAAACATTTAAATCTAATGCTAAAAGATTATCAGAAATGTTACACTATATTTGGGTAAATCCAAATAAAAAATAAAAATCCCCCCGGTGCAGTTCAAGTCTGATATTTTCATAAACAATATTTTGTTAGTGAATTGTGGGCGAAGCAAAGTTGTAATCATAGTTTAGTGTACAATTATTAACACAGCTAGTTACAGTGAGCCCAATTGCAAGAGCCAGTTCTCTGCCCCCTTTCCACTAATGACTGCATTCACGCTCCTTCCTTATTGGAATTAAAGGCGTGACATTGAGTTGTACAAATGTTTGTATAGTCTGTGTGCTTTTGAATTCATCTCTGTCTTTTGATTATTTACACCTCACAGATAGGAACAGAGAATTTATAGGACCTGCAGTCATTTCTGGGTGCTGCTCTTTCCTGTTTTGACAGCTCATGATCTGAGGTTTCATTAGAATAAATTCAAACTGATGGGATGGAATAGGACTTGTATATTTTAGGCTCAGCAATAACGCTGGACAATCACTGTTTCAGTTATTTAAGTGCAAGTTTAGTTTACTTTCTTAATCATATTCAACAGAGCCTATACTTTCAATGGCTGCAACAGGACCAACATGCTGGACTGTTTTTAATTGGAAAAGCTCTGATCAATATCAAACGGTTCCACTCTACTTTTAGACCAGGAACCTGGAGGCCTGGAGGGAAAGGTGCGAGAAAGGTGAACTGTGGCACACTGACGCCACAGTTCAGCTTACTCTTATCACATCTCATCAGCCTGTTAAGTCACTGGTCCATAAAAGTGTCTCCAGAGTGATATGCCATCACCACATCACACCCTAATTTTCTTGAACAACACCTTACAGTCGAACAAGCATGCTTTGCAATGCATAACCAGAGTGCAATGGTGAATCAGGCACCAGGGGACACCTCCAACTCTCACCGCTTATTAAACCACGACCACACTTTCAGAACTTCACCATGCCAGCCCAAGCAGAGAAGAAGCTTTCCCTTAATGTTTTTGTTTTGTCAAGTTCCTCATTGGCTTCAGCTCATAACTAGACGGCATATGGCAAGTTAAACTGTGTGTATGCTTTTTCTGCCTATGAGCATCACTGTGTTTGCACAATATGCAAGTGAGGTACTGGATGTGGAGGATAATGTTGAATTTGAGTAATTAGGAAGTGTGTGTGTGTGTGTGTGTGTGAGAGAGTGTGTCTGTCGGACTGTCTTGACTGTATGGCTCCAAGTGCACACAGAATGCAAAATGACTCCCTTAGCTGTCTCTGTCTCCCTCTGGGCCCCTCCAGACTTCCCAAGCTGAACAGATCGAGCCAGGCTGCCTCCCTCTCAGGGTCCAGACTGGTTAACAAGCAGCAGAATAAACGCCAGCCAGTTAAATTGTATGTAACTTTTTAGTTCGCACTAATAGTGTGACCTTTATTGATTTCTTGTCTCTGTCTTCAGCTTGGCAAAACATTAATGGCATTGGTCAATAAAGAACCATGAAGTGGAAGTTCTCAATACCCCTCCCCCTGTGTTGACCACATCCCTAAAAATAGCCTCTCAACCCCCCTCAGAGGCGGGTGAGCCAGTGCCACGACAGCTCAGTGCTCTTATTCAATATGAGCTGCACTGTTTGTTTCCTCACTGCAGATGTAAGCAGGCTAACATGCTGAGCCATCCGCCAAACACATCTACTTCGACCCCTGTCCCTGCCAACTCCCATTCAGATAGCCAGCCACATTCAGTGAGTACCCTGCCTCTTTTAATCAATAAATTTAGAACACGATGAACTGGGCATAAAATAACACTGTGACTTGGGCGCGCAAATCGAAATCAAACAGCAGTTTCAGCAGCTGTATCTTACTCTGCACTCTGGGACCCACGGCTTCACAGAATTACATTCACATTTCAAAAGAACAAGTTTACAATAAAAAATTCCTGTGTCTGTGTAGCTACCACCCACTGTTTTATTGACCGGTAATGTCAATGTGTACCCCTGCCAGCTCATGTCTTTCCCTCTACACTTGCACTTATTGAACTTTGCAGAAAGAAATATTATGAGCACAGTTCAATAGAGCTGAAATTATCCCCACTTTCCTTCCAAAGAAAACAACCATCTGCTCTGGACAACTTCTCAACGCTGAACTTTGTTGACCAATCTGTTTTCACTGCAAACCATTGCCCTTTGGATGTGAGCCTTTCCTAGCTTTACAGGTTTACTGCTGAATCCAGAGCAGCAGAGGCAGCAGAGGCCGAGTCTCTCGCACGGCCACGTAGCCATACGGAAGTCGAAGTTCTGGGAGGGGACCCCCGCGGTGCCGCCTCTCCACAGTAGGAGAAGCAGAAGCGGTATTGATTCACCTTGCAGCCTTGAGCCTGCTGTCACAGACAGTATATCACTTTATTTAATCCACTGTTAAATAGGCTGCAATTAGAAATCTGTCCAGTAGATGTGTTTTAGCTAAAGGGTGGGTTGTGGCTGCACTGCCTGTTGAACTGTTGTTGTCAGTGTTCTCAATTCAGTATTTTATTTAGATGATGGATTTGGGTCTGAGTACTGAGAAGACAAATGATACAAATAAACTCTCTCTTGGGGGATTAGCCTCCTTGCTATTTGAAAATTACTTACAGTAAGTCTCCTAATTGTGGTTAATATTTACTGCTCCCTTGACTCAACCTAATGAACAACTGCTGATTTCAATACCACCTGCCTTATAAATAGGGCACTTGTGACGAGGCGCATCTACTGTAAAACATGATCACCAAGTTTCTTTTACCTTCTATCATTTAATGTAGGAGAGGCACATGCCGGCTTCTATTTATACTTTTAATAGTGATGTACATTTCACCACAATGAGCATGTATTTTATAATTCAAAATTGTAGATATGTATCTTAAATGACAAAGCAATTTTCATTTTTTCAGTGTCTGAAATGCAATATCATAAGCAGTAGTCAATATTGGCCTTAAAGATAAGGAAAGACATTTAAACATTATTTTATTGTATTCTTGAAAACTTTTGAATGCGTTCCCTCTTTCCAACAAATCTCTCGGTCTCGGTCAGAGCAAAAAAAAAGAAAAAAGTAATATATATATATTTATATATATATTGTCCAATTCCAGAAGGGGGAGCAGCAAAGACCCTGTATTGATTACTGTCCTTTCAAAAATAGCTAAAGGAGAGGTGAGAAACTGTGTGGAATGAGCCTCTTTTCTATCATATAGACAAAGTAAGTCTTGATGTATAAGATCTTTTCCTCTCTAATTGAGATTTAATTTTCTGAAAAGTGGCTATTGAAGGATAATTTTCAACACTATCTTAGTACAATGCTCACACGCCTGTAGAGATAATACAATTCAGGGAAAGTACTGAAGGAACTGAGTTACTGATTATTGCAATCACAAAAAAATAAGAAAAACAAACCACAGCCTTCATTCTGTACAAAAATTACAATATAAGATTCAGAACCTAGTACTAGGATTCAGAGGCTTTGATGTTTCTGCTGAGCTGCATCAGAAGTATTGTAACACAAAGAGGGGATATTGTACTAAAAAAACTTGATTGACCACTCGATTCAGGTAGTGTTGAGATCTCATGCTGTGTTAAAGCATAATTACAGTAGGCGCCGCGTATTGTGGTTTTTTGTTTTTTTTGGCATTTTAAACGTTGTGACATTACAGCCTACTTTTCTCCACCACATTTCAATGTTATTGTAGATAAATGTTTCATTTATCTACAATATTTCTGCTCTTGTCAGTTTAATTTTATCCAACCACTTTAGTAACTTTTTAGATTTTACTTTACTTATACTTACTGCACAAGTCAGACTCAGCACAGCCCATGTGACCTACACTGAAATACTATTGTCACAATTTAAACATCAGGGGTTTGAAACAGTGCAGTGGGACTTACTGCCAATTCTTATTCACTTTAATTTAAGTAAAATTTGAAATGAAATGCTTTTACTTGCAGTTGGCATTTTCAGGGAAGACATTCATTTTGACATGCCACTGTAGCAAAAACACAGGTGTAAATAACAAAATGAATGATGGCTGTCATGACTCACTTGGACGCTGAAAAAGGAAAGAGCCGTTGCTAGTGTTGTTACTGACACCTGCACTTTTCCTGCTATAACAAGTCCAACGTATGATGAGAAAAAAAAGGTCCATAAAGAAATGTATTTTACAAAGATGCTCAGTCCTGCTCTAAAAGCTGGCCAGAGCACATATGTCAGTCAACACTTGCCAACTTATTGTCTGCCTAAGTTGAAGTATTTCATAAGTGACACTGGGTGGCACTGCAGAGTGTCTAATATCGCTCCTGTGCCTTCATTCCGCCTCTATCACCCCCCCTCTCTGCCTTGTGCTGTGTGTGCGTGTGTGTTGTGTGTCGGATAGAAAGTCAGCCTGGTTTCCAGCTGAGTGCTTGCTCTCTCACAGTGTGTGTGTGTGTGTTGTCATTATTATCCACTCTGCTCCCAGCTCAGAATGGCCAGATTCACTCAGACTGAAACAAGAAGGCAGCACCATCCACAGCAGCCCCAGCCCGCTCACTCCAGCCTGGTTTTCACCGGACCGGGGGCACCGCCGACCCAACAACCACTACTACTTATCCCACATCAGCACCAGTACCCTCAGATCACATTTCCGAAACCCATGAACGGGTCAGAACCCATTTCAATTCATCCGGAGAGCGGCAACATGAAAGACCAAGATGCCATTAAGCTGTTTATCGGGCAGATACCGCGGAACTTGGAAGAAAAAGACCTGAAACCCCTGTTTGAACAGTTTGGGAAAATCCACGAACTGACAGTTCTCAAGGACCGATACACCGGCATGCACAAAGGTAACGTGTCGCCCCTCAAACGGCTGCGAGGCCCATATACAGCTTAATAATTGCTTATTATTACCTGTGCCTCTTGAGCGGATTTGTGTTAAAATAGTGCCACGGAAAATGCGGATATTTGTCACTTTTTAAAAAAACATGTTATCATGCTTAATCCAGAAATGATAGGCTATCAGTCTATTAGCTATTCCAAAAATATTCATCAGTGTCATCATGTGCATCATTGCTTATATATTGCCATCTAACATTCATGAGGTTTGGCATTTTGACCCAATTCTGGTTGTTCGGTTTGTTATTTTAAGTTCTGACATGTTAAGACGGCTGAATATTTTCCTGAGCCTTTGTATTTCCATCTTGACAAATCCACTTTTTTTCGATTACACGGGCAATCAAAATGGGAGATTTACAAATGTCATGAGTCCATTTCGTATGACGAATGGTGGTGGTGGTGGTGGTGGTTGGGGGTGGGGGGGACTGTGTTGTCTGTTGTTTTTTTTTTTATTTTTTTTATTGCAATTGAGGAGTATTTTCTTAACGCGCTCCTAAGTGGGGCAGAGGCGCTCGGAGAGGATGCATTTTTAAAGAGCCTTCCCTTGCCAGTCCCATCTCTTGCGGAGGGACGGCATCATTTATTCATCCATATGCTTTCTTTAACATCTCCCATGGAGCCGGGCTGGGTGCAAACCCGACACAGCGAAATCAGTTCAGTACCACAGTGTCTCCAAAGGGCGCAAGAACTGTCACAAGATGACGGACGTCGCCGCGGAGAGTGGGCAGTGATGCTGCGCTGCTTCTGCTGAAATGGAAGACAGAGGGAGGCAGAGAGGGTGTAAATCCACCCGGCTCACTATATACACTGACAACTTCCACCTTCCATAATGAAGTTGGTTATCAAGGATATACGGGGTACAGATCTCACAGCCCGGGTGGGAAAAACCATTTCACAATACGTGTCCCCCCCCCCACACACACCCACCCCCCCCTTACAGTCGATCCTAGCAGTGTAGACGTCATCATCATCATCATCATCATCATCATCATCATCATCATCATTCATCATTCATCACCACAACACTTGCAACCAACTTTAATTTTGTTGATTACGTTTCATTTGTATGTTGCTGTATGTTGGTTAGAATAATGACAGTGACATTAGGAGACCTCCATGATAATATAGACTGTCACTAGTAGCTATCATAATTATTGGTTTCATCGTAATCATAGTTTTAACATACTGGGCCAATGGACCAATGGACTGTTGATATTGTTTGCAACACCATATCCATGATTCAAAGGGAGAAAAAAAAACAAAAAACAGTCCGAACAAGAGTTGTGACATGCTTCATTCTTTTGCGTAACATTTATGGTTTAATGTGTGGTTCTAAAACTGCCCCACAGATGTTACAGACCAGAGACATAACCACGACTGTCATTTTGTCACAGTGCTGCTCTCTCTGAATGCCATTTTGGATTCTTCATCTTGCACTCCTGCAGAGCTCATGTTGATATGTGAAGGATGTTAGTACAGGAGATAACCCTTTTTATTGCAGTGACATTTAGAAAAGACAAATAACAATCTGTGACAGTAATGTAAATGCCATTTGCAAACATTGCAAACAATGTCATGTCTTCTGTGACATATAGAATCACCATCAGAAGATATGAAATTTGTTGCCATTACACACAACTGTAATAAAGCCTGTGTAGGCTATTGTCCTTCCCAAATGACAGAGGACGCAGTATTTCAACAACCAAACAGACCAACAAACTAGAGTAAGATTATAATTAATATAATTTAAGTGACATAAATGAGTAAGACAAATGTCCAAATATATGAAGATATGTTTTCTTTAATTTTTTTTGTGCATGTCCATGCTGAAATTAGCCGAAGAGCTAAAAAATTTTCCTGCAGTCTATCGTGATGTTTGGATCACAAAATGTTAATGACGGTTTCATATCAGATATAGTGAGCATTAGATTATGCCACATATTTCATGAAGCCACATGCCTGGATGGCAACCGCTCCTGTCTGATCTTAAAGTTGATATTGTCAGCTTGTAGATAGGAAGACAGCTTTTCAGTATAGCACTCATTTGGCATTCATCGGTATGTGCTGGCGTGTGCATGTGTGTGCATACATACACTAAAATGTCATTGCCCTATGTTGCATAATGATTGCAGTATTTAGCTCTTGAGTGATTGTCGCTTCATCACGGTGTCAGGGCAAAGAGAATTTAGGCTCTTAGATGTAATTCCCACAGAGAGACAATAGAGCTTTGATGGATCTGCATTTTATTCAGGTTTAATTGCAGCTATGATATACAATCTGGAGTTTATTATTAGTGGTAGTTATTTGCTCGGCTGTTTTTACATTTTACATAGGTCTAGGTGAGATTTTTTTGTATTACTATAATAACTATCATTGGTTTGTCACATCAGTGTTGCCCTGGTGTTAAAGTAAAAGTGCTAAAAAAAAAAATGTACTGACTGAATTCAGTGAAAGTCTGTATGATTTCCTCCTCAGGTTACTTATCAGTTTGAAATTTGTTTTGCAAAACATGACTTGTAACAAAGTGAAATCCCTTTTTTTAGTGTATAAAATAGAAAAAAATCCATACGGTGAACATGTATATGCGTTGTATATCAATCATAAGTTGTGTTACCATTCACTCGGTTTGATAAATAAATAAATAAATAAATAAAGCAAAAATAAAAAACATTAATGTAGGTATGAGATCATCTCTCTAAAGTATAAGTAAATATAATAAAAAAAGTTCATTCTGAATGCACTTCTCAAAGTGAATTTTTACAAACAACTAATTCATTTTAGATAAGTAAGTGAAATTAAATGGCTTAGAATGTAATGAATTCTGACCACACAATTAACAATACATAATCAAACCCTAATATGTCAATGATCTCTGATGAGGTTATTTTATAGTTAATCGTGTTATTAAGCAGAAAGGATTATGAATATGGATCCCGATGGAAACAGTAGAACAGCACCCTCAAACAAGCACATTCAGACTGACAAATACAGTGATGGGCAGAGGGATAAACACACACACACACACACACACACACACACACACACACACACACGCGCTATTTTCATCATACTAAGTGTTGTGCATTTGTAGTCATTGCACTTATTCTGTCATTTTGATTTTCATTTCATCCACATTGTGCTTTGTGTGTTTATTATTTCCTCTTTTGTTATGCAACTGTTTTTTCTCCCTTGGTAATCCATGAGGGAAAACATGGAATTAGTTTGTAAAGCGTGATAATAATGCATGGCCATAATAACTTGACTCAAGAGGATTAGCAAATGTGCATTGTCTGAAGCAGCAGTCTCTTGGGTGATCAGCTGGTTGCCTCCCTAAACAGTGGCTGCCTCTGCCAATTAAAAATTCAGTCTAGTCTGCCTCTTCAAATGATTAATTCTGCCCACGCTGTCGATGGCCTGCCAATTATTGTCGCCCAATTGGTATTAATAGGTAGAGGATTTCCTGATGTTGAATTTATCACAGACTGTGAAAACTTCTCCCCTTGGCTCTAATTAGCTTCCACTTATAGCACATGCAGAACACCACACTTAAATGTGTATGCACATGCATGTCTACATGTCTGCTAGTCTTATTTTTTTTTTTTTTATGTGTTTAGATTGCTGTTTTTCTGATTTTTTTTTTTTCTGTCAAATTGGCAGCTCTCCTTCGAAAAACTGAATGTGCCCTCAGAGCAATTCTGAATCTTTTTCAGGGTAGAGTTTTGTTGAATTTCTCTAATTGTCAAGACACATTACATCCTAAGAGTTTGGTTGAGATTGACTAATCTTCCCTCATGCAGTTAAGTAACATGCACTCAAAGGAGACAGATGGAGAAAGGAAGAAAAGATTTTTTTTTTTTCTGCAGGTGTGATTCAGCACACACAGACAAAACAATCCCTACGCTGCTCCAATCTGCCAGCAAAAGGCAGCCCAGTATCAATATTAAGCTAGTGTCGGGTATCATTGTGTTAATGCCTTTATAAATGGACCAGAGATATTGCCGTAGACCTCAGCCAAGCAGAAGCACAGTAAATCACAGAATAATCTAATGAAATATTTATTCAAGTTTTTATTTTTTTTTCTCCCTCTGAGTCAGACTGATGGATAGCATTCCTCTGTGGGTTGTCCTCCCAATAAAAAGGAGACAAGGAAGGAAATAGAAAGGGTTGAAATGCAGCATATGCATCAAACCAAAATGACATGGTATTACCATGAGACCGAAGTTTTCCTATATATAATTAAACCTGAAAGGCATTAGCATTGATTAAAGTGAGCTCTGGCTTGTTTGGTCCTCTCTCTCCTCTTTGATATGATGAAGGGTGAGTGCATCTACACGTCTCCATGTTGCGTGTTCCTTATGGGAAGTGTCAAAGATCACGGCACTGCTGTAGGACAGCATCCCCCCTGAGGAAACAGATGGACTAAATTCACTTGCACACCATAAACAGAGCTATGGAAGTGACATGGATAATACATACATAAACACACTGTTATATTATTCATTAAATAGACATCAGTGTAGCAAAGGGATTTTTGCCCACATGACCAATGTGAAGTTGCTAAAGAAATGAAACAATTTCATAAAGGTTTTAGGAAGAAATGAATTGTCTTCCACCTGCGTATGTGGACACTGAGTGGCAGGAGAAACAGTTATCGGTCTCCTTGCAGTTTTGTGCAGTAATTCGATTTAACAAATCTGGAATAAAATCTTCCGTCAGGGCTAGTGAGCGAAGGCCACCGAGCCAAGCTAATGCAGTAACAACACTCGCATCGCAATCTTTAAACGTCTGTAAATATTGTAATAAGCAACAGGGCTTTCCTCATAAAAGATGCAGCAGCTCAACTGGTACTGACAGGCGCTATGGGCCTTGACTTCAGGATGAGGAGTGCTGCCTCTCTCTCTCTTCTCCTCTTTTCTGTTGGTTTTTCCAAGGAGATTGCCAATCTCAGGATGCCGACAAGGCCGCGCTCTGCTGGAGGTTAGTGTCCGCACACCAAACTCACCTGGCTTTTATTCTGTCTCCGTTTCTTTCCCCTTAATCCCTGCCCAGGAGAGCCTTTCAGATGGATTGATTTCCTGCACCAATGCAACATTCATTATGGCTTGCAGTATATTTTGCTTTCAGTATATTGGAGGTGCCTTTACTCCCTGCCCTTTGAGGAATACGTTTGCTGTTAATGGGTGTCTGGAGCATGGATAGACATGGGAAGATGTACTGTGAGGTTTCAGGGAAAACATGGACCAACGTTATCACAGAGGCACTCGTTTATGAAACCCACACTACCTGTGTATTTCACTGTATTTCATTAAACGGACTAAAAGAAGCTCTGTGGTGGTTTCGGTTTGATTGTGGGCTTCGTGAACAGCGTCACATTTGGACGCATGATGTTAACGGCATATGTGTTTGTGTTTAAAGACATGGTTTTTTCAGCACTTGGCTGAAAAAACTTGATGATGATGCTGCTGCTGTTATATGTTAATACCAGTTACTATCGCCGAAAATGTAGCACTGGCCAAAAAAGTATTAACTAATGACTTGTTTGCACATGTGTTGATGATTTTTGGGAGGCTCTCTAATATCAATTAATATTAGAAATATTATTAATAGTTGATGTAACAAGAAAGGAAGTAAATTTGAATTCATTAGAAAATTGTTAGGGTATTTTCTTCTGTCTGTGCTGACAGCATTTTCATATTCTACAGAGAGGATGTTCGGTTGAATTATTTTTGGTGTGTTTCAGGTCACATTTCTCTTCTAAAGGTAGAGTCGCTAGAAGAGTACCGCCTCCTTGTTCATACACAAAGGTCACAGCTATTTCCTTAGTCTAAATAGAGGGATAGAAGCCTATCTATTTTGTATGGGCAGCTTAGCAGAGAGTGCCATTGCCTACAGAGCAGAGTGTACTCTTTTGAGGGGGGGTTATAAAGGCACAGAGGGAAAAAAAGGAGGGAGCGCGGGAGGGAGGAGGGGGTTGGTGGTTTCTGTTAGAATAGCATGAGCTCTTTAATGTTGTGTTTGAGCCTGACTGGGCACAGATTCATTTTAGAAGGAAAATGAAATAACAAGGGAGAGGGGAGAGAGGAGATTTTAATGCAATGTTTTGTGATAATCCCTCTCCATTTTGGAATGGTTCAGGAGAACTCATGCGATAAAGCCTTGTACAAGCCTGGAAAATAATAAGTTATTTGTCTTGCCTTATAGTACTGTGCCCTTGGAGGGCTCGCTAACCCCCATGTTTTGGCCAAAAAACAATCACAGATTAGTCAAGCTGTCACATCTCTCTGATTGCCAAATGGTTGAGCCCTTGATGCTGGTGTGAATGAACAATGCATAAATGTCGTACATGTATCTGCCTGAGAGTGCACGTGAACACAAAGCTGAGCGGGTATGACTTAGCAGTGTCACTCGATCCCTCTCTGTCACACAGCCCACTGTGACAGAGAGGAATTGGACAGGGAGGATGGCACATGTATGCAGCAGGGCCCACAAGGCGAATGACAGACAGACACATGGGCACAGAACAATGGATGTATGGACAGATGGATAAGTGCAGGGGAAACGATGAAGTGTTTGTCAGAGATGCAGAAACAAATGGTTGCTTTTATCCCAAGGCAGTGGGAGAATAGAGTGATGGCTCAGCTAGGGACATGGAGGATCCCTCTGACAGGTTGAGAGCTGTTTGGGCACCGGGGGAGGGAGGGGGCGGGATGGATGGAGGGTGGAGGAGGAGGAGCAGAGGCCAAGTTTGGCAGATGTATAAAATAATCACCTAAAAGCTGTTTTCACGAGAAAATCCCTCTAGTAACACCAGTAATAGTTATTCCAATATTATGTCTGTGCTGCTACTGCTAATACTTCTACCACTGCTCTTAGCTGTGATTTACTGTTATTATTCCTAAAATGCAAATATAAGCAATAATTAAAACGATCTTATTAGTCAAATATCTTCCTTTTTTTTTTTGACAACATGAATAATTCTCCACATTTCCTCCCTAAATGGCAATTACGACAACGGTCACACATTAAGCCACGTTAAGACCTATTTCTCAGAGATACTAAGCTATCCCTTTCTTATGAGGAAGACATATTTTAGATTGGAAAATGTCTATGAATGCTCAGGTCCGTGAGGGATGTGTGAAGATACATGCTGCTCAGCACAGTTATAAATAGAAATTCTGTGGTATTTCCGAAAATAGGTTAAGCTGCCATCGCTGCACTGCTGGCATGACATCACTGATTGCCTGCCAGCCTCCCCCAAAAGACTGCTCCCATACTGTGCTCAAAAGGAGGGAGAGAATGAGGGAGAGACAGAGGGAGCATCTGTGGGCGACTGGAGGGCCATGTCCCCCTCATCCCCAGCGCCGTCCCTCGCCTCCCCTCACTCACACCCCGTCCCCTCCATCACGCAGCCATCTCTCCCCTCACCCCTTCCATCTATCTTTCCCACTGAAGGAGCAACGCTGTAGCTAACAGTCTCTGTGCTTTATTGCCAGAGACACAAACCGGTCAGGGGCTTTGTACTGGAGATGTATCGGCGTCCACATTTTCTTTTTTTTTTTTTAGTGTGATACAAGCAAATTGAATGCCAAATGGTGCAGAAGAGACAGATGAAAGATGGAATTTGTGTTTCTTTTTTGATGATCAAATGTTAATTTAGTTGAATGAGCAGAGCACGTGGACTTTATGTGAGTTCCAACATGGCACCCGATCTGTGGTTCGCTATTCGACAGTAGATCTGGCTTAATTAAAAAAGACTACTCAAATTAATTAATGGCTGATGGGTTTTCATATAATTTTGTCTGCTCTTTGGATTCATTTCAGAGTACTGTCATCTATATTCCTCTGATCTATCATCTATCTATCTATCTATCTATCTATCTATCTATCTATCTATCTATCTATCTATCTATCTATCTATCTATCTATCTATCTATCTATTATTAATGTCTTGGTTGGTCATTAGCAGAATAGTATTTCTGGAATCCTCTAGGCTGAATGTGGTTACAAGGAAATATACGTCAATTCAATTAACACCCTGGTGCCTGCTTGTTAGTCAGATCATTAGTGTTAATTATTACTCTTCTCCAGCTCAGTGGTGACATGAGACAAATAAAGAAAGAAAGAAAGCCGGGACAAGGACACAAAGTCGTATTTTTTGGCATGCAAAGCATAATTGAAAATATGTGTTAGTTTCCTCTCAAGGTGTACAGCAGTATAATGAAGAAGAATGTGAGTGTGTGGTACAACCGGGTAATGGCTTTTCTCCTCCTCACATGTCTTTCTTCTTTATTCCTCTTTCAATCACTCAATCCAGACAACCTCTGGGCCTTTGAAGCTCTGTCTTTAAAGGTATCTTTCAATTTGTAAAATCAAAGTGACTGAAAACCTGATCCGTTTCTTAGTCCACAGTCAGTTTGCAGCTGCCAGTCATCTATGATTGTGGCTTTGCATGATCAATTGATCTGTCTCAAAGGTTTAAATGCTTTTCACCTTTCAAAAGAGGGCAAGCATTGTTAGGAATGCTGCACAAAATGTGCCAGTCAGGTGCCTGACATGAAGACTTTGCATCAGTGAAATAGTGCACTGTATTGTACTATACAGCAGTAGGAAATGAGTGTGAGCCAAGTGAAAGTAATTTTATTATTTCCTTTTGCCTGGACTTGTTTGTTTTTCTAAGAGGTTGTTTCAGTACATGAAGAGGAGGAGATGCAGTTTTCTGACTTTGTAGGGGGGGGTGGGTTGGGGTAGTGGGGGTGCTCAGAGAAACTTCTATTGATTTCTGAGCGAATCCCTTGGCCCAAGCAGACTTGGCTGAAGTAGGAGGGACGACGGGCTGGAGAGACGGGACTTGGCAGGTAAACTCCTGTTGGCCTTCCATAAGTAACACAGCAGGACGCAGTGAGTGTGAACCTACACATTATTTACAGCTCTGTGAAACTCCATCCAATAACAGTGTCAATTAGTTTGCTCATCAGGGATGCAGGCCACTAGATGTACTTATAGATTGGGCTCTAGCTTTACAGTAATAGCAGAAGGGAAATGAAGTACCCACATAGTCTACAAAAGCCAAGGAGGACTTTAAAGGCTAAAGCACAGTGGAAGATGCCAAAGTGCTATAAGTGTTACCCAGAGCCACATACTGACAGAGTTCAGGCCAACCTGGGAATGGGCGGTTGGTTGCAGTCGATCACATCACCTCCCAAAACTGCGCCTACTGCCAAAAGACATTATCTTAGAACTTTATCAGGAACTAGTTGGAACTGTATTACTGTTTTCAGTCTTCTTCATGCTGGCCCGCCTACAGTGTATAGTCACAAGTATATATGTGAACTTTTGAGAGAAATACTCCACAGTTGGATTATATATGAAGCACCACTTATGCCTTGAGAGAACTGTTTAACCTCAGTGCCACACAATAGATGGTGAAGTGTGAAGTTGTCAAAGTCTGTCTCCCTGCATTGTTATGATGGCTTCTCTGCCCCAGTATTGATCCTGAAACATGGACCAAGCATTTCAGGAAGGAATTTATTGCATTTGTCACACTCATTAGGCAATGCACACCACACAGTAACATGTGCATGTATACATTGTGTAAATGCACACTCATGTTCACACACGCACACAGGCAGTCCTTTGGGATGGGCTGCCTATGGATCTGTTTGACTGCTGCTTGGAGGCAATTGTAGTCTATGTGTGCGAGTAGCAACAAATCAATGGCTGAGGTGTCCTACTCAGGGGTCAGAGAGGATACCAGGGAGGGTCCGGGGGACTATTTCTTGCCCTCATGATGGACACTGATACTCCTCAGTGCTCTGTGACGTTCATCCTCCCCCGGCCATTGCTCAAGGTGAAGGGATGATGGGAGGGGTAGTGAAAGGAGAAATGGAGGAGGATTTGGAGCTGGACGCAGCAGAGATGAAAGGATGGAGTGATTGATGAAGGAGTGATGGAAGAGTGTAGTTAGCTTCAGGATCAGGAGATTGTGACTGAGTACAGTCGCTGGCTCACTTTAAGGTGGCTGTCTGACTTAATTAAGGTTTACAGGTTACGCTAGGCTACTGCTTATATTACAGCGCTCATTACAAGCCCATTAGCCCTGGGCAGAGAAAATATTGTTGTCAGAACAATGAGTGAGAGGATTTTGGAAAGTCCTTGCCAACTCCATGCACCAGCTCTTCTACTTTATTATACATCTCTGTCTGTCCTCCCTCAGTCTGTCCTCCTTCTCCCTGAACATTGGCGTGATTGTTTGAGTGTGTGAACAGATCGAGGGTCTTTTTTTCAAAGGTGAGGGAGTGATTATATGAGTTAAAAGCTTCTCCGAGACCAGACTGATTACCCCCCTCACGGTCAATCTGCGCCACTGAGCCTCCTGCCTCCCTGGCTGGCAATGATTCAGGTCATAATCACATTGTATCAGTGCTGATGATGTGTGTTTCAGCTTCCGACCCCTCTGAAAAAGGCTATCAGTTCCCCCGGAGCCCCACATGGCAGTAAATGAAGTAAGCAAGTAATCTACCCACAGTGATAGCATTTTCCAAAGAGTGCAAATGATGTGTGAGGGAGCAGGCGAGACTGGTGCCAGGACTGGCTCGGTTTCTGCTACCCTCACACTTTCTGGCCAAGGAAATGCCACATTGAGAGCAAGTTCACACTTTTTCATTACACCGGGGCAGCTTGGCTCCTTTGGGGCAAGGAGATGGAGAAAAGGGAGCAGGGAGGGTATGAAGGGGGGGGGGGGGGGGGGTGTGAAAAGAGGGAGGTTGTGGGTTAAGGCAGCCAGGTCTCCTAGGCATTGCATTCATATTTGACGATTCTGCAGTACATGATTTATGCCCAATGCCAATGAAGAAGTAGGACGTTCACATTGAGCTCCTGCACTTGCCGTCACAGCTTGTAGCAGTCAGACGCCATAGTGGCAGGCACAAATTAATCTCTTCATGGTCTTGCCTTGGATATATCAGTTTCATTACCTGCTGTGGCAGTTAGGTTGTTGTGAAATGATATCATGGCAAAATTGTCACCATGTAGGACACCATATAAAAAACAAAACAGACAAAACAATAAAAAATGAAACAAAACAAACAAATACAACAAGTGCCAAATAAAAAGTTACATTTAGTTGCATCCCTGCCACTTTATTTATGGATATTAGAAAAATCAGAAAACAAAAGAAGAGACCATTGTTTAAGTTTGTGAGCCCACAGACATTATTGACCATTTTGTAAATGAATGACTTTCTGAAACAGCACTTGGATTTAGCACTAGGAGTTAGGAAATGGAAGTTATGCAGTGAAGCGATGCCACCACAGATAAAGATTTACAGCAAAACTTTCAAGACACACACGTGACATAATATAGCTTAACCAATTTCACTGGTCAAAAACAGCTTTGTTTAAACTCTAAACAGCTAATTGTGCTGCTGATTTAACTTTGTTAGCTCCTCCCTGTTATTATTGCTCACTAACTGGCAAGAGAGAAACAAAATTGCCTCAATCTAAAGTGTATCTGTTCTCTTGTAATGATCTGTTATGATCTATAGTTTTCTTGTGTAGGGTAAAACCATGGGTAAAACTGAATTATTCACCAATATGCAGTTTAGCAATTTTGTCAATGACACTGTTGCCAATAAAGCTCATTGGAATCTGAATTAGCCAATCAGGTGACAGCAGCGTTTGATTGTTACAGGTGCCACTCTGGAGTTGCGACGTGCCACTGTAACTGCCACCGAGCGATAAAAACAAACAAACAAAAATTAACGTAAATGTTGTTAAAACAGTGAGTATCCACTGCACTGTCAAATATGTGAAATAAGACCCTTCTCTGTCGGGAGCTCACAGCTGTGCCCTCAGGAGGAGCTGTTCACCAAAATACGCTGAAAGCTCTTTGAAGTTGGTGAGTCATGAGGCGAAATCAATTAGTTGTACGCCTACGAGCGCAGTTAGCTAACTGTTTCTGTTCAAGTAATAGGCCTATAGCCCCCCCGTGTGTGTGTGTGTGTGTGTGTGTGTGTGTGTGTGTGTGTGTGTGTGTGTGTGTGTGTGTGTGTGTGTGTGTGTGCGCGCGCGCGTTTTCCCAGTGTTTAGCTGTATCTTCAGGAAGTTGGTAAATATACAATATAATACAATATAATAAAACAGTCGATGTTTTACATATGATGGGGTGACTGTTCTGTGTATTTTGAGTTAAAGGAGATACTTGTAGATGGCAGGATATGGAGGGTGATTTTATTATAGTGATTCATTTCATTCATATAATGTATATTTATATTTTCCAAGAGAATCTATTCAATGCTTATATTGTAAGTAGTCTTATAAGGTAATTGATTAAGGATAATAAGTTCTGGCCTTCAATCAATTTCCATTTAGGTCCAGCAATGTTTTGTTTCATATGAATCCACAAACTAGATTATTTATGGGAATGAATGAGGGACAATGTTTTTGCTTTGGGGGCAAAATATCAGTAGTTTTAACACTGATTTTCATAAAACTCATTGCTTATGTGCCAATTTTGGGATAATGTAGCTGCACTGTGTGCAAATGATCACAGCCCATGATGTGGCGCTGAATGCTTTCCCATATAAGAGGAACAACACTGGTAAAGGTTTCACTTACCTTGGTGGTTTGACCCCATAAAGCACCATGCCCCATTGTTAATGCCAGTAGAAGCCTTGTGCTACTAAAGGAGGAGAGTGTGGATGTCAGTGTTGGCTGTACTTTACTGTAACTGATCTCTAGGAGCTGAGTTTCATTTTCATAGCTGTGATCATGTCTAAACTATATTTGCAGGACACCCTACAGAATTGTCCAATATTGACATTGTGTTTGACAAAAAAAGTCTTTAACAGAGGTGACAGGATTGAAATGTCTATTTCATCAGTGTTTTGGACTGATGAGGATGACAGCAGTTAAACATGTAGTAGGTGGAGTATGTTCATATCTGTGTGTTCATATCTATGACTGTATCTGTCCTCTGGTCATGTGATAGTGCATACTGATTTTAAGCAAGTTTTCAAGTGTGAATGCACTAAGTGTATGACAAAATAAAGTGCAATCAAAGATGTCAGTTTGCATTCAAAATCGGCTTGATTTTCTGACGCTAACTGACATTCATGTCCCACAGAGCATTGCTCAAAGGAAATTAAGGAGCTGCTCACAGCTGCAGAAAAACAAATTGTGTATGGTAGGGATACCGCTCCAGGAGCACCCCGGAAAACAAAATTAAGTATTAAATCTAAACATTTTGAAATCTAAGTAAACATTTTACTTTCTCTTCATGAAATTTAAATTGGCAGTGGAGAAGCGATGTCTGTCGACACAAGTATCATTTCCTGTTAGCATAGAGCAGTACATTCATTTGTTAGGTACTAACAATTTTTTGTATACGATATGGATTTGGGCCAGTAATCGTGTTAATTGTGTGCCTAAAACAAGTGCTTACACATGGTTAGAGAGAGGGCCAGGATCAGATGTGTGTGTTTCAATATACAGGACCTGTAAACTTGAAACACATACTAGACACATTCTAGAGATTGATCCATAGTTTTGGTAATGGAGAGCCTGGGCCACAGTGAATGTAAATGGCTTCTGTCACCGCAGCTATACAGTACGTTCCACTGCACACTCTGTCTCACTCACTCTCTCTCTTCCATGTAAGACTCTTTAATTACATGCCAATTCAACACAGTGGAGATGGAGAGCCTCAGCCCTATTTCCTAGTACGCACACTTTACACACTTAAAAATTATCATTAAGAAATAGGACATGAGTAGAGTGCAGTTGGCATTGGTGAAGAGAAAGAAGTCGGGAAAGGAGAGGAGGGAAGAATGAAGGGGTGCAAAGGGGAAAGCAGGAATTTCTTCTCTCTGGAGCTGAAATCAGTGTGTGAGATCAGGCTGTTTTAGGTTTCTATCAGATGATGCAGAGGATCATCTCCTCACAGTGGGAAGGCTTCCCCCACTGCTGTGTCAGCAGGCTCCGATTACAGTGGCTTTTTGTTGTGTTTCAAACAATTTCATCATGCCCCGCCCCCCCCCCCCCCCCCACACACACACACACACAATTTTGCACTTGGTATGCAATGCAGCAGTAGCAATTTGTACGTGTTTGGATTCCTATTATGGAGTTGTTAAAGCTTTTTCGCCTGTGGCCTGCAAATTCTTATTAAGCCATACATTAAAGAGCACAGAATCACATTTAAATGGAGTTCATGTTTCTCTTTTGTTTGCCAGTGTTGTGTTTGTTATTAATTTATTCTCAATGCCCAGTGCATTGCACATTAACAAATAAATCGTGTTTGTGATTGTAATGCAAAATGCTTGTTTCTTATTCAGAGATGGGGCCAGCATTTGTCAAGTAAACCAACAACAACAAGCCCAGAGAGAGAGAGTAAAAGGGAGAAAAACAACCACCAAAATGGAGCCATTCCCTCCTATTACCCTCACCCATTTGAGAAACAAACAAACAAACAAACCCAAAACAACAATGGCATTTCCACAGTCTTAGTATTTCATTACAAGCTGACGCAGAAAATAGAAGGGGAATTAGACAGCAGTGTGAGTGATTGAGTGATTTGCTTGGTGGCCATTGGAAATCATTAGGTTAGGGGTGCTGGGACAAGGGAGGCTATGGGGAGGGCTGTGTCTTGACACCAGTACTACAGTCAGCCACTTCAAAGGTCATGACCTTGTACAGACTCCATCACTGTCTGTCTTTCTTACTCTGAAAAGCAAGGCAGGATTGACCAGGGACTGTCCAAATCAGGAGGAAGAGATTCATGAGAGTCATGAGATTCATAAGAGTGGTCAAATACTAGTTGTATGTAAATGTGCAGATGTGAAAGCATTTACAAACGTGTGCAGACACTTTAGGTTTAGAGCAGCAAGGCAAAACAGGTTACAGGTCAATCAATGGATCAATGAGTGACAAGGCAATTTAACCAGCTTTTTCATGCAGTCTTGCAGAGGTTACAGTGGTGACATATCTAAAGTGCAGGGGTTATTGAAATTGCGAAAAAGATACACACGTGCACACACATGCTCATGACAAAAATGGATGGTGAATGTTTCTGTGGGTAAAAGTGATCTCACAAGAAAGAAGGAAAACGGATATGAATATTGTCCATGAAAAGACACTTAATACATCACCAACCACTGAATACATGTGGCTGTTGAAATGAGATCCAAAATGCAGTGGCTGCTAATAAACCATCTTCAGAGTGGCAGAAATATGATGCATGGTAACCCATATGAACCTCATTAATAGAACACAAGCAAATCTATTTATTCAGACAGTCAGGGGGAAAATGATTGCCTCAATACTCCATCTGGTTTCTCTCCATCTCTCGTCCTCGCTGTCTTCTCTTCTCTTCTCTTCTCTTCTCTTCTCTTCTCTTCTCTTCTCTTCTCTTCTCTTCTCTTCTCCAGTGAATTTGATGGATGTGTGTGTGTGTGTGTATGTGTGCATGCATGGAGGCATACTTGTATCTTGCAGTAATGCAGTCACCCTGGAGAGTTTTAACATTTTAACACTACGTCCTGTCTTCTTCTCTGTGAATACCTCCCTCCTTCCTCCATCGCTACACTGATCTCATCCACCCCCCACCCCCACCCAATACTCTCCTGTAGTCCTGTTTCTTTTGTTCCTCCCTTCCGCTCTTGTCACAACCATTCAGGGTGGGGATGCTGGCCAGGCCAGGCTGCTAGGAGCTTTGGACAGGACATACTGGGGATGGGGAGGCTGGACAGGCCTGGCAGTTCATCCAAAGAATTCTCTGCTCATCTCCTCCTTTTATGTTGTGGTGTTATTTTTTGCTCCTCTCCCCATGCCACCATAGAAAACTGTCCATATGTAGCCTGGTATATTGCACGCTTGCCTGTTTTCATTAACTTGCTCAGATTTTTTCCAAGAAATATTTGCAAGGAGTTTTGTGTTTTCAGTAATTTGTGAGGCCCTCTATACATATCTGGTTTCTTCATGTTTTTAATTGCTCAGTAATTGCCCAGTTACTTTGTAGTAATTTTCATTTCTGTCCCAATATTCATTGTTGATATTTCTCTTAAATCTCTCACGATGTTGTGATGTTTTTAAATGTTTTATATGTTACTTATGTTTGTTTAATCCTCATTTTAATGTATCTGATTCTTATGAGATTTATATGTTGTTTACCTCTATTGCAGGTTGTGCATTCCTCACCTACTGCGCCCGAGAGTCGGCCATCAAAGCCCAGAATGCCCTCCATGAACAGAAAACACTGCCAGGGGTAAGAGTCTGTCTCTCTCTCTTTCACTGTTTCTTTCTCTCCCCCTCCTCTTCTCACTCTCTCTTTTTTTCTCTATGGTGGTCAGCCGTGCCATCTGCACCCGGCTGCACACCAGCCGGCATTCTCCTTGTATAGTCCCAGAGATGAAAAACACTTTGGAAAGCAATTCAATCAATAGCTCAGTCTTTTGAAGGCCTGGTTTCAACTTTTCCATGTGCCTGTCCTCTAGGGGATATTGCCAGCATTGATCCGACCCACTCTGCCTCATACTTTTGAAGCAATAGCATAGAATGACAGTTTTTTGGGGGCAATGCTCTGCATTTCCGGATAAGTTGATGTCAGCAGAAAATATATCAAACAGAGTTTAGATTCATTCATTTAATTTGATAAAGAGAAAACCACTCTATTGCTCTTTCATTTGTGCTTATTGAGGTATTATTCACCTACATTTATATTTATGTCATTTGTTTTATGTCTGTGTATTTGTGTGAATGTACACCTCTGTGCAAAGGTGTGTCTGTATGAGATCCTATTAGTGTCAAGACAATGACAGAGGGAAAGGAACAGAGTGGGTAGAAGTGGCTCCCTATAGAGGCAGCATGGCTTAACATGGTCAGACCAAGTCCGCACCAGGGAGAAACATCAGTAAAGATTAACTCACCCACCACCCCTCACCCATAAGACTCCCTCTGATGGAGGACAAAGAGCTGAGAAACCCAGCCCACATGTTTCATATTAAACATGCAAATACAACTACCACCAACTCCGAACATTTTTCTGGTGGCTTTCTTGAGAAACAAGTTGTTTCGTTTATCCTGCAAATTAGCCAAGCATGAGGCTGGAGGACATTATTCTCCTCTTTTTCCTCTGCATTTGAATAATAAGATGGAAGACAGAGGGAGAGGAAAAAAGTTATTGCACATAATGCCAGAGGATGTGTTCATGAGAGGATAGGAATGTGTTAAAAAAACAAGGATTTGATTTGTTTTTATGTTTTTGTGTGTGGTCTGGCTTTCTAGTAAGTTTCTCTCTCATGTCTCATAGTCTTTAATATAACTGCTGAATGTATAGATTAGGGGCATGAGGGCACAGACACAGACGATTACTAGTCTCATGCTCTTTCCTGCTCCCCCTCATAGCTCCCCCTCCTTTTCTTAGTGTGTTCTGAGTGAAGAGCAGATCTTCAAACCATCTGGACTCTTGACGGGTTTAACAATCATCCGAATGGAGGACTATAAGTAGCATCACTTAATGTTTATAGAAAAAAATAACATTTAATGATTGTAAAGCCCTGATGCATAGAGTATGTACAGAATGAATAAATGCAGCCTTGTGGCATGTTGCATTTTTCCACACATGCCCTCTGAAAGCTTCTTCATTCGTGTGTGCACATGCACACACATCCAGTGATTCTGAAAGTTGCCGTGTTATCACTCGTGAGAAATAAAACCCTTTTCTTGTACCTTTCAGTCCTGCTTTAGCCCTCCTGCTGACTTCCCCTCTACCCCACCCAGTCCTGTCCACCCCACTTCCGCCTGTCTCCCCTCTCTCCCACTGCTCCACTGCCGCTGCTCTTCCTGAGACAGAGCGTGTCATAGAAATGTAACAGGCAGACATTGATGGGTGTCAGGCCTCACAGACGAGGCTGCTCTGCTGTTCCCTTCCCTTCAACTTCACTCACACACGCAAACACCATTGGTTCAAGGAAACGCTGGCAGCGTGTGCTGTAATACTTAAACCCCACATATCACAAGCAGGTACAATATTAGCTTCACCTAATCACTGTAGTCTGCTGGCTTCCCTAAACACCTTGTAGACCTTTTTTACATGCTGATGGAGCAACTGCTGAAGAAGGATTTATAAATAAAAATGGTCAGTTTTAGGAAGCATAATTTTCAGCAATATAACTTAGAAAATACATGCTGCATTGTGTGTTTTTGTGTTTGACTGCCTCCCATTGCTTACCCTGTCCTTCTCTCTTGGGCCTCCCTGCTCCTAAATCTTTTGCGATATGACCCCTGTTGCCTCACTGCTTGATGGTAACTAGATATGCCAGTTGTTTGTTTGCAGAATCCTGCTTGATATGCAGTTTGCCAGGGGCTATGGTGTAATTAATGTAAACTATGAATTCTCCAGAGATGAGTTATGAGTTTTTAATGTCTGCGTTTTGTCATTAACCCCTGCATTGCTGCTCTCTGGCAGGGGGCTTTGACGGGCGCAGCTACTCATCAATATATGTTATTTAAAATTTTTGAGTCTGAATTAATGTTAAACCACCAAAATCCTTCTGGACTTCACTTGTTGTAAATAACTAGAACCATGTTTGAAAATTGTACCATCTAACAAGCTCGGCTCTTTACTGAACTCCAAGCACAAACAAAACAAGCCCCCACCCCTCATACACACATGGCTGCATACACATGGACACCATCATGCACACACTCATTACCACACACATAGAAACACACTTGAATTTTATGAGATGAGTATTTCTGAGTAAGTCTCCAGCTGGAGCGCCCACGTTCACACCCTGCCTCTGCTGTGATGTCCTTGGGCAAAGCATTGAACCCCTGACGACTACCTTGTTAAGGCGGACAAGAGAAAATGACTAAATTTTAACTGGTAATATTTCAGTCCTGGTTGATTTGGCATTACCTGTGGTTACTGGTGGTAATGGCAAGTACAGCAGAGCCTAGAAATTACAGTTGAACTGGCCCCGAGGGCAGCAAACATGTTACTTTATCAGATATTCAGAGAAAGACGAACAGCTTATGCATCTGCTTTGTGCAAAACGTGGGTTGATAAAATTCATGTTTTAATATATTGAAGAACACAGTCTACTATGTAATCTGTCCTTTTACTACTGAACTCATGATTGGATGTTGTTGGCTTTTGATGTGTCCATCACTTCTAGTACGTGTATGGATCATCTCCTTTGGTTTGCTCGTGTGTGTGTACTTTGAATTCTGTGCAGGAAACAATACTTGACCAAAACAATAAAATCTACTTTATACTGCAGAGAGGTATAAAATTCTATAAAGCTATAAAATTCCAAAACATTGAATTTATATTGTCAAAGAAATTCTGGCTGTAAGTTTTATTAAAAATGTGGTTTGATATATTAAAATCTTAAGGATTATAACTTCAAGGATTTTTTTTATAATTACAGTCTTTGTGATGAATCCAGTGATTGTTATGGATACTAATATGTCTGCATGAACTTGGATGCTAGCATGGAGACACTGTTTGCTACACACACAACCCAGTGTCCTCTTATTATTAGAAAGAAGTGCCGGTGTTCTTGGATGTTATTATCCGTGTCCCCCTGTTACACATTAGCTGCTGAAGGGAACAGTATGGCCTAATGGAAGTGTACTGGACTGGAATATAGATTCCTGTGGTGAAGTGTGATGGGAGCCTTGGGGACACGAGTGCCTGACATAAGTTTGGCCACTGAATAGGAGAAGCTCTGACAGTTTACCAGGTGTGCGTTGCTTGGCTCTATTAGCTGTGTGTATTTGTGCGTGTGTGGTAAGCTGGCTTTGCATTGCAGCCAGCCCTATGTACATACAGATAGCAGTGCATAAAGGTGGGAAGAAAAACATGTGCACATGGCAGCGTGCCGTGATCACACACCGCCCACGACAGTGAGGCTTGAATATATTATTTGTGTGCTGTTTCGTGCTTGTTTGCTGCTGATGGAGATGCACTACTTTTTATGTTACATAACCATATGAGTGCTTTTGTGTATGTGAATATGCTTGTGTGTGTTAACTTTAAAACCCGAGCGTCAGTCTTTTTCTCTCACCAAGTAAAATCTTAGCGTCCCTTGATGACTTGGACACTAAAATGTTTTCCTGACGATCCCTTTATGACGTACTTATTCTTTTTGAAAAACGTACAACAGAAACAGGCCGACAGTTAAGGCCCATGGTGGCTGTTTCTACAGCAGTTGGTGAGTGTGCTTTTGTCACAGCTCTCTACACAAGTCCGCAGGAGATTTACTCCACCCAGCTCAGCATCATGACAAAATCCTGCATCCTTCACACTATCCACCCAACCATCCCCCTCCCTCAATCCTCAACCCCCCCTCCTCAAACTCTCTGTCCTCTCACTGCCACTCCTCAAATCCAGCAGATCCAAGAAAATCTCAGTTGCTGCAGCAAGTCTATTCGCCGTAGCATAGAAAAACATGCCACCCTCCCCTTTTTGTCATGCTAGCATTGTGTACAACAGTGATTGTCTTGGAGAGGCATTGGTGGAAATGTGTTTGCTGCATGCATTTACTCCTAGTATTAGTACAGCTCGACCTGGGGGGAGTGTAAGAGGCTGGCAGTGATTCAGGAGGCAGGTTTATGGAAATAGCACCCGCATTAAAAACCCAATGAGAGCAGGGAGAAGATTATGCTCTGGCACACACATGTGGGCTCCTGCAATGTCAACACTCTAAGTAGATCCCCTCCCTCTCAATTGCCTCCGTCTCCCTCTGTCTCCATTTCTGTCTCTCTCGCTCTCTCACTCTTGCGCTGTGGCCTTTGCTACACACATACCTGCTGTGTGAGTGCACGTAGCTGCTTGTGTGTTTGTATGCATGTGCATGCATGTGTTTGCGAGGATTTGTAAGTGTAGTTGTGTGCATGTGCCAGTGCACAGCTCAGCCATAATAAGATGTATGAGGAGCGAGAAGCAGTGCCTGGCTGTGTTGTGGAGAGTTGCCGACCTTGTGCTGTGGAAATGAGGCTGGCATGCCACGGCGCCGTTCCTCGACACGCCGTAAAACGCCCAGCCTTTCTCCATTGGGTTTTGTGCACAAACACATGCACACAAACACGTACACAGATGCAAACAAAACATATACACTCATACTTTTGAGTGCGTGCATGCTTACCCACCTGTTTATCAACTACAGCCAAGCTTTCCTGTGTGCCGGCCGAGCTGCCGCAAAGGCTGAATAATTCAATGCTACACTCTGTGAAGGTTGGCGGTGTGTGAGAGTAGTGTACTGTATGATTATGTGTGTGTGTACTGTATGTGCCTGTGTTGTGGGGGCGGGAGTGGAGCGGAGAGGACCGGTCAGCATGAAGCCAATCGTTGCTGGCAGGATCGGAGGCCTTGTAGTCAGGGAGAGGGGACTCGTTAGAATTTAGCCTATGGGTAGCACAAATGTGTGTGTGTGTGTGTGTGTGTGTGTGTGTTGTCAGGAAGAAGATCATAGTGGAGTGGAAGTTGAAACAGGCATGATCAAGGTCTTTTTTCTTTTTTAAAAAATATTTTTTTCTGCTGTATGAATTATACAGAGAAATGTGTTGTGAATTTAACATTTGAGTTTAAAGTAAAATGGTGTTGCATCTTTGCTGCCCAACCTATTATACTATGTTATTCCTTTTTCATATTAGCCTTGGGTGCTCAGATGTTTTATTTGGGTTTCACTCTTTTAAGATCTCTGTGCCTCTGTGATGAACAAACACATATGTAAGGACCCAGATGTCTTTTAGAACATTTCAACACCCTCCGTTGGTGGGAGTTTTCTCTTAGGAAAAATACCACCAACTGACCTCAGCACTACAATAAGTTCAATGGCTGCAGCTGATCTCAGAAGCTACAAAAGTTTGCCTCTGATCTCTATGTTTTATAACCTTTGTTGATACACTGAGATGAGAAAAAAAGGGCTTTGTAGATCCTGGTACTCAAATGGTTTTATATCTGTAGCCTGGCCTTTCTCTGAACTTATTACCCAAGTCAAATCACACTGATGAATTGAAAGAGCAGTGGTGTCATAAAAAGTCTGGAGCTGTTGCGAGTAGAAATTTTTTTATTATGATTTCTACATATTATAGGTTGCTACAGGTATTACTACAGTGCCAGCACCAGTATTTAAGCATAACAAAACTAGTTTTCTCTTATAGTTTGTGTGTGTCTGTTTGTTTGTGTGTGTGTGTGTGTGTGTGTGTGTGTGTGTCTGATGTAATGGCATATTGGTATAATGTACACACAGTAAAGAAATGCTGTACTAGAGTGCTCCTAAGGGAACTGAATCCCCATACCCTTAGAACGTACACACGCACACACACACACACACACACACACACACACACACACACACACACACACACACACACACAAATATACACACCCGTTAAGCAGAGGGGCTAGAAATAGACTGAAACACACAGGGTAACTGTTAGAGCCATCACGATGTTGCTTGTTTTCCACCTTCTGTCTCTCTCTGTCCCGCTGTTGCTTCTATGGTACCCCTTTAAAACACACACACATGCACCTCTCCTTTGTTCGGCTCGTTTTTCTGTGTGGTAGATTAGCCACATATTTAGAGAAGCCTTCTTCTCCCCAGGGGATTGGCTTCCAAGGGTATTTGGAAAAAAGAGCAGGATCTGCACTCTGCACCTTTGGAGAATAAACAACATCCACTGAAACAATGAAAATGTGTTTCATCATGAAATTTCATTTCATTTCATACATATTATACATACAAATTTACTATATTCATATGCAAAAATATCCACTGCCATTACAGGAGAAGTCGTCTACCAAAATTTCAAAGGTTGAAGAGCTCGCTTTGAGTTAGAGATGACCGTATTTTGACCCCAACTGTGACATTAGCACTGACGACATTACAATGCTGCTCCCCCTCCCACTGCTCAGGGTATCTCGCTAACCGACTCTTGGGGGGAGACATTGCTTGAAATACCAAAATAATCCAGTGCACACCCCGCCCATTAAGCCACTTCACAGTGAGAAGTGTGCTATTTTTTCTGAGGTACAGGTTAGCAAAAAAGCTGAATTATTAATGTTTTTGATATTTTTAGCCTGTTTAACCTATTTCTGGTTGTGGCTGGAGACTGCTCGCCCGCCTGTCTGTGAGATTCAATCATGTGACACGGCTGTGATCTGGGTTATAGAGCTGTGTAATGGGGAAAACTGTGTAAGTGTGTAGGTAGGCTTCTTTTTGACTTTGATTGTCATTGCCTGTATACCAGACTAACAGTTCAGGTGATCTAATGTCAGCTTGGCACTGTGAAGCATCACCTGTACCAGTGGGGCCGAAGCAGATGAGTCTGGTTTTATTCCAGCCCGGCGGACATGGCTGTGCAGAGGCCCAGATACCGACTGACAATCCATCTGTGGGTCCCTGTACAGACTTGTACAGGTGTGCCACTGCCCGCAGACACAAAGAGAAAGAGTGGGAGTGAGCGGTGGGGTGCGCACATGGATGATAAACTATGGCCCTGAATATAGGCGTGTGTAAGTGTCTTTGTGTTAGTGTGTGTCCTTGTGTGTATGTTAAAAGAAAGTGGAGAAAAAATTTGCTTACAAAAACTGGATATCCAAATAGACAAGACATCAGTTTAGGATGTACAGGCAAGTGTAGCTGAGAACATGTCACTTTACTCAGTAATAAAGGACACACTTAAAACGCATCACCCAATGTGGCTAATCGGAGCTGACATCTCACTGGCTGGACCATGTGCCTTTGGGAGAGAGAGGGGGATGAGTAAGGATTGTGTGAGAGATTAGAGGGGGATGAAGTGACAGAATAGTTGAAATATTGAGAAAAGAGGAAAGGAGGGAGAGGGTGGCACAGGGTCATGTTGACAGCCTGAAGTTATACCTTCACAGTTAAAACAACCCTTCCCTTGTCTGTGTGTGTGTGTGTGTGTGTGTGTGTGTGTGTGTGTCTGTGTGTCTGTGTGTCTGTGTGTCTGTGTGTCTGTGTGTATACACACACAGCATGTGCTGTATATCTGTGCTCGATTGAAATGGCACACTTGTGTGGTGGAACCAGAGGGAGCTCATTTGTAAGGCAGATCTAGCCGTGCTTTGGTGTAGTGTCCACAGAGAGGGTTAGGGGACTGCACAGCATGACAGCCAACATTTGTCAGCAAAAATCAGGACTAATGAAATACAGTACACATGGCTGGAGGGCAAGGAGAGGAGTGTGACTGACAGGAGGCATGAGTGGAAACAGCCCGTGGTAGCCCTCCATCATGGCTACCAACATATCAGCAAGGCAAACTGATTTGTTTTAAACCCCAGCCCTCTTCCCATTCCAGATAAGGGCAGCAGCATGAGGCATAGGGTAGAGGAGAGGAACAGTGTGTGAGGGTCCCTGGGGGTAATGACACGGAATACAAGTGTATGGGGAGTGCTAGTGATGGGCCTGCTCATGTGGAAGTGGCTATTTGCATTGCAGAGCAGGGCTGACAGTAGAGCTCACTCAGAGAGCCAGTGTCAGGGTGATCGCTAGCGGTGAAATCTTCTCTCGTCTGCCCCGCAGACACTGGATATAGCTGAACTAGCACCGGCAAGATCAAACATATTGGCACATTGAACACTTCTTTGTGTTAGGATTCTGCAAGTGGTGTTTTTCATTTTCGTCAAACTTAGATTTTACCTGACACTTCATTTAAGTGGTTCTGTTGTGTCCATCATGGGAACCTTAAAGCCTTTCATATAGAAAATTACAATAAGATGGATGACTTCAGAATAGCTGGGAATATAAGTTTTATAGTTATTGCCAAAAGCTATAGTCTGTGGCCTCTAAACTTTTTCAGTCTCAGCCGCAATAAGAGACAGCTTTTAATAATTCAAAGTAACAGTATACTAGATGTCTTCCAGGAAGCAAGCTCGCATATAGGTGAAACACTAAATTCCCTTCCACCCCTCACTCCCACCACAACTCCACAACCATGGCAGGGCTGAGTCCTATACTTGTGCTGGGCTTGTAGGGACACACACATCACTGAGTTGTGTTGTTGTTCGCAACAGAGTTTTAATGCACTGTGCCGAGCTTTGTATTTATGTGTGTATATGTCCGTGTATGAGTGTGCAGAAAACAGAGACTGGATGGTCGTTCACTCTTGTCGTGGCTCCCTGCACAGCGGTGCCACACATGCATACAGGTATGTGTGGCACATTTTGGAGGATGCAGTTTAGAGTCATGCTGCTCTGCGGGGTTCGCCAAGTGTGCATCCTTTTAATGTGCTTTCTGAAAGTTCTCAGACAGAAGGTGGTTCTGTGAAGTCAGCTTGGAGATAGAAAAGAGAAAATGGAAAAGATGAAGATATGTGGATTAGAGAGAGAGAGACAGGAGAAAGAGTAGGGATGGGTCAAAAAGAAGACGATGACACTGAAATGAAAAATAAGAGGAAAGATATTTGAATCACTGAGTTGTGAAGATTAAGAAATGAGATGGAGGGAGTGCGATAGAGGGAAATAGAGAGTGGGAGGTACTGATGGAGGGCCTCACTGCCTGATCAGGACTGGTGGTTTTAACCTGTACTGTATGAATCAGGAGAAAAGCAGCACAGCTGTGGTCTTTCTTTCGTTGAGTCCCATGATGAAATCCAAAGGCGTCCAGTGTGGTGCTCACTCACTGAATATCCACTTGCCTCATAGGATATACATATATATATATAGTATATATATATGTGTGTATATATATATATATAAAAGCCAGAAAAGCAGACAGGAGAATTAAAATAAACAAAATATTTAAAGACCAGAGCAATCATCCAGCTTTGATCCCTGCACATCCCCTGGATAATCCATGTTTTTCATATGGAACCATAGCCCATTGTTTGCTCCGTTTTGTCAATATCTTAATATATGATATTGACGGGGACCATAAAACCTCTTGCAGCAATTCTCTCAATAAAGCACACACCCAAAGCACTTACTCCTGTGCCTCTGTTTTTATCCTTGTGTACTAAATTTATGACAGAGTATTTACTCACCAAGTAACTGTGGTAACTTGGGAATCAGTCTTGCCCTACAATATGCCTCAGCAGAATGGGTATATAAAAGTTGTCATTATAATGCTGGTATGCTCAATTACACTGTTTGTGTGTATAATGATAAAAAGTAGTGGTCTTAGTGTACAGTAACAACATACAAGTGGCTGTATAAGTTTATTAAAATATGTATATCTGTGATGAATGGAAAATATATGCTTTACATTGTTACATTCCCAATTTTATGAAACATATTTTATTGACTGCCTGTCTGGTAGATCTTTCAATGGCAAAAGCCAAATTTGAGATGATTTTCTTTTACACTTTTGTCAGTGTATCTCAATCAGCTGCGCTGGCTTCTGAAGAGCAGTCTGTGAATAAAATGTATGTGAATTTTGATCCAGACAAAAATGTGCAGTTTTAAACTTGTTTCTGTTTCCTCTACAATTGCATTGCAGGACAGATGGGTTGTACCATAGTCCACAGCATATTGATATCCACCCACTGATAATTATAAATCATGAGAAAACAGTAGCTTTTCGTGCCACTTCTTGTCGTCTAAAAAAATCCTCAAAGTTAGGAAATCAGGGAAATATATTTGAAATATGAGGAAATGGGTACTTCATTTTCTAATTTAGTTTGCTTTAATAAGGGAGTGCCAGGCTTGCTCAAATTACCTACTGGGAAATAAGTGTTTACACACGTCTGCAGTTTGATTGTTTGATTGTGCACAGCTGTTGCAGGAGATGAAGCTCAGCCTGAATATAAATGGCAATACCTCGGATTTTTAGAGGTGAATGATCTTGAACTTGCCCTGTTGTCATTTTATTTCTAGCTCCTTTTTATGAAAAAACATACTCCTCTTTGCTGTTTGTTTTATGGCATTCAGTATATTAAATGTCTCTCTAAATCGGTTTGTATATTTTAATAGTTATGCAAGATTTTACATGAATATGAGTCCATGGAACATGCTCTCTGACAGACATGCATAAGGATGCACATGTGTCTAAGTGTTTCTATGAGGTATGCTAAAGCTGTCTCTCATCATCATCACAAAACATCAGTAATGGGACTCTGCTATGGCAGCGAGGGCTGCCACACTGCTTAAATGAGTGTGTACACACACACACACACACACACACACACACACATAAATGTAGACTGAAGCAAAGATGTGCGCAGGCACAATCCATTAGGCGCCGGGGTAGAGGAGGAGACAGCACATTTATTTACAGAGTTTATTTTACCTGTTTTTCTTGATTCATTATTTATGAATCTATCAATCTGTATGACACTACAGCAGCATATAGAGTTTGGCTGCTTTCCCACCTATTCTGCCATCTGCCAGTTTCTATGTGTCTGTCTGCCTATCTGGCCTTACAAGGCCTCTTCTTTGCCCATCAAACTCTTTCTCCCTCCTTTCTCACTTTCTTTCACTTTATTCTGCCTCTCATCTCTTTCTATCGTACATCTTTGTCATCAGACTAGTTCCTTCTATTCTTTGATCTTTTATTCCGTCTCTAAAACATTTTAAATTATGATGATGACTTGCAAATTTATCTCAGATTAATTTGATGGGTTCAGCTTGTACCCATGGGTGTGCTTTTACTGCAGTGTTATTAATATATTCCTGAAAGACTACTCTTCAGTGCCCCTCTTTCAAGATTGGAAAAGGACAGAGCATGGTGTCCAACCCACTTCTTCATCTACTCTTCCATTGCTACGGTTCTAACTAGCTCCTCCCTAGTCTTCTCTTGTACTACAATTTGACAGGCTTAAAGCTACTATCTGGGTTTTTTGACCACTATTGGTGCTCTAAAGCAAAGGTTTGATGAGAAGTCTCCTTGGTATTTGTATTAGATGTTCTAAAATGACGTGCATAAGGTTACACATGCCATGCTATGAGTATGAGGGTGACATAACACACATTTCTGTTGCCTGTTGAGGGCGCTAAAAGTTGGGGTTGTTAATGGAATATTAGTGTGCAAATAAAAAAGGAGAAGACGCAGTGAACAGTGAAGGTTTTAGTGAAGGCTTTGCAAGTGCTTCATGAAGTAGTAAATGCATTCAGTGTTTGTCAGACCTTAAATATACATAATCTGTTGGTGAAAAATGCTGTACATAAAGCAAACCAGAATTGTGAACATTTAAAGCTCTATAGGGGACTGTTAACTAACTTTACACTGGATGAATGGGAAGTCATCGGTGGGGCAGTGAAAGTCTGTCATGTCCACTTACACATCTAAAAGCACTTAGGCTGTGTCTGCTGTATGAGCAGGATCTGATAATGCCAGATTTATTATAGTGTCGGTACATAGTAAGAGCCCTGTGGGTATAGGCTGGCCAGCTATCGTTGCACTGCCAGAGTATATTTCAGGTTGTGGCAAAGAAGAGAAAATAAAAGCCTTTTCTTTCTCTCTCTTCCACTCTCTCTTTCACTTCTTTTTCTCTTGCACTTTCTTTCTCTGTCATCACTGCTATCTTTTGCAGCCCTGCCCCCTTTATTGAAGATGCTTGATAGTGGTCTGGCTATAGCTTACAGAAATAGGACATACAGTAATAAAGGCAGAAGAGATGGCAGGTTATCTAAAGATCAGCATAGAGCGCAGCTAAAGAGAAAATAAGAAATTACAAATATCAAAAAATGTCAGCTCACCTTAGACCTGCCCTATCAAAAGACAGGATCACTGAGCTGTAAATCCTGGTTTATTTTTTTTGGAGCAAAATAGGCAGAAAGATCTATTCCCTCTTGCAATAAATGAAAACAATGACATGTTGCCTGGATGAATGGGTGAATGGAGCAATGATGGTTGAGTGTGTGTTTGACAGCAGGATGTGGGTCTGTCGGTCAGACACAGTGATATCTTGCCATGTCAGATATGTTTCTACAGGTGTAGATTGTGCTGGCAGATCAGCAAGGTATTATTTTGAAATTAGGGAATAAGATCGAACTGCTCAACAACACACCTACAAACATGTTTTTTTTTTTTTTCTTTTTTTTTCAATTTTTCTTTTATTTCTTTTTCCAGAGTGGCAGCACACAGAGCTTGTAAGACAAATCCTTTCTAATAGGAAGCCTCTAGGGTTGCAGAGGAACGTGGTCGATACAGAGAAGACACAAAGGGCTTTGATGATGGCCTATCTCTCTGCCTCCATCCAAATGAAAAGGCAAGAGAGGGGCCCACAGGGACAGAGCCGGGCTAAGTTTCTATTAACACTATCTACATAACACCTAAGATGTCCCTGTGTTTGATGTGACAGTGTCCAGATTAACTCACATTAGGGAGAACAACAAAGCCCTGGGTGCTGCATCCGCTCTTATTGCTTGGAAGACAGGAAGAGACAGGACTGAGTCAGAAACAAGGGCATTCAAAAACACCAATTTAAACATCTAAATAGTACAAAGTACGTTGATAGTTTTTCCTGTGTTTCACGTGTTGTCAAAACATCGTGGTAGCCACTGATATAATGTCCCTGAATGCATTTGTTCTTACTTTTAAAAAATGATTACTTTTTGAATAAAACAAGATCCTGTATTGTGGCTGCAGTCTCACTCACAAAAGCCCACAGTGAATGATGCACACAGGAATCATCACCAAAGGCATAAACTGTTCCTGAGATTTAAGACAACACAATCATTTAAATATCCCCCCTCTGGTGATTTCAAATTGTGCATTTTTCTACAGTAAGCACCAATTATTCACCAGTCACCATTTGCAGCTATCACACTGTTGTGAAACAAATTATGTGTTGCATGTGTATTTGACACTCTAAGTGTCAGTGTTTGGTTTGATTTCTTCTTACAGAGAGGTGGATGGGATCTCTTAGTGTCACTTCATCAATTCAGAATGAACCAAATGGAGGTCCTTAAGTATTTTAAGTATGTGCATCCTCAATGATGGGTGGACAGAGGTTATTAGAAGGTTTTTTTTGTACGTGTGCATGTTGACGTGATGTCCTGGTGTGACATATTGGAGACAAAGGGCGATCTTCAAAAATGCTCAACCTTTTTATCTTACTGAAGAACAGACATATAAATGAAAGTTTATTGGTTTTTTAAATGTGATTTTGATTGAACTGAAAGAAATATGTTTGGGTTGGCATCCATTCTTAAAGTGTCACTAGAGTTTTGTGTGTTTACACTGAAGTTGCATTACTGACTTTGGGTTCATGAGCATGTCTGGTGATTAGCGCCGCCTGAGAATTCAATAATATATTTATTGGCAGGTTTTGTATTATAGTAATGTCATAAATTAACATTTTATCATTTACAACATTCTGTTGTCTAATTAAATTGTGACTAAATTGTTTGTAATACATGACAGTGGCACACAGGTAGCTGGGTTTTGTGTTCAGTTTTATCATCTAGCACAGTGTATATTGGCCATAGCTGAATAAACAGTAACTATAAAAAAAATCTTAATGATACTGTTATAATTAAATTTAACTATATTGTTTAGCTCTTTACATACATCATCCTTGAAACGGTTTGACTCCACTTCAGTTCCATATAGTAATGGTTGAACCTGAGACATTTAGTAAAGTAAACAGACTTTTATAATGTGTAATTGGGTTTTTGTGTCCTTGTGTATTTTTTGTATATGTGTGCTCATGCAAAGTAGTGTTTGTGTGGAGCTACCACAAAGGCATATTCAACCCTTTGTGGTACCTGTCTCTAGGGCTTTGTGTGTCCTGTGAGTCTCTGAGCCTGCAGAGTTAAACCTTAAGGCTCTTGGCCCTCAGATTGAGAACCATTGGTACAGACTAAATCAAATTAACATCATTTGTTTGACTGTTGATTACAGTGGTTAGGTTATTTAGGATTGCAATGGGTTACAGGATGACGGCAGTTTCACTCTCCTGTTGAGAAACTGTGGAAATGGCTTCTCCCCTTGAGCCAAAATGGGCTCTAATGCATTTCCTCTTCCCTTTGATGTTGACTATAAATATGAATGGACTGGGGGCTGTGGTTATTATTGTATAGAAATCTTTTCAGAATTGTTTGTGGATGTTTACGGAGAGGAACACTGACAACAGGGGAACACTGAGTATCAAGAGATTTGATTTCATAAAATCATAGGCTTCAATTTTCTTAAATCTCATTGAAATCTATTAAAACAAAGCTATTAGAAAATTAATTATATCATCAATGGCGGAATATTCTCATTGTTCCTCTCAAAATATTGTGAGATAAATGTATCCTACAAAACCAGGCTACGTGTTGTGGGAATGTGAGTACTGCTCAGAGTAAGAAGAAATGATAAGAGATACGGCTGTCTTAATATTGCAGATCTGTGTTGAAGTGAAGCATCGCATCTTGAGCTTTCACCAGCCCACACGCTCCCACGTCAAGCCCATATATTTAGCAGGGGGAGAAGCTTTTTTCTTCTCCATGCGCTGTGGTGCGAGAGGTGCATGGGGGTTCTGAAATGTTTGTCTTTGTTCTCCTGGCAGAGTTTTCTGTGTGTGGGTGTTCACAGTTTCTAGGAGCACCTCGGGAATTCATTTCAACAGATGGAGGTTTTAACTGGAGTGCTGGCTTCCAAAATCAGGCCTATATGCTTTTGTAGCCTGCTATTTTAATTTGTTTGTTTGCTTGTTTGTTTGTTTGCTTATGTGTTGTTTTGCAGCATGATAATCACAGGGTGTGCAGACGATGGTGGAGTTGCAATTATTGCCATGTAGCTATAGGTTTAAGCTCCTAATCAAATATCTGTGGCATCTGACACCATGTTTTATGGTTGGTGCTATCTTTTTGGTCTATAAAGTTATATTTAGTAGCTTATATTATGACACAAACAGTGAATCGTTTTTACCACAATGTAATGTTACATTTGAGGATCCGCTGGATCAAGAAAGTACTGAACTTGGCTGCCTGTGGTGCTGTCCGTGGTGCTGAAATGGCCAGTAGCATAGGCACCAATTCTTCTACATGTGAAGTTGTTTCTCTTTAGTGTGAATTATATGAACTTAGCTCGTTTTCACCTTCTGATCTACATCTGGCCTATAGCAGTAGTAATAGAGAGGCACAATGCATAGTAGCAGTGCAGTAGTTCAATACATGTGACCTGAATGAAATATGTGTGTTTTCAGCCATAGAACATTCGCCATGAAAATGCACATAAAAGAAAATATTTTTTGCAAGGCAAAACAATTCTTACCACCTCAGGGCAAAACTGCAGCGTGTTATGACACCCATCTAGTCGACTGCTTTCCGTCTTTTGTCTAAAACACATTTCTTATTCGATTTGACAGCCTCAGAAAAGAGTAATTGCTTTTCTGACCTGTAATTTTAGCTCAGCCTTTGTATAAACCAAAATGCATACCTTTTGATTTATGTCTTTTGTCATGCTGCCGAACTCCTTTGAATTACTTGAACCCATGTGGGCCTGGCTGTAACGGTATTTTTTAGCACTCCCTGAGCTGTTGAGGGATTAAACGCTTTGGATTAAACATTTTTGTCCACGTTGTAATTTTTGTTGTGTTTTATTTTGTTAGATTAATGAATGGTTGCTATGATAAATTTGCATTATACGAACTTTCTGAATACAGTCAATCACAGTGGATATGCTATTGTATATGTTTATCCTTTATGTCTTTACGTTTAGGAAAGGCTCTTAGGCTCTTTCTAATTGCAGATTCCTATCTTCTGTTCTTTATCCTTCTTCTCTGTGTTTCTTGTTTTTCTTTCTAACCCTTTTTCTCACCTTTTCTTCCTCCCTCTGTGTCTTCCTCTCTTCTTACCTCTTTTCTACATATTTCCATCGCTGTGTCTCAAAGCCATTTTTCTCCTCACTCAGCGGTGGTGGCACTCTTCTCGGGATCGTGGGTGCTAGAGCGCCGCAGGCTTCCCTGGAGCCAGAATGTAGCCTACAAACACTCTGTCTAAGACCAGACAGGACTCCTTTGTATTAGTCCTGCTTAAATAAAGTACAGCCATCCAATATGTGGATTCTGTATCAATGGGCGGTGGACAAAGGATCTGTCATCCAATATAGGCTAAGGTAGCAGTCTGCAGTATACTATTTTGTCTAAAATATTTATTTGATAAAACTTGTCGATCTAAAATCAAATTCCTCTAATTAGCATGCCCCTCATAATGCAGTGTCTAATTCAATCTAAATGTGTAGCACAGAGTGTTTTTAAAATGTACTGTGTAAAATGTGTAGCCCAGACAGTTTAGAAACCAAACAAATAGGTCACTGTTATGGTAATGTCCTATAAATAGGTGTGTGTGTGTGCGCGTGTGTGTGTGCGGGCAAGGGTGTTGCTGTGACTGTGTGTCTGTGTCAGGGATGTTCCATCTAATTTTAGGCTCTTGGGACAAGAGAGCAGCGAGGAGATCAGGAGAGCGAAGGAGGAGTGAGCCCCAGCTCCACCAGTTAATGGTTTAGATGGTTTAGTGTTTTTAATAAGTTGCTTGGGAGGTATCTCCCGCTGTAATATATCTCCTGAGCAGCAGATAGCCCTTCCATACATTACCAGTGTGTGAGAGCATCATAAGCAGCTGAATACAGCGCTGGCTTTCCAATAAACCGATATTAAAATGTCTATGTCTAATAAATAAAATGGGATTTAATCTGCCCCGCCTTCCTGTTTAGACCTTATTCTAAGCTGGAATGAAGGCATAGAATCAGCAGGGGCAAAGTAGATCCTGATAAGAATGAATACAGACAGGATGAGTAATTTATTAATGCACTTTTCCTAACCTATTCTCCATCAGACTGGCTTGCAGTCTCTGTGCATAATTTTTAAGAGAGGCTCATTAAAACTTAGATCTGCATAAGTAGAGCAGATAGAAAAAATAGACAAAAATGCATTCACTGGATTATGGATATGAAATAACCGTTTTGGTTTCCAATTAAGCTTATGCTTTATAATTAGCCAAAAGGGTTCCATGCCTTAATTTCAATCCTTTTTGCCTCTCATTTGCCCCTGAACCCTTATTTTACTCAATCCACCACATTGCATGAGAAATTAAGTCACTTTGTGCCCACTCATTCACGTGGAAAGCCCCCTATACTAGTACATTTTGTTTTAACGCAGAGAGACAGCTCTGTCCTTTATAGTCATGCCCTGTTCCTGACAAATAGACCCCGAGCTCTACACAGCCAGTTGCTATGTGCATAAGCTTTGTGGTAAAAAAAAATGTCACTACCTTTAGTAAATTCAGATTCTTCGTACTCTAATACCACTAAAGATGGACTCTGAATGGATATGGATTCTGACAGAGACGGGAATGCATAATGCTGACACTGGTGATACACTGTATGATTCAATGCACAGTAACACAAAATCTTAGGATTCAATTGATTTTATTACTTATCTTATTAATATTCTGCATTGTCAGCATCACATTCTGCTTTACTTGAGCGTTCTGATACTTGCTAAGCATTACTCTCTAAGCTTTATCATCTTATATAGTGTCAGTGCTCATTCACAGCTCCATGCAGAACAGGATTCTGCTCATGCAAAGTACAGCTGAGGCTGTGAGCTGAGGCTCAGTGGCTGCACTCTTCCTGTAGAAAACCATCCCTCTCATGACCCAGCAGAGACAAACAGCACACATAGTGGTCATTTTTTATTCTCCTTTGATATACCTGCTCAGTTGCCTTGAGAAGAAAGAGCAGATTGTTTGTTTTGCCGAGCCCTCCTTCATTTCGCACGGGAGAAAGAGACCATTAATATTGTCTTGCCATACATCTTACACACTGATAATGGTGGCATTGCTTGAAGATGAAAAGAAATAGTGCATTACTGTCACCCTGGCAGATGACACATGAAGCTTTCACCGGGTGCTTGCTTTGAATAGCCTTGATGCGTTAGAGGTAGCAGAGGAAAAAAGACAGAAAAATAGAGGAAGAAATGTGGAAAGAGTAAGAGAGGTAAGAGATGAGGAATTGAGTTTGATCAAAGAAAATTTAGGGAAGAAAAAGAAGTAAAGTAAAAGTAAAGAAGACCAAAAATGAAGCAGCATAGCACAAAAACAAAGAAAGCCACAAAGGAGATGCAGAAAAAGCACAATATTTATTGTATCCTGTAAAGCGACTGCATGCTTGTCCATAGCCTCTCCTTGTGAGAGTTAGTAAACAAATCAGTACAGAAAGATTGGTTTCTGCTGCAGTCAAGAAGTATTAATTCTGGGATTCTGGTTGAAGGCAGCACAGGTTTATAAATACAGACACTATAAGTAAATGCACATTTGTCCTGTTAGACCCAAACTAAATTTGCAAACCAGGAGTTTGAAAAGGAATGAGAGTACTGTCTGTAAATGATCTGAATTTAAAATTTGGAAAAATTGGGATCCAAATATTTGCAGCTTTTCAGTATTGGATCACATCAGTTTGTATGTGCAACAGATTTTAGAAAGAGGTTGTGCTGAAAAGGATAAAACATACAAATCCTTTCAACTCACATACAGACCTCTCTAGTCCTCTTTTTATCTTAAAAATATCATCCGTATCATTGTAATATTCCTTTTCGTTTTTCACATGCATCTGATTGAGCAACAGACTTTGTTGTTTGCATCAGCGTTTCCTATTTTCTCTTACTGCATTCATACAATTAATTTTATTGCTTTTGTATGAACTCCATAGTCCTTAACATGTTTTGTTCATGATATGGTACGATATATTCATCATATAATTTAGCTTTTTTCTGTGAGTGTTTTGAAGTTTTGTCACCTTCAATCACATTGTAAAATTGAAGCAAAAAAAAGTTTTATTTATTTTGTTTGTTACACACAAAACAAAGTTTTTTTGAATGACAAATCACAGAAAATTAATGATTGGGTCGACATATAAAAATTCTGTTTGATTTATACGTTACTATATGAAGGCTAATAAAAGAGGCTTCAGTTTTGAAATGCACTGTACCTCCTACAGCACCATCTGGGTTAATAGAGGGAAAAAGGGATGCAATGACAAAAATGCCAAATGTTTGGATGGCCATGTGACCAATTTGATTATGAAACAGAAACTCACGCTTGCCTGTGTGTGGGTAGGCTTGACCAGGAGTAGTTATATTTATGAAGTAGTTAGGCAAGCCCAGTATAAAAAGCAAGACCAATGTGTATCCCCACAACATTTCACTGCCTAGAAATCTGTCGAAAGTTATTGTCATCTTCCATTTTTGTTTTGAGTTGCTGCTCTCTCTCTCTCTCTCTCTCTCTCTCTCTCTGATTCCACTCTCCAGCTGTCTCTCTCTCTCTGTGGACATGTGACCTAGCAGCAGACTTGTGGGAACTGTAGTGATGCTGTCAAGCTGAAATCCTCCCCAGAGTCTCAGAGGAAACAACAGTAGGAAACATTAGAACAACCTCAAAATGTCGACACAAACCTGTGTATTTGTCAGGCTGACCTGGATTTACTCAAAACAGCATTCAGTCTTACCATAGAAAACTGTCACCACACAACATATTGCTTTTTGAGAGATAGAAAAGCAGATGGGTTTGACATTGTTCCCCTCTTCAGATGCTGCTGTGCCTGCTCACATATCTGCTGGAAGACCCTTGTCAAGGCTAGACATTATTACGAGCAAGAGTAACTCGCTAGAACAAACAAGGCTTTGCTGTTTAAAGGAAAGAAGGCACAACTTGAATTTAAAGTGGGAATAGGAAATCAGTCTCAATCATAACGCCACGAGCACCATAGCGGGTCCACCACACTCACATTGACACACACCGTTGTGCGTAGACTTGCTCATGTGTACTCAATCAAACTTCTATTTCTGTCAGAAACTTAAAGTGAGAGTAGAAAACACGAAGAGTGCAGCAGGGAAAGATTTCCCAAATACCCCCTCCAGTTCTTTACCATTTCACTTTCCACCCTCTTACACCCTACACCCACAGCACTCCCACTCCCAACCCCCATTCCCACTTTGACTCAGTGACAAACTAAGGTTTATTTCCCTGGTGGAAATATTGGACTGTCAGTCAGATCAATTGCCAGTGTCCAGGGCACTTCATGGTTCCTCTAATTATAATCCTGTGCAGCTGGCGTGGGCCCACGTAGCTCTGGGGCAGCCATTGTAATAGAGGCATCACAGGGCTATAGATGGATAGAGCGAAGCGTCGGCCAAAGCCTTGCAGTCATCGCTTGTGTCGGTGGAGAGGCTTTACTCCAGCAGTCAGAGCAGGGGCCAGGGTGTCTTATCTGGCTCCTCCATGCGGCTCGTTGTATGCTGGGGGAGTGCATTACCAATTCTCTACCCCTCTCTCTCTCCTCTTTGTCCCCCCGCGCTGCTCCTCGCTCCTCACATCCTTATGAGAAGTCTAGGCACTTTGCCATGTTAGCGTGTAGAGACAGAGGTGCCGTATTCTCAGCAATACTGCATCCTGGATGGCACCAAATTATGGCTTCGGTTGCTTTGTAGAGTATGTAAAGTGTACGAGTGAAACTTTGGATTTAAGGATGCAAACTAGTTTGTCAATAGCTCAAATGCAATTTTATTTATACTCATGAATATTCTGGAGTTATATCAATGTGAACCAGTGGCACTGAATAACCTTTAGTTGTGTCAAATATCGCCACATATTTTCTCCTTCCAAACATTACAGCGCTCGCTCTCTCTCGCGTCCTCACCAGTCGAAGTGTGAATACTATGTAGAAATGGCACCCTTTTCTCCTCACTGGCGTGGTGCGATTCCCATCTCGACATGCTGAAAGAGGTGTGAGAGAAGAGAGCATGTGAGAGAGGGAGGGGTGGAAAAAAGACAGAAAGGAATGAAAGGGAAAAGAAAGGAGAGAGTCTGAGGAGGAAGAGAGCAAGAGTGGAGATGAACAAGAGAGAATGAAAATGAGTGCAGACAGCAAATGGGTGGGGGCAGAGAGAGCGGGGGAGCGAGGCTGAGAGATGTGGTTGAGGGAAAGAAAAAGAGACAATTGTAATACGAAAAGACATTAAAATGAGAAAGTGTGAAAAGGAAACACAGGTGGAGTAGAATGTGGAGTGGTGGAAATGTCTGAGACGGGAAGGTATGAGACAAAGAACAACAAAGGAGAGACATGAGGGTTACCAGGAGCAAACCGCCAACTGAAATACACAAGCTAACCGAGTTATATAAGCAGATGCTGCTGCTAGGGAACTGTGGGCTTCTGCTGGAGATGAGGAAGGCTCTCTGTCACCGGAAGGAGGGAAAGGGGACAGACAGGGGGGAAGACAGACAAGACATAAAAAAAACAGACAGAAACACTGAGAGAGGCATAAAGAAATATAGAAGAAAACATTAGAGCGAGTGTGTCAAGGGCTGGAGGGTTCTGAAAAGACTGACTGGAAGGTCTTGTGTGGCTGGCAAAAGAGACGAGGCTGGAGAGAGTGTAGAGATGAGTGAAAGGCAGTGATGCATTTGAGAAAAGAATATAGTACAGTATACGTGCAACAGAGAGTCAAAGTCCCAGAAAGCGAGTGGGTCGATGAGGGATTAAATGGCTTAGAAGGAAAACTGGGAAAGTGTGTCTACACTGGTATACATTTTTTTTTTTGTGCGTGTGCTGTATGTGTGTTTTATGTTAGTGTAACCTTGTGTGAAAGCATGTTCCAAACCACTCAGGACACGGTAAGCGTCACTCCAGTGTTTTATTAATAATTTAGATATCTTGTAATACTCTGAAGCATTAAATGTCCACGTCTGAAGTGGTGGATATGTGCATGTCATATACATGCATCTGTGTGTGTTTACATGCATGACACTATATCTACTGTCTATAGGAGTGTAAGTGTTTTGGCCCAATCATAAATTTTGCACTGCTGCTGGTAAGGGAAGGAGGGAGGGAGGGAGGGTATTTAAGCTGCATGGTCTGGCAAACCAAATAGACCATGAAAGGGAAAAATAACAAAATCTGACCCCCTCCCTCTCCCCTCCATTCCCCACTCCCCAATTCCCAGCGGTTCACAGACTGCAGCTCTAGCTCGCTTCTTCACTCCACTCCTTTGTGTTTCAAACCACTGGCTCCCTTTGCTTCCCTTTATCTTTTATTTCGTTTCATATATTTTTGGGGGGATTTTTTGGGGGGTAATGTTTTCCTTCGTTGCCTTGCTCTCTCGACTCTTCTTTTCTTCTCTCGGCATCCTCCCTCCCTTTTTCCCTTCTTTCCTCTCCCCTTCTCCGTCCTCTCACCCCCTCCATCCTGACCCCTGGTCTGTCAGAAGTGTGACAGGTGTGTCACGGCTCTCTCCGCCACTCTCTCAACTTGTTGACCTTTGTCTTAGAGATTACTCCGCTCACAGCTCTCTCCTTGCCAGCTAGGACTGACAAGATTGCCTGGCAACAAAAGCTCCGGCTGATGTGCTGTGACCATGCCACCCCTGTCGGCTTCCAGTCAGCTGCCCCTATCTCAACCTGCCACTGAGTTGAGATTTGGCTGTGAGTGTGCGTGCGTGTGGGCAAGTTCATATTAATTTGTGTGGATGTGTGTGTGGGTGTTTGCACCCAAATAACCTTTTAGAGTTCTATGTATTAATTGTCTATCCAAGTAAGAGAAAGTGAAAGAGAGGGAAGGAGGACCAAAAAAGTGTAGAAAGCGAGGCATGGTAAAGCACAGAAAAAATAAGGTGGTAAAGCAAACTAGAAAGAATAGAGAAAGAGTGAGAAAAGAGAGTAGACGGATGAAGAGAGAGGAGGGAGCGTGTATCAGGAAAAGATGCCTATAGAACTCTCAACTATTGTTTCTCCCAGTGTGAGCGGTGTATAATCACTCAGCCCAACCATAGTAATGACACCATCTGGGCCCGGGGAAGACGGCAGCTTCTCTTCAGCTGAAAAATGGATCGCATAGATCCAGGGCGATTAAAGCATCAGCTGTACACGACCTAGCCTTAGAATGAATTCTAGCAGCTAATAACTACAATAGGCAATGGCAGGGAACCTCAACCCTCCACCCATAACAAAAGTTGGGGTGGTAATGTTCATAAAAAATGTCTTGAAGGTGTTTTATGTGCAGATGTTTGATCTTTCTGGGAATATACAATTGGTTCTGAGGTGTAAACAATGTGTGTGGTGGAGGAGTAAGTTATTTGTGTTTTGTGTGTATGTATAGTTTAGCTGTCAGTGTCTGAGGTGTGATTACTGCATACAGAAATTTCCCCTTAAACCTGCAGGAGAGGCCTCTTTAGTCTGATTGGACATTGTTCAACCTAATCCATCCACCTTTTCGTTTACCAACAGCAATCCCACTTGAAGCCCAGACACATTGTTACCAGAAAATGGCTCCTAGTCCTGCAATCAAACATGCTCAAATAAATGACTGTCATGTTACTTCAGGCTCCAAGGCTTGTGTGTTCATTGTATCTGTGTTGCAGCATCCATCTCAGTTTTTGAAATGACACCTCTCGTTTATATTTTGTTTTTACATGATTTCTTTTGTGAAAATGGTGCTGAAAAAAGCGGGGAAAAAAAAACATGACAATGATGGTTCTCAATGACCTGTTGCCATGGCAACACTTCTCTATTGATCTAGCCAGCCCTCATCTTCTTTTACATTCGCCTTCACTCTCACTTCGCTCTCACTTTTTCCTCCCTCTATCAGTCTCTCCTTAGTTACTCTCTCCATCCTGGGCCCCACTTGCTTTCCATCTGTCTGTCGTGTTCTGTCATGGAGATTGATGCCTTGTGGGGCTATGCTAACCTTCACCTGGTTCTAGCATACATTCTGCTCTTCTGTTCCAATCTGTCAGATTAGATCCACCGCTACCTGCCTCATCCATAAACACATTTATTCAGAATTTAAATCCTAACCCCGGGCAATGAGTCAGTAAATACTTTGAAGTGCAACTGCGTAACGTGATTGCATTATTAAATGTTCTTATGCCCAAATATAGACAAACTGCAGGCTAGGAACAAAAATGTACTTCATGCTCATTTCAGCTCATTTTAATTCATTCTGTAATCTATGCTGCATGTGCCCCCTGACTCTCCGTTGATAACATGCCAGGCACATTTTTCCCCTTTTATTTGTAGAACAGCTCTTCCATCAACTTGCAGATTATTTCACTTGGAGAACTATGAAATTAATAAATTGTTTAAGGTTTGCAACTACTGTTAATAGTCTCATGGCATGAATGCATGCCACTCTTCAAGGTAAAATATGAGTAAATAAGAGAACTTTACAGTAGTATAAAATGTCATTAAAATAATGATGTTATTCTCTGATATGAGCTCTCTTCTGTGCTGTAGTATGACATGACATACCTGTATATTATTCTTTCATGTTAAATTAATTCAGAAGGTAATAATGTGGCGCAGACAGAAATCAATTTATTTTGTAATTAAGGCTTGTACACACATCCAACTTTTCATTTGCAATCAGCCGAGCTAAGATCATGATGATGGGGGATTCACCCAAGACTGCTGAACATGTTCACTTATATTACTGCACATCTCAATGCACACAGTTTTTTCAAGGCCAGTGTAATTGTGTTTTGTATTTCTTTTGCACAAATTAACCTTAAAATTCAAACCCATCTCTCTGCCCTGAGGGCTTCTCCCTAACTTATTAGAATTTATCAATGTGTGTTTATTTAATTTTCCTATTCAAAGGGCTTCTTTTTTCTTTCACTGCTAAATGAATTATTTAACCAAACAATGAGGACAAAACTGCTCGCTCTGTATGGTGAGTACAGTAGCAAAGTGACACACATATGCACGCGCACGCACACTTTTCATACACTTTTTTTGTGAGTTGTCACGAACATACACAGTCATGCAGTACATTCGGCATTTACATTGCCACCCTATGTGATTTTCTCATCCCTTTCTTTCAGAAGGGACCATGACTAATGCTAGGAAAATGGCAGGGAATATTTTCAGCATGGAGGAGACAATTTTTTATGGTCCAAGGAAGAATACGTTTTAAAATGGAAACTGCACAGGCAGCTCGCAGACCTCCTACACAATAGCACAGTTGTAAAGACTGTGTGTATGTATGTGCACATGTGTTGCGTGGGTGCATGGGTATGTGCTGCTCTAGGCCCCCAGTAGGTGGCTGATACATCATATTATGACTGATATTGGACATCAGGCAACATTTTGATTTAATGCAGCTGATCTTCTGCCTTGAATACAGACTACTATTGTATGGATACTCAAATTTAAGACTTTTTACTTAACAGTATCCATATAGTATCCATAATTCTAGTTTTATACAACTTGGGTCTTATTGATAATAGTAACATTGTCCTCACCCAGTTAATTGCTGAGAGAACTGCTATATAAAAGACTAGAACTAGTCAAACAACAATTATATCAGTTTTAAACAAACCAGGTTAGACAAATGTTTTTTGAAGAGATAATTGAACTTGAATTATCACACAAAATGTCTTTTGTGAACATTCATCACAGTTTGCAGATGAACTTTCTGGTGCATCTTTGACCTACACACCTTTTGGTTTTACTGTCACATAAAGGGATTTAGATGATCATGTTTTTTGGACTATGTTGTAGAGATATGTCAGGTCTTGGATCTCAGCCATTAATTGAAATAAATTGGATTTTATCTTTGTGGGAATCTAGAGCTGTGAGATTTCTGTAGGTCCATCTTCTGTCTGTTTCTGAGTGTCACGTCTTGGCATATTTACAAATAGAGATTAAATTCCTTTGTCAGCTTTCATTAGATCACTCTATTTTTCAATTTGTGTTATTTGTGACATGTTGCTGTTAAGAAGCCTTTGTTCAGATACTATGAATGTGTTATAGGCCTGACATTATCCTGTCTAAAGTCTATATCGTGTCTCTGTTTCTGCCTGCATCCCTTCTCCCAAGGCTGTCTGTCTGCCTCTCTTCCTCTTCCTGCCGGTCTTCCTTTCTTACCTGCATGACTCCACACTCCTCTAACAGCCTGTCTGCCTGTTTTCTCTCTCTCCCCTGCCTGCCTGCTCTCCTGCTTTACTCTGTGGCTGCCTTCACAGTGTGACAGCCCACTAATGAAAGCAAGATAAGCATGCCAAGCAAACTGTTCATTTCAAATTAGAAAAAAAAAATCTCCTCACACATAAAAAAATACAAGTCCCCCCCCCCCCACACACCTTATCATTGCTGTATTCCTCCCTCCTCTGCCTGTCCCTAGCTAGCCGGAGCAAATTTGATTGGGTCTGGATAGGGAGAGAATGGCAGGAGATAAGGCACCCGAAACTGTCGCCAAACGAGGCCTGATGCAGCTGAGGATAAGGGCCGAAATGCAATTATGCTGGCAGAATTCTTATATTAAACCCCAAACACCAGTATAACACTGCTGCCACCTCCATCGCCATTCCTCCACCCCTCATCCTTCTATCCTTCCATCCTTACCTTTCTGTGAATGAAGAGTGTCTAATCTCTGTGGGTACAGATCTCTCTCTCAGGTCTTAACATGGCTGTAATCACACCCCTCGCCGCCTCTCTCTCTCCCCCAGCCCCTGCCCCCCCCCCCTTCTCCAACCCCCCTCAGTCAGATGTACTGTTCCTGATAACAGCACCGCTGAAGAAACATTTTTTTTCCTCCATGGAATAGGCCAGCGCTCCTGTCAGCCTGGCGATAGTTACAGCTGTTTTCCTCTTTCTTCCTTAATGCGTTTCACACTTACTCTGAGCATCTTTGAGGTTGTAATGGGGGAATACATGTCACAGTTAACAGCAGCATGCATTATTTTGAGTCTTCCATTTCCTAGCCCACCAACAATATAGAATATAGTGTCATATTCCATTTTCTTCTGTATAGATTATATTTATATTCCCTTACCTTCTGCCTTATTCATTAGAAATTGCTTAAGGGATGCTATGGAAATTCCGGACAGTTGTTCTTTCAGCTACTTAGTCACGACCCTTTCAGGAGGCAGTTACTAGGGCTGGAACATTTTCTGCTAATGAGAGAGGGGCATTCTCCTTTCCCAAAGCTCTCTGTCAAGGAAAATGGACTCTAATTATAATAGAAAAGCCTGCCATTATCCTAAACATGGCAATATCAATGTCGGGGAACAAATCACTTTTATTTTGTTTGTCTTGTATGTCAGGAGGCTTTTCAAAGGTTCTTGGGCAGCAAAGTATCTGAAGACGAACAATCCCAATCCCAAATTGTTAATTAATTGTACAGTTAAATGGAAAACGGTTAATTGTGTTCCAAAATCAAATGAAGCAGGACTAGTGTTCAGATGGCATTGATGACATTATTATGCAGGAAGAAGATGTCTTTAGTTGCAGGGATTGCATCACTGTGAATAGGGGTGATGATGGGGTGTTGAGGAGGGTGTGCTGGAGATATATAGGGGGTTATAGTTTGGAAGAGGTGTGTAGCAGCAGTGGGGGCGGGTGGGCTGGCTAACATGCAGTATTCTGCTGTTTCCTGTCCTCCAGCTGTGAGGGCCATGGCTGCCACAGCACTATTAGGGGGTCCGGGTCACCGCCTGCCGAGCGCTCCATTGTCAGCTGCCCGCTTAACAGACACAGAGGGGAGAGAGAGGTCCAACCTCTATTGTGGCACCATTGCAAAACAGCAGAGGAGACGAAAAAAAAAACATCTGATGACTGTATAATTACACAGTGAATGCAGTCCCTCCCCCACCAGCATTTTTCCTTTTTTTTTGTATTCATTCCTTTTCTTCCCCCTGTCTCTTTCTTTTTTTTTCCGGTAGAGTGTCTGCTAATTAAGCGCTTCCATTAGGCAGCCTGTAATTGGTTTGAAAAGTAATGACAAGCAAGTTTATTTACAAGGTAATTAGAATAAAGGCAGGCTTTGTACTGATAATAATCATTTACAACAGCAGTAAAAGAGAGGAAAAAAAATCCAGAATCACTATTATTTGACGGACAGGCAGTTCAGTACACTATATGTAGTTATCAATGTTTTATCCTGTCTGTAAACACACTGCTCTCTACACATGGGCGGCCCTATTTTCATCTTGCTGCTGTTTTGTTCAGTGTGCAAATACAGGCCTTTCGTTGATAAATGGGTGAGCCTGAGCTAAATCAAAGAAGACATGCTGGGCAGCTTTCTTCATCTCTTCCCTCCCTGCCTTCATACCATCATTATGCTAAATGTACAGAACTGGTCTGTCAGCTGAAAGCTGAAGACTCTGCTTAGTTGGTGTGATGGGTTGAAGGGAAGAGTCAGACATTGTGTTATTCCAATAATGTACAATTTTCCTCTCACAGTGGATTGGTAGGTGGATGCAACAGAGATGGCAGGCTTAGAGAGGGAGGGTTGACAGAGGGAGAGAGAGAGAGAGACAGTGAGAGAAAGGGGGGTAATATCTATACACTTGGACATCTCTGCCCTTCACTTTCCAGGCAACAGATGGAAACAGTGTATTAAGGCACCCAGGGGCAACCCTGGGCACCCTGGCATAGCCGAGGCATGGCCAGGTTCAGGGGGAGCAGGTGGGCATCTGTTCCATGCCCTTAATCGCTTGCCGCACCCGCCATCCCTGTGGTGAGCTTGGCTTTTCGTGTGTGTGCGTGTGTGTGTGGAGCAATGTATTTATATCTGTGTACAGTTTGGGTGTCTTGGTGTGTCACCTCTCTGCTGCCTTCAGTCAGGGGTAAGGGGGATTTACTCTCTTGTTGCAGGCTGGTTTCACAGGCTGAGGCTTACTACAGGCAGGGTTGCCACACTAGGAGTGAGCTGCAGTACAGCAGCGTAGTCATTGGTAGCCACCTTTTGTTCACAGCAATGCAACTAAGTCGAAAACATCTTCCATCCTAACTAGAGGAAGAAGCATGACTTATGGCTGTGTCAGGCTGGGTCAACAAAATCAGACATAGATAACTGGCAATGAACATAAGCAAACATAAATCTAGGTTGTAACATGTAACGTGTGATCATTCTCACGGGGATGGGTAAGTTCATGATCTTTAGGATGTTCCTCTCTTCTATTTCAGTATTACACAGTAAACAGGATAATGTTGTTGATGGCCTCTGTGGGAATGAAATCCAAGTGAAACAGCCTTGGACATGTCTGTGGGTTTAATGTGGCCTTAGATCTCATAGCTATTCCATCAGAGGTAAGTCACTGCGGACAGTTACTGTTGTGTTAAAGCACCAGTGAAGATATTGTTCTTCCTGTTGTTGGCTTGGACAAGTTTCTTTGCTTAGCTTTTAAATATTGAGCCAGACTCTATAGCAAACATAAACAGCCTTCAGTAAATATGATTGGCAGTCATGTTTCAAAGCCAGGCTAATTCCATTAAGCTATTGATCTCTCTCTCAGTTTTGGCCCTGTACTAGCTTTGAATACCTGTTTACTTTGCCCAGGCCCTGGGCTCATGCTGTCTGTCCGTCTGCCTGTCTATCCGCTGTTCTTACAGCAGGAGAATAACTTTTCAGACATCTCTCAACATGGTGCTAGTGCATAATGGATAAACAAAGAGGAGCAGCTTGCACACTGCACTACAAAGCAGAGATGCTGACTGAGCTGGTTACTGCAAAAGAGGTAGATGCATTTCTGATACAGCTAGAATATATGGTCTTTTTCAGAATGTGATTGTTTATTGCCTATAGTCCAGAGTGCTACATCAGATCTGCATGCTTATACCCTTGTACTAATACTGTTTAAAGTATTTCATGCGTTGGTGTGTAAGTCCCTTGTTTTCCATCTATCTTTGTCTTTCTCTGTAGTTTGTGACTCATTCCTTGTCATCGTTTTGTATACTATATTAATCTTCTGCCTTCTGGCTATATCGCAGTCCAAAATGATCTGTATGAAAAAAGTATATTACTAGCTCTCCCTGCCTGAGCAACACACTTTATTGCTGTCAAACCAAGCTTGAGATTTGGGGGGAATCGGGAGCAAAGGGGGGGATGAGGGAGGGAGACGAGAGGTGAGAGAGAGAGAGAGATATGATGGCTCAGGCTCAACTGGAGAGTTAGTTGCTGTTCCACTTGAGTTTTACTTTACTGAGCAAATCATTTGGTTGACTGGCGTGGTGTTACCACCCCACCCCCCACTTCTGCCACCTTTTGTCTACTCATCTCCTGTCCCACTCTGCCCTCTGCCGCTGTCATCCAGATTGGGGACAAGGGTGTGTGTTTGGGGGGGCGGGGGACTGTTTCCCCATGTCCTGCTGGTCATGAGCAGGGGTATAAGCAATGATAACTCACCACAACTTCCAGATCATTGAACTGTGTGGTTGCAGATAGGGCAAATTTGTGCCCCACTCCAGCAGCATAATCCAAATGAAGTGTGTCTGTGAGTGTTGCTGTTTGTGTGTGTGTGTGTGTGTGTGTGTGTCAAAATTGTCCTACTTTACAGTCAACGAGGAGCTTATGAAATTTTAAAGTTAGTCCCAGTAAGTTTTCGCCTGTTTTCACTAGAAGACCACACACACACACACACACACACACGTGTAAGCCCACACATGCAAAAACAGATATATAAATGGTACACTGTAAGTCGTAAGTCTACAGTTTATTGTCTTTGCCCTCAGGTATGCTCTGTGAGCTACTTCACAGCACTGCCTGGCATATTATGGACTGAGGAATGAAGTGCTACTCAGGAACGCAAGACCACATCCCAATCTTATTTCTCCTCCGCACACATAAGCGCACTTAACTACACATACAGACAAAGACACACATACACAGGAACACACACACACATAGTAGCCGAGCTTTGAGGAGTAACGAAGCAAACAATGAGTTTCCCCAGTGCATTGTGGCTCGGCTGCCCTGCTTTAAATGTGAGGAGAGTCATCAGCACTTAAACGCTTGATTGATGGCACAGAAGTGAGGATGATTGTGGGATATGCCAGCTCCAAATGACAAGCAATTACTCATTTTGTGTAATGAAAACCTTAACACCAATCATTGAAGCTTTACACCGTGCTAACGCTTTATGTAATATTATATGTTCCCTTCATCCACCCCCTACTCCCACCCCCGCTGCCATCCCTCGGGTGTCGCAGCAGACGTTTACTAAATAACATAATTTGTAATGGCTGAAGTGATGGCACAACATGCCTGCTAAGTGAGTGAGCAGAGGCAAGTGTTTTATGTCTGAGGGTTGTTTTTTATTAAAGCAGATCTATGGCGGAGAGCAGAGACTCCTGGCAGGTCTACTTACAGTTGCCCCACAGACATCAGTGCCATTAGGTCTTCTGATTACCATTCTAAATGTTTGCGCTGCTGTAGCCTAACACTATCATCCGTCCAGCAAAGAGTTGCTATGGCAACTAAGGCTTAATTATGGTTTTTATATGTGTTTGTATGTCGGCATGCGTGTGCATGTGGCCCTGAGCTTTAGCCAGCATTATATCTATGTGTGTATGAACGCGCACATGCACACGAGCGGGTGTGTTCGTCAACAGCTCTGTGGCGTGAGATAATGAAAGTGCTGTCCTCCTTTCTCTCCTCTCCCTTTGCTCTGCCAAGACTACAATTACCCCTGCACTCCTCTCCCCCACAAAATCACTGTAATTATCTGTAGCCTGCATGGGCACACTGGCTGGCAACAGGTGCCATGTGAATGCTAATCCCCTCCCTCTGGCCGCATGCTATTCTTCTGCCTGGCCTCTGACAAACCAACTGTCACTGGCAGAAGGAAAGACACTCCAAAGCTGCGCACTCCTTCAGAGCTGCATGCGTGTGGACAATAATTAGGCTGCCCAGAGATGTTAAGTTGTGGGATGTCAAGTGTAGTTAAAATGTAGAGCTTTTGTCGAACATGTACAGTAGGGTATGTATATGTGTGAATTATGGCATGGCATCCTTTCCTCCTTATGGTGATATGTGCACATGAGCTTAGTCTGCATACGCAGAAATGCAAGCGCAGACACATACACATGCACACACAGACACACACACATACACACAGATTTGACATCAATCCATGGCATTAAATGAAGTGTGAAAAACAGGTCAGAGAGGACTTCCTGTCTTTATAAACAGCCTAAACGCTATCCAGATGTTCCATGCCTCTCCTGTCCCTACGAAATCTGCTCACGTCAGCACTAAATGGCAAAATATAGCCTCTTTAAAGTGATATACACTAACTGAGGCAAGGACATCAGTGTGTACTACCTTGGCTGCTGCACTTTGACTATGGTCGGGAGTAAAAATGTCAGGTCCCCTACCTGTATTTATAGTGCATTTCACTGTCTTTGCTTGAGTGCCATCCCAACGAAAATGAGCAATATCTCTTTATTTCTACTTTTGCCTGGCCATCTGTGCCAGGGATCAGCTGTTCTTTTAATAGACCTCATCTGACATGACAGGGATACACAGGAGGATACACACCGGTCTACACACTCTTATGTAAATACGGAATTGAAGAAGGTGAGCACAAGGTGGGAAGAACACAGAGAAGAATCTGAAAAGTACCAGTGGCACTAGCTTTTTAGGAAAGAGTAGGTGCTCTTAATATAGCCAGTGCATGCAGGAGCACATAGACAAGACAGTAGAAATACACTGAGTTAGTGTGGTGTGGTCTGAAGTGGTGGATCAGGTGTCTCTTGTCTCCACATGGTTGAGTATATCCAGGCAGGTTTGAGTCATAGTGTCCTGACTGGCTCCTCTCTCGCTCTGCCTGGTACATGAAAGTGCTCCAAATGCATGTTAATACCGGGGCGAGGCATATCGAGTGTAAAACATTTTGCTGGCTTTTATTTTGAATGCAGTACATTAAAAGGAACAATACAATGATGGGGACAGATCGAATCAATAAATGAATAGATGATGATGGCTCTTACTTTCGAGGAACCCTTGAACACACACACACACACACACACACAAGTACAACATGGTGCTCCCTGGCCTCCTCTCTAATGGTCGTTAGGCGCACTAGCTTGACCTTTTCATCTACAAAGAAGCAGCAATATCCAGGACAACTGATTGTCATCTCTTTTCATTCCGCCCCCTCTTCCCTGTCAACTCACCTATTATTCTGGACACAATCCTTTTGACATGGGGGCCACGTTCAATGTTTAATGCTGTTTGTTTTATATTCCTGCCTCATTTCCTTATATAAAAATTTATGATGACATTCTCTACCTTCCATAAAATATTCATAAATGTCATTATTAATATCTTTCATAGATCATCTAAATTGATCCTTCTGTCTGCCTTTATCTACGCTGCCCACCATGGATCCATTAGTTTGGAGTGAGAGACAAGCTCTTTGTGTATTTGGATATGTATAGACAGGACGGGACAGATGTACTGTGTGTGCATATCAGTGTTTTTGAGAGTATGTGTGATGGGCATGGAGGCCAGTACAGATTTATCAGTGTTTTGTGAATCATACACTAATCACCTGTATTTCCATCACACCAGACAGACAGATCCAAAGTGGGGCTCCCATTCATGTGGTCTATTGAAGTTAAACTTGAATCCAGGCTTGTTGTATGTGGCTTAATGTTTTAATTCCTTGTTGAAACATTTTGTGAAATTATTAACTTGCATTTCAAGCTAATTGTGTATAATTGAATGTGTAACCTGTGTGGCAATAGCTATAGATCCCGGCGTGAATCTTCATCCACAGACCTGCCATGATCTCGCTAATATATAATGGATTCCTCACTCTTAATGCCTAGTGTTCCCTATGAAAATTTCAAATGTCCCATTAATCATTCATGGTCTAATTTCACTTACATGACACATGCATTATGCTACATGCAAAACATATATATGACTAATTTTGCCAAAAGATAACAAGTCATGAGAAGTCATACATTTTCCTTCACCTATCACTCTTTATTTTTCTTTCTTTGTCTTCACTTCACTAACTCCCCATTTCTCATTTTCCACCACTGTCTTCCTCTCTGCCTCTTGTAACTCTTCCTTTATTGTATTGAGTGCTGATGAATTATTAAATTGCATATATTTTTATTGTCATCAACATGCTTAAATTTGGAACCAAAGACTTTGATATGATAGATCACAGCATGATTTCTTTTCTGTTTTCACCGATGTTTTCCACTACTAGGTTTTACATATCACAAATGAAGAACTACTGGTATAACTCTTATCTAAAGTCTACCTATATTATGCTGATCGGTTTATGTTGTTGTAATTTATTTATTTATTTTTGGCTATTTTCTATGATTGTTAGTTGTAATTTAAAGTCTTGAATTTTTATATACATTTATGAAGCAAATACTTACTACTACAGTATTTCATTTAATGCCATTATACTGCCATAGAAGAGACACTTTTTCACCATGAATGTTGATGCTAGGGAGGACCTGAGTGAGCCTTATTGAAATTACAACAATTTGTTGTATTGTTCTCCATGTCTCTTCCCCTGGATTTGCTGGTTGTCTGTTTTAATGATAGGTTTGAGCTTCAGAGTGTCCTTCTGTCTCCTGTCCGCCACCCTGACACAGAGATGAAAGATGAAATGGAGATTGTGACTGATGCAATTACGGTGCTGCTGATTGAAGGAGAGGCCAAATTATCACCGCCCTGATTGGGCTTTGTCTGGACGGAGAGCATGCCACGCTCTGATTAAAGTGTCGCACAAATGTCTGTGTGTGTGTGTGTGTGTGTGTGTGTGTGTGTGTGTGTGTGTGTGTGTGTGTGTCTAGGACAGTAGAAAGGCTTTCGATGGAAAAAAAAAGACACTTTGTCATCTTTGACCTTCCCACATGAGAGTCCTCCTTAACAAGAACGGAATCAATGCACAATCTACTGAATCAAATTTAATGTTATTGTAATTTGACTTCTTTTTCAAACTTATTCATTTTGCCATTTTTAAAATGTTTTTTTAGAAAGTATGATAATGCCTTTAAGGGGTGACACTACCTCACTTAGACTTTCCTATTTGGCCACTAATTTCTTTATTAATTTTTCATCTAATTTCATATCAGTAGTATTTTGAATCTCTGCTGCAACATCCACCTTGTACCACTGGAGGCCTCCTTTCTGTCTGTTTCCATCTCTTTTCTTGTCTTGCAATATAACGTCATGCACTTTCCATATTTTTTCTCGCACTGTGTCCGGCATGTTTTTCTCATGGATGCTTTTCTGTCTTCCCCCAACCCCCTTTCACTCTCCTTCTTTCTGGTCTCTCTCTCATCTCCTGCTCCACTCTTGCATCAGTCTTTTTCAAACAGCTTGTGTTCAGCTGAGCTCCAACTTCAAACATACATTTTAAAAGAACCGAAACTATCTCATGTTAGGAAAAAAAACCCCTGAGTCTTATTTGCCCAGCACTGCCACACTCTCTCTCCCTCCCTCTCTTCTTCTCTCCATCCAGCCCTACATCCGTCCCTCCCCATCCAAAATGTTGTTTGTTTATCATCATTGGAGCATTCTAGCTCCAGGTTGTTGCATCAGAATTAGCAGCCTGACTAGCGCCAATGCATACGTGTGTGCGCGCATGCGTGCGCAGTAGTGCTGTTGGTTCATTTCTAATTTCAGAGGGAGTTAGTTCATCCCTGTGGCTGATCCCAGGAGCCAGCTGTTGGCTGTAGACTATTGCAGCCTCACAGCATTGCAACATGGCGGTAACACACATCATATAACTCACCCCCACCCTATTTCTGCATAGGACCAACTTGAAAGGCTTTGCTCTCTCTCAGCAGGCGCCTGATCCCTCCCCCTATCTCTCCATCCATCCTTTCTTCTATCGTTCCCTCCCTCTCTCTGCTCGCTCCTGTTGTTGACTGTAATACAAGGCCTTTAAATAATTACACACAGAAGTCCTCCAGAGCGGGCGAATGGGAACCGAGGGCTCAGTGAAATTTAACCCTTTCAACGTGCAGCATTTTATACCATCCTAAAGCAGGATACTGATAGATGAAGCTGTGATCATCTTGTGTGTCTCCGTGTCGGTTTGCCTGGCTGTTTAAAACCAAGCCTGATGTAATCTGTGGGAAAAACAGCTTTCTAGTGACAGAGTATCTGGTTGGAGATCCCCAGGCTTTATCTGTAAAGGGAATCTGTCAGCTGAGAGAGCCCTGAGTGACAGGGTCTGAAAAAATGAGGATGATCCGTACTTAAGAGTTTAGGCAGATCAGAGGTTAGGTTTCACTGTGGCTGGGTGTTACTTGAAAAATTGCGTAATTTCAAATTTTTATGCCTTTTTTTGGTAAAGGTGAACTTTTTCCCACAGGTCTTCAGTTGCTTTCCTAACTAACCTTTAATAAAGCCGCAGCCCTTGACTTTCACATCAGATCCAGTGGTTTAAGTCAAAGATGCATTATGAGAATAGTTACAGAGCCTTCTGCTTCTATGTGGTAATGTGCTAAGATACTGCTGTTTATACAATGTGAGGTAAAGCAGGTGGAGAAACAGAACAGAGGAACTGACAGAAACAGATTTAACACTAACATAATAAGTGTTCTCTGTTTTTATATTTTTCCAACAAACAGCAAAGTACACAAACAAAACCAAACACTATAGTCTACAAACTGCATCTTTGTGTGGAGGCATTTCAAAAACTAGCATAGAAGTAACACTCGCCCACTAAACACTCTAAACTAAGATCATGTGGAACAGCTATATATGGTCGAGGGCTACTGTACCATCAGTGGTTGAGCTGTACTTTTCACCATATCACCTGCCAAGTGTAGGTTGCTTTGGAATTGGGTGCTGGGATTTGGCTTTGCACAGGCTCCCACTGATGTCTATACGTATGAAGGAGGTTGGTGGATGGAGCCTAGCTCGCAGCTTGATTCTTGTTAATGCAGATGGCTGTTTCTGCTGGTATATGGGTAGGGTTTATGTGCAATGCCAATGAATATTTATGTGTTTAAAGCACATTTGTGGTGGGAGGCTCCTGTGGATATGAGAACAAGACTTTGACTCAGAGCCTTAGTGAGTGTCAGGGGGGCGTAAGGGGCATTGGAGTGTGGCTTAGGGGGATGAGGATTTCTATTCAGCTGGCTTTATGGCTTAAAATGTCTTTGTATTTATCACTGGCACTGGAACATGAATATACAATAAAATATTCTGTAAACGTGAGTGGACAGTCCACCTGTCTTTCAGATTTTTAAAGAAAGATAATTCATAATACAGAGATGAAAATAGACAGAGAGGAGAGTAAAAATGGCATAAGTACATCACAATATTGGTAATGAGACATATTGATTAATAAGTCATAATACAGTAATCAGCCATTCACACATCCACACATCAACATGTAAATAAGCATATAATTGTATACACATACAATATGCAAGCCACACCACAAGTGTCTGTTGGGGATTTGACTGTTGAGGGGTTGCTCTTCACTCAGAGAAGTAAACAGTAACTTACTCCTAAGGATCTTTTAAATAGAAGTGTCACATTGCACTCAGGGTGGTTTTTGTTTCACTTCATGTGGTAAAACCACATAAGGAATGTCGAATTGATTTTCAGGGTGGAGTTTGCAGACTTTGATTGCAATAGTGTAACGATGAAGTGTCCTCAGCCCTCTTAGTACTTCCCTGCTGAGTATGTACTGTAAAATATACAGTACAAGGCCACCACTAATCAAATTCTCTCTCTTTCTCTCCCCCATGCCTTTGCCTCTGGTGCCTCTCCAACATCAGGTAAGAAATTGTTCTATCATTCCACCAATCAATAGCAATATGGCCTGTAGCAAGCTACCCACTGACACTGTCTACACTCAAAGATTTAGATGTGTGCAAATGGCAGCGGTGATATTTTACTCCAGACACCAACAATATTATCAGAGCCCAGGTGGAGCAGCACAGTAAATCCACCTCTCTTCCTTTGTTTAGATCTTTTATCAAGACTGATACTTCCCATGTAATGAAAGCTATTTGGCAAGAGCTGTCGCTATGTGGCGTCCTGGGAGGGAGCTAAAAATGCTCTGGCTCATGTTGAAAACTGCTCAGTGCTCAGTTGAGGCACTTGTACTGCTCCTACCGATGTGTGGTGCGTCTCCTCAGTCCTCAGCCCTCCTGTGACAGCTCCCGCCAGTTTATGACAAATGGTGGGGCACTAAGCAGGCTAACAGGGAGGTAATGCCTGTCGGTTCATTAGTAGGCCAGGTCACTGTGCGCTCAGGACCAGACATACATTTCTCTGCGCTCCTTGGTTTGAGGCTGATGGACAGATACACTTATGTCTTATATATGTGCAAATAACATATACACACACACAAACGTACACAAAAGCATACATGCGTTCATCCATTCATGCACAAATACAAAATGAAAATGGTACAATAGATTTCTTGCATTTCCTTTCTGCTCCCTAGAACTGATCAGAAAAAAATCACCTGGTGACATGTTAAATTTTCATTAGCCCATATCATCCATTGATGTGATCCATGATGCTCTTTTAATGTATATCATGAAGATTTTCCCAAATAAGCCCTGACCTCTGACCAATTGGCCTTGCCAGAAGGACTGAGATTATGTATCTCTATAAATAGGGATGGGTACTGAAACCCAGTATTAAACAGGCCCCGGGGCTAAATTTTTAAAGACCAGAGTATCCATAAGCTCCGGCATTATCGGTTCTGCTTTCGGTACTTCAGAAATTAAGAAAATAGAGTTGCTGTTTATTATTGCGACATAAAAGTTCTCTTGCACATTCTATCTCACTAACTCCTTTTCTGATTAAGACATTCGTCTATGAATGATGCATTTTCACTGTTTCCTACCCAGAGGAGAGACCTCTCTCTCTCTCTCTCTCTCTCTCTCTCTCTCTCTCTCTCTCTCTCTCACACTCTCTCTCACACTCTCTCTCTCACTCTCTCTCTCTCTCTCTCACTCTCTCTCTCTCTCTGTGTGTGAGGGGCGGGGGCAGCTTTGTGTCATACGCTGGAGCACAGTGCAGCACAGAGACACAGATCCTGCTCTTAGTGTCAATGGCAGAGAGAGCTAAACGTTTTTTAAGCGTGGTTCAGTCTTTTGCATGTAAGCGAACACAAGCGATCTCTGGAAAATCTGACGGAAAAATTTTTACAGTTTGCTAACATACTGCTACAGTTTACAGTTTTCGACCGATTAGCTTGTAGTTCATCCGTCGTTGTGTCATGTGTGTTTTGTATGCTGCAGCCTGGAGCCACACACAGTGAATAAAATTATACAAACATGGGTTAATGATGAAAAGTAACCAGTAGCCATCTGATTGTTATGGGCACATTCTTTGTTTGTTTGTTAAGCGATGCTATGAGAAAATAAGTAATGTTAGTTCTGTTTTTGGTTTTGTTTTTTTCTTACAAAATGACAAAAAAAGTACATATAACAGTACCGTTAAAGTACTGGATCGATAATTGGTATGGATAAAAGTAGTAGTAGTGCTAACTTCTTAACCATACCCATTCCTATCTATAAGGATAAGTGTGTCTCCAGTGATTAGTTTGCATTAGCAAATTGATAATCCCATCACTTTTTAATCAAAACATTCTTTATTGACAGTTGGGAACACCGTAACATCTGTTATAGCTCATCCTTGCAATCAATAGGCAGGCTCTGCATGATCCTTGTCTACCATTCTGTCCTTCATTTGCACAGTAGCAGCCCGGTCACCCCATCCAAAACTCTTTCTCTTTATCTCTTAGTCACTCACACACATTCTCCATCCTGACTAAGGGCTCTCAGAGGGCCACAGCCCAAACTGCTGGCCCTGTCTGTCTATTAATAAATGGCATTAACCACCTGGCCCTTCAGGGACTATTCATTTTAAAGATGAACTACCTTAAAGTACAACACAATGCCATCTCATTTTTACTGCTTCCTCATTACTGCTCAGGGCAGCTCTAGACTCATCACCGACCCTCCTCCTCCACCCCCTTATCCCACCATCCCTCTATCTTTTCACCCTGCTTTAACCACTCCCTTCCCTCACTGTCCTTTTGAGAAAGCGACCAGAGCATCCATAGCTAAATCAATAGCAGAACAAGAAAAATGATTATGATCACAATGGTAAGAAAGTTTCCTTTTCTCCGGATGGATTTCTAATTATGCTAAACTCCCATCAACTCAGTGGTTTGGCCTTTGAATAGCCGGAGTCCCAATTCCCATCTGTGTATATGCACTTACAGCAATTGTGATGATAAATCCAGGCCCTCATGTTAAAGTGTTTTATACTTATATAATTACCATAATAATCAAGTTTATTGTAGAGTGGCGTGCTATGCAGTTCCATGGGCGTTTCATTCAAAGCAATTACTGTTATAAACGTGCCACAGTGACTGTGTATCTGCACAATAAGCTGCCCAGGCCAGTTTACTGTGATCCATGACAGTGTGGTACACTGCTGGCCCGCTAAATCATTTACAGTATAACATATAGAGCCTGTTCTTGGCTTTAATTACCCTCACTCTCAATAAGCCACAGTATCATGCTTACTAATTTCACAGCGGAGAGCTAATATCAGGATCAAAGAGATCACTACAGTTAAAAAGGAAAAAAAAAATCGGCATTTGATTGGCCTCTCTTTCTCATTTACTTTACAGTATTTTAAAGGGTTTTTCTCCCTATTACTTTTTTTTGTTTTAGTAGAAGATGAATCAGAATGCTTGGAATCGTTGCACACGTCTACCCTTGTGTCTGAATGTCAAAATATTTGTTCCGGGTTTGTTTTAGAACCCTGGCAAACGGGCGAAGGGAAGGTTTGAAGTTGTAGAGGAACAGCCTCATTATACTCACCAAGCTGCACAGTTATTCTGTATGAAGTGGAGATGAAAGCAAGAGAAAAGCTGAGAGCAAGAAGAAATAAAGAACATGGGAAAAAAGAATGTGGAAAAAAAGATGAAGCTTGAAGGAAGAGAAATGTGGAAAGAAAAGGGGGCTGGATCAAACAGATAAGGGGGAGGAAGGAAGGAAGGAAGGAAGGAAAGCACCATGTGTTTCTAAAAAAGAAGCAAAATACAAAGTGAAAGAGATCAAATTATAGCAAGAGATAGTGACTCCACCGGTATGACTGGTTTATCAGCTGAGCTTAATGGTTTAAAGTCACTGTCTCTCACTCTTTCTCTCTGAAGTCCTAAAGACAATTTCAAATTACTCCATGCTGATATGGCTAATGTTAATTAAAAGCTGAATGCTTTAGCCCTTATTGTGTGCTTATGTTTGAAGCGTCAGACCCTTTTCTTTCATTTCTTTCTTTCTTTCTTTATTCTTTCCCTTTTCATTTAATATGGCCCCATCATATATGCATATGCACACACACACATATACAAATACATACACACACACACACATGCAGTGCAAACAGGGTTTATGCTGTGAATCGCCTTTGGCCTGTGAGCAATGGGTTCAATTCTAGCCGTGACAGCAGTGTCCACACTAAGTTCTGTGTAGCAGATATTTTAATCCATCATGCTCATGTGCCCCAAAAACATCTGACTTTTGACTTTTGACATCTTTCAATTTTTTTGAGAAAAGAGCATCAGGTAAATGTGGAGTACTGAAATTACGCAACACTAGACCATTTTAACACAGTGCAAAAAAATATTGTGCGTTGTTGAACATTTTTATGTCTGACAAACTAATAAGGGAATATTATTCCAGAACATGTTTTTCAAGTCAGTATATTAATCATAAAGGAAATTTAACATATATTTTTAATATATATTTATGTTTAACGTGTCTGTGGTCTTTATGTGTGTGTATGTTTGTATAAGTGGTGAAGGCCTGCCATTCACACACCTCAGGGTTACAATCATGGCCCAGTGTGCAGCGCAGTGAAAGCAGCTGCCAAGTGTACCTTTTAAAGACTAGTTCAGAGGGAGCAGCATACACGTGCTTCCAGCTCTCTAACGTAAATTCCCCCACCTGACATTGTGCCCACATGCTCACGCTTTTACGCTGGAATTCATGCAAAGCAAGCATAAAGACTACACAGACAACCAATTCACATGATCTGATGCATGCAGACACATACAGACATGCACACAGAAACACGCAAATACAGGCTTTCCCCAGGTAGGTGGTTTCAATCAAGACACAGTCCTGACACTCTTCAAAGATTAGGCTCCACTGGCTCTGTTTCATTCTTCCCTGTCTGTTCTCAGAGACAAACGTACTGTATAGTTCTGTTGAAATACTGAGTCGAAGAAAATCGTTTCTGTACAGGGATGTGTCAGTCACAATCCCTCAATAAGCCATCTGGCATCTTCTTGGCAATGGCTAATATTTATGGATGGCATAATTATATTAAGATTGCATGACTGTGTATTTAGCAAGGAAATAAGTAGACGTACTAAGTTTCATTTACTGTTGTTTCCTACTTGTCGAAAGCTAACAGGAAGGTATAATGAAAACCACAAAACCTGGTATCAAACAGGAAAATCAAGCAACTGAACCCAGAGTATAAGACAGCGCAGGAATTGCTGTTACGGTGTTGTAATAGCATGTTTTCACCAATGTGACCATGTGCGTGTGGCCATATGAGAATTTTACTTAAGCTTTCCACCATAGATAAAAAGGGATAATTTGACACCTCCAAAAGCTATTTCGACACACCAGGGCGACTGTAGCTACTGTAGCTGCCTGGCTTGACATTCTATCTTGTTTGTATCCTCCCACATTGAATATGCAATCAAATTGCTCCCCTAGCAGATGAAATGGCATCCAGTTGACTCTCATATCCTCCACATGCATGATGTGAAGGCTCCTCATAGTGAGTGTGTATGTGTGATGAGGGGGTTGTACCAACCCCTGGGATCTGGTCTGTGATGAAACATTCAAGAGGAGTTGCCAGAGGAGTGTATTCAACAACCGGCTGTAAAATGAAGCTCTGGAAAAGCAATCTCCACTCACAGAGACCTATTGCTTTCATTACCACCGGAGCTCTGTGCATCAAAGGCTATATTTTACTAAGATAAACGTTACGTCGTGATTCTTCGACAGTGGGAGGGTCTGAATGGTCATTTGCATACCTCATACAGGCGTGCTGCGTACACAAAGCGTTGGATAAAAACGTTACTAGAATCTTTTTAGTTCATTCTGAACCTATCATACATTATAAAGCACGGAGCTTGTACAGTAGGCTCATCCCACACATAGTAAATGAAGATAAATAGATTGCATTAATTGTACAGTGTCCGAGCTAAAGCCACTGATTAATGCCACTGTTTGCTGATTCAGACTCTGTGATGATTTATGAGCACTTTTACAGCTGATAATTTTCTTCATACACATTGTTCATTCTAAAGTGCTGCACAAGGAAATATGTGAGTGAACATGTGTGTGCGTGGTCCGCATGCACATGCTGCAGGCACAGGCAGTGAACAGAGAGCGAAGGTCCATGAGTATGTTTGTAGAAGTGAGTGAGGTGGAGCAGTCAGCGTTTGTTTAGCTAATCAGGCAAATGAGTGTCATAAAGCGAGCCAGAGGCAGGAGGGGTGTGCAGAGGGCCGCACAGAGGAAACCCACTGAGGAAAGAGTCTCCCCCTCTGGGAATAGACCAACCCACCCAACCCACGTCCCACACATAACATTTCAGCAATTAAACATTGACTGATGCCCTGACTGATCAAGGTTACTGGGCCAAGGTGAAGCCCAATGAACAGTGTCACATTGCTTTATGGTTTCTGTCCATAGGTCTCCCTCTGCATGGACCCTGCAGCGCACTAATACACTCTGTACATTGAAACTATCCTCACCAGAAGATGTCAACATTGTTGCTGCTGAAAATGGTCTTTCTTGACATGCGACGTCTTGTGGAGACTCTTAGCTATCGTCTCTAGAAAGAAGACAGCATTGGTTGTTTTTGGAAAAAAACATGTTGATGTTTAGTAGTAAAAAGGAAAGTAGTTTTGGATAGATGAATAGTTGTACCAAGCAAGATTTTAAACCCCTCTCTTATACCAGCCAGACGATTTCTGGCTTTGGTTCTGTAGTAGGCAACATGCGCCAAAATACTGATACATAGAATTTATGATTAAAAGTTCTTCTTTTTGTATCCTTATCAAAGTACTTCTGTTTGTAATTGTAGCATACTTCAACCTAATGGGCAACACATCAGAAAAGGCTCATATCACTATGGCATATTTATATTGGTCATTTTTGAAAGCACTGACAAATGATCTACTTTGGCATTTAGCTATGAGGACTTGTGTAGAGTTGTGAAGTGGGCTATTTTCGGTGCCCCTTGTTCTGGAAGTAAAAGTCCCATTGATTACCTCTTTGGACAATATTAGAAGATGAGAATAATTTCATGGCACAGATGAGCATGAAACTCTGCTGGTTGAGTCATCTGTGAAAGGAATCAACGACTGCATTAGAATAAATGTGGGTCTTTGATAAAAGGTTGAAGGCACAAGCATAAAAACCACATTAAAAAATATAAGAAATGACTCCCAGCGAGCTTATCCAGTAAGAAACATCCAATCGCTGAGTTTAAAATCCTGTTAATCTGCCTTGCTAACAGTGGGCAGAAGAAGAAGCTGAAGTTTATGCTGTGGAGGAAACTGATAATATACAATCTGCAGCTTGGATCAATTCAGGGTCAGTTTTGGATAAATTCAACTGTGCTGTGTTTTTTTTTCACAGCTGCAATGATAGAGTGCTTTAATTTTCACACTTCTGACTGGCATTTTCTCCATAGCAACAGTTGCTGAAGCTCATGGATATTGTAGTTCTTAGAGCCATCTGCCATGGCAGCCTGGTGGGGGAAAAACACAGGAATTCTGTTGAAAAATTGGAATAATTACAAGATCATTACATTATCCATGAGACTCCCGTGTTTCTATGTTGAGTGAGACTGAGGATTTCACTGAAAAAAAAATTTGAAAAGGGAATAATAAGGGGGAAATAATACTTCCAGAAACAGTGGCTCCTCCCTCTTTGCAGCTCTATTAGGCCAAAGTAAGGGACACTATATGCATGGTCAGAGAGTAGGGAGAATAGGTGAGTAAGTGAACATAAATGTGTCTTGCCTGCCCCTTTTGGAGCATGTGTGTCCATGTGTTCTGTCTTCTGCCAGGCACACAGAGCAGATCCCAAAGGAGAGATGCAGGTTAATCAGACACGTTGCTCTGAATTAGAGTTTCACAACCCGTCACCACCACCACCCTCACTGATTTCTTCAGCCTGCCATCCTCCATTCTGTGCCTCTTCGAGACCAAGTTGCTCAGCAGTAATGGAGATAACTGCCGTGTAATAGACTTTTTTGTCGTATCCACTGGTGTCAAAGCAGCGTGGGTTCCCTGTGACATGGCTATTGATTCCTGATTGGGCCTGCTCACTAGAGAGGTTAGAGAGATGGGGAGAGAGATGGAAGGCCAGCCCCAGGGCTAATGGGCCAAGGGGGCAAGGCTAAAGGTCCAGGCCAGGATAGAGCTCTTCAATAACTGTTCTTGGAGCTATACTGTCATTTAGGTAAATGACTCATTTCATTATAATGATTCACTGGAAACCCCTTCCTGTCCTGCCTGTCATTGCCTGACTTTTTAGCAGTCTATTGCTCTCTCTTGTGCTCTCCCATTGCTGTTTTTATTTTCTCTTCTTCCCTCTCCCACCCTTCTTCCATCCCTCTCTTCCATCTCCCATCTTTCTCTCTCGGTCTGTCAGAGAGAGGATCATAACTCAGGTCAGGTCTATAAAAGTGTCTGAATGACAGCATGCATGGACCTTGCATTATAGGGTCAGCCTGGACTTCATTACCACAATTAGACTGAGGTGCTGATGACTGGCTTAATGGGTGACCGCTCAACCCATTTGCTACCATGTATTTTACCACCTAGTGATTGGAAACCACAAAATGCTGCAAGCTTCCATTAGACAGCCTATTCTAAAACACTCTGTTTGTGCTGCCATGTTCGCTGGCAAAAACTCGCACCAAAGAATGATTTCAGTCTCGTACGCAAGAGCCAGATTGATATGTAACAGAATGATGCTGCTGGAAAAGGGAAATAAGCTGAAAATTATAGACAGTGGCTTTTTTTCTTTCCTCTTCTTTTTTTTGTTGTTGTTGAGAATTCGGGTTGGGAAATGTTTCAGAGACAATAGCCTCTACTAAATAAATAAATAAGTAAATAAACAAAGCAAAGGCTAATCTAATATGTGAAAGCCTGTCAGAGGAATGGGGGCTCAGGGGGGAATATTGTGCATGTGAAAGGCCATTGGAGGATTAGAGTGAAAGGCCAGACAGGGCGAGAGAGAGAGAGAGAGAGAGAGAGAGAGAGAGAGAGAGAGAGAGAGAGCGCAACATAATAAAGGCAGAGCAGCTGTTCAAAAGAGGACAAGAGTGGAGGAGAAAAGAGAGGGAAAGAGTGGGAGAGGGAGCTTGAGAAAGTGAGAGAGAGAGATTGCGGGAAGACCAGAGACTGTATTTTTAGGAATTAAAGATTTATTGAGTGGTGAAAGAGCAGAAGTGAAGAGAGAGAGAGAGAGGGAGTAGATTGGAGAGAAGAATGGACTTAGCTAATCATTTCAAAAGGCCCGAGTAGAAGCATTTTTGTCCTTGTCATTTTAATCAGTGGTTGGACACCAATGTCTCAATGAAGACGACGGAGAGAGAATGAGCAGGCAAGCAACACACCCACCCAACTAGTGTTAGACATATTGTGGGGTTTCTCATACCTGGTCTGAGGTCTTTGAATGAGTAGCTGGAGTCAGAGACTGTCCTCCCTGCTGCTAGGATCCTTCATTAATTCATAGAGCAGTGGACCCGGGTGCTTTCAGTGCACCAGGTGTGGCCTTGAACGATGCCTGTTAAAAAAAGACCTAATTTCCATTCTGGGGACTTTAAGCACTTAGGCTTGTTATGCCCAGGAGGGCAGTATGGTGTGGTATAGAGTAGAGCAAGCAAATCAGTGTGTGAACCAAGCCACTATGACTCACACTGCTTAAAATTGAACGAGAGCATGGGTACTATGGTCTCCCTCCCTCTCGTTGTTACTGACTAGCTAGGTGACTAGGGTGGCAGATTTGTTGGCTTCATCTAGCCGGTCTGGCACAAAGAGCCTCACCCTACTGACCCCACCCCCCCTCTAAATTGGTAGCATTAATATGCACCAGAAGTATTTCCCCTATCCTCTTTAGAACCTAATCAGACTTTATTCAGATTTGCACAGCTGTAGTTCATGTATTATGCAGCATTAACTGCTACTTCAATAGTCATTAATAAAGAGTTGGCTGGCCTCTGAATAAACGATGATGCAGGAGGATGATGAGGTGTGTGAGTGACGGAGGGCAGGGAACGCAGCCCTTCAATTAGTTATTTATTCTCTTATTGTGCGCCATATTATGATGTCAATGAGGACAGTGGCGTCAAATGTAATTATAGCAGTGGCGGCTTTGGAGAGCTGACTTTGAGTTTAAAAAGTTTTTGAGGTTTGCATGGAGGCCCTGAGTGCCCTTTGTTGAAAATTCTATTGAAATATTTGTTTGCACGGCTCAGTGGCATTTAATCTCCTGTTGTTCATCAGTTTCCGCTTGATTTATTTCTTCACCTTCGCCTATTTATTGAATTTAATTACACCTCAAATCCCAATGCAAACCTGCTGCTGTTAAGGGCGGAGAGAGGTGGGGATGGAAGGAGGAAAGGGGAGGAGGTTGGGGAGCGGTGTAGAGTATAAACCATGACTCAGACAAATAGCCTACTCCTTCCAAAGACATACAGTACGTGCCCTCTTTTATTTAAGCAAGCTCACATGTAGACAAACACACAGACATACACACTTAGACACACACATACATTAGCAGTGAGGGTCAGTAAATCACCCTTAGAGTGGTCCAGTAAGACACACATCCTCTAAAACCCTGGCAAATGATCTGCAGTCTGTCTGCGGCCTCACCGACCACATAAAATATCGGCCAGTTAATTAGCCAGTAATTGTGCAATGTGCTCTTCTTTTTATGTGCCATGCATTGGGCCATAAAGAGGCCAGTGTGAGGATGGCTGGGAGAGTGGGACACTGAGGTGTGTGCTATAGCACCGGCCCATTTCAGGGCTACAATATGGCCAGAGGTCACATATATTTCTCTTTTGAAGGGGAGTGGAAGTGGCCCAACCCCCTGCTGTATTTCTCTGAAAGGGCTAATGAAAGAGGCAGTCTCTTCAACTGGCTGCGTGCCTTTAACTCCTACTGCTATACATGCTGTATAATAAGTCATAGTTTACTGTGTTACATTGATAATGTAATATCAAATTTACATCCAGTGCTTTGTATTTGCAAGTGAAGACAGATTTAGAGTTTATTCCCTTGTGATCCATTTATGGCTGAAAGATTAATCGAAATATTATCGAAATCGTAATATAGCCATGTGCAATTTCCCAATCGCAGGAGCTGCAATTTTTTAGGCCCCGGCCTACAAATCAAATTCTCCAGATGTAAGGGAACATGCTATTTTTGGTACAAGACCCAACAAAAAATCACGTCATAATTTTTATATCTTTTTCAGTGAAAATGAAATGCAAAAATGACCATTACAACTGAAATTGTGACTCATATCCAATCACAATATGTGGCAAAATAACCGCAATATGATTTAAAAAAAATATATCTTTCAGCCATACATCTGTTTGAACTTACAGGATCTAAGATGGACTCATTTTGAGAGAAAGAGAAAAAAAGAGAAACTATAAGAGTTTTACTTTTAAATTCTTTAAAGAAAGGAAAAAAAAAAACCCTGTGGAGATACAGAATTGAAGATTGAGACATCATGTCAAGCAGTTCATGTTGTGGAAGCACAAAACTTGCATACCAAATTCTTTGCACATGTTGGCTGAATACAGCAGAGAGCAAGGCTGAGATGATACAGCAGACATCACAAAGCATGCTGCTGGATTAATTGTGCTCTCTTCACTGGTGATTGAATGAGCGTGGACAAGGTCTTCAGGTTCACATATTAGGGAAGGGACATGCTTTATGCTTTCCATCTCAGGAATATAAAGGGGGTGTTTTGATGATGTGTGTCTGTGTATGTGCTCACATACTGTAGCTAAAGTTGCTATGAATGAGCATGTACAATATATGCTCGTATGACATCTCACTCTTCTGTGTCTCCATGTGCTCATGTATCCTGGGGATGGTTTATGTGTTGTGTGTGCGTTTGTGTGTGTCAGTGAGTGCTCAGAGCCACAGGGCTGTGAGTGTGTATGTGTGTGAGTCAGTGTGCTGCCGTACTGCAGGGCCAGCAGTACACAGCAGCGAGACAGAGATGTGACAGTGATGGCTCCTTAGCCCCGGGCCACAGCTGGGAGGCCTGAGACACACCCACGCTACTGACCTTCACTGTCACCGCTGCAGCAAACACACACACACACACACACACACACACACACACACACACACACACACACACACACACACACACACACACAAACATGCACAGACACACACCACAGAGCCATGCACTTACATGGGTCCATGTTCCTGCAGCAGGAGCAGAGAGTTTGTACAGTATGTGGCTGAAACACACATGGTGGACACAGGGACACACGCACACACACACAAACACACACACACACACACACACACACACACACACACACACACACACACACACACACACACACACTCTGCTCGTTTTCCACCTACACTCTGCTTTTTTCTCGTCTGTTCTCCCCTCCTCTCAGTGAGTCAGAGCTTATCAGGCAGGGCGCAATGATTCACCACCAGTTTGAGTAAGCGGCTTTCTGCATCCAGCTCTGTCTCTCAGACCAACTCCATATACTCATACTTCATTATCATCGTCACTCACCCCCCTCATCCCAACCGTTTCATCTCACACCCCCACACTGTTGCTCCAAGTGTGGCTCTCTCCACCCTCACTAGTATCCTAAGCCTCTGCTGTGGCTATCAAGACTTTTTCTTTCTTTTTCATTCCTCTTCTTTCAATTTATAATTTACTAATGACATCAGCAGAAGTAACTATTATCTGAAGATGATGAAAAACAAGATTTCTGACTCGAGGATGCCGTATTCAGGCCTGCGCAAGGTTATAATGACTCTCCTTGGCCTCCTGGCTTCTCTATAAATATTTATGCTTGGGGTGGTGAGCCTACAGGTCATCACGTTCTGTGCTTGGTTCCTCTGTCAAATCAGTTGTCAGGCTGAAGCATGATGTGCATAAGTAAGCATCAGGCAGATGGGGAAAATTATAAATTTAACTTGGACAGCTACAGCCATGCACTTGTGAACCTGCAAGCTTTAACATCTGAAGTGTCACGGTTGTTGTCTACTTTCTCTCTAACCTTTTATCTGTGTTGTTGTTAATGATACCTTTCATTATTCCATCAGGTATCTTCATGTACATTCTTCATCTGTACTGTTTGAACCAACACAGCTGGAACAGAGATCAGTGGGAGTGTAACTCACACTGTGAAACCTTAATTTGGTCTATTGGGTTTTTATCATACTTCAATTTACATTGAAAATCAGTCAATATACTTAATTCTGCATTAAACCACATCACTCAATAGTTCAGCCTAAGCTTTTCTGGGGGCATTCCATAATCCACTTCAAAATCCTATGCCCTCATACATCCTTATAATGGCTGTATATAGGCATTTCAGTACATAGTGCCAAATGTTGCGTTAACCCATCCTCCATAGCATTGAATCCATTGCAGCTTTACTGTCACACTGTGTTGTTAGTGTATTGTGGTAGTGTCACCGTATACTAAGAAGTATGCTAACAAGTGTATTTTTTATGGTTAGTTAGTCTATTACGCACTGCAGGGAAATATCTTTGATGGTACACAGAAGAACAGAGGAGGATTGGCGATAATAGGGCACAGGAGAGGAGAACAGGTTTTAATGGGGCAGAAAGGAGGAGATATGTTTGTGTATCTTAACCACAACAGTAACATCAGTGGCTCCTGCGCTTTCCTTGATCTACCGTAACAAAACTGTACACACAAACATGGGAGAAAATGATGTTTCTTCTTTTTTTTTTTTTTTTTTTTTTTTTTTTTTTTATATATTCATATGTGAGCTTGCAGATCCTTTGTGTGCACACATGTGCATTAGGGACATCTATTTTAATAAGACGCGTTTTAGTCCTCTGCTAATCCTCACATCTTTTTTTTTTTTTTTTTAAATAAGTAAGAATGGTGTGAAATAATTGCACTCGTTTCAATACAAATCAACTTGTTTCCAGGATATTCTTGAATCGAATGGTAATCTTGATTGCACTGACCTTCGCTTTTGCATGTTCTTGCTAATTATCTCAAGAGGATCCTTGAAACAGGGGAAACTGCAGTGAAAATACAAATTAATTACCTGAGTTTAGTGTAGTTTTCTTGTTCTATGGAAAATAAGCTTTAAGGGAATACTGACATATTTTTTAACAAAGTAAAGTGGAACTCTTTTGGCTGGACATTTTTCATATTTAGGAAAAGTAGATTGCTCTCTCTTGTATGTATGTGTACACCTGTGTATGTGTATTTGAGTTCAAAGCTTTGTGTGCAATAAAAAAAAGACACATGCAGTTGAGTCAAGGGGACATACGGCCATTGTATTGCTGAGCAAGGCAACTGTCAGTCACATTTAAGCTGCACATTATGTACTGCATTAGCGTATACATGGTGGTTGTGTGCGCCTACGTTTGTTAGTGTGTAGCATGTGTATGTGCACACAGTACATGCAACTGTCAGCACACTACAGCACTGTATATCAGGTCCATGCAGCACCATTAGATCTTTCTATGACATTTGATTTACACGAGCTGTCAAGAGCCCTGTGGGCCTCACTTCTCTTCCTGGAATAACCTACACCTCCTCTGAAACAAAGACCTAAGGGTTGAGATGCTACATGTGTGTATGCGTGTGTGTGTGTGTGTGTGTGTGTGTGTTCATGTGGAGGCAGAGCCTGAGGGTGAGAGTTCCTGCAACACTCATGATTTACAGACTCAAAGTCAATGCTGAAGGAAGGAATTAGATAATTAGCTACTGAAAATATCTATATGTGTGAGTGAGGTGGAGAGAGAGAGGGAGCCATGTAGTATTTTTATGTGTATGTGTGTGTGTGTGCAGTGGGGGGGCGTGTTGTGCAGTTACACAAGACCTAAGATTGAGTGCATGCGTTCTGCCTGTCCATCCTCACTCTAGTGGTTGCAGTGAGCTGAAAAGGTGAGCCCTCTGCCTTACTCCAGTTTTTACTCTGGTGGATTAGGGGCATGCTGTGTTTGGCGTAAAGCTTCAGCCATTCACAGAGCGCTGAGCAGTGAGGGTGGGGGTGAGCTTGTTGTTTGTGTATCCTTGCTGTAAGGATAATGATGTGATGAATGGAGAGAGGGAGAGAGTGGGAGAAAGAGAGGGAGAGAGAGATTTCAAGGCTAATGCCTGGGGGGATGTCAGACAAACCTGTGTATGTGTAATAACCACGGAGGTTAAAATGCTACACCGGCACTAGAGATGGCTGCCAAATATTTTGACATCCACTCTACCTCCTCCGCACAGCTGCTGCTGAGGTTGAGGAAGAGAGGGATGATTTACAGCGGAGAGAGAGATGGATTAATGTGAGAGAGAGGAGGGAGAGACTAGAATGTGAAAAGAGTGTGGGCAACAGAGGTGTTGATGTACAGTCAGTAAGAGAGATAGGGAGGGAAAGAAAGAGAAAGCTGCCTGTTTGCCTGCCTGCAATGCCCGCCTGTCTGTCTCCCTTGATTTCTTTCTCCCAGCGCTCTGTGCCCGAGGATGCGTCCATAGTGCTATTTGTTTCAAGGTTGTTCTAAATGTGACTGATGTGTACAGCCAACGTGCTGTTTGCTTTGCTTTCTTGCACTACAGCTGCATGCAAAAAGAATGTCATACCATATTAAATGTGGCAGAAAAACACGCAGCACAAATGATGCCGATGGACGTTTCAAACAGGGTTATCTCCAGCCTAACCTCATACAGGGGTGAGTGTTTAATGGCGTATTCAAATTTTCTCATCCTTGTGAGCTGTTGAATGCTGCTGCAAAACTCAGTTATGGGCTGCGAGATAGGTCACTTGATGCACAGTGTTTATTACCAATTGAAATAGGGGGGAAATTACTTTGCAGCAGATAGGATGCTTTGTTTGTGTGTGTATGTGTGTGTGCCTGTATGTGTGTGCGATGGCTCCATAATCCCCCAGAGGCTGTATATATAGATTGTGTCTCTCATCTTCTTTTTATTCTGGTGTGTATGGATAAATAACTCCTGTTCCCTTTAGATTAGCCATGACCTTTCCACCCCTTCTATATGCACCTACCAGGCCCTTACAACCCTTATCCCATGATTGCATTGTGAATCCTTCACAGTAACAAATGCCAACTTCATTGATTGGCCATCTTAGGCCAAAATAACAGACGTCTAAAATGAGGGGGGCCGCCGTGCTGCGGCTCCGGGGTCCCCGGGCTGTGCTGAGAACGTATGTCGTGAGAGATTGCAGAGAAAATAGAAAACCTTACTCATTAACTTCAAGTCCACAGCCCCAAGATTTCATGGATTAATCAATGCTAACCTACTTTATCAAAGACACTTATCTTCCACATACAGAAATCTATGCATGTCCCTGGCCAAGAGGTCGATAGCAGGAAATATTTCACATTGCCCACCCTTTTTCCATCACTAATTCTCCTTCTCTTTCCCTCTCTTTCCTTCTCTCTCTCTGTCTTCGCCAGTCACTGCATCTGTGTCTCTTCTTTTGCCTAAATGTCCTTGGGATCGGAGCGTGCGTAGAGAAGGGAGACCCATATCAGATAACTTATTGGTTCATTTTGCCCATCTCTTTCCAATAATGTGTAACATTACCAGTGTTATTAGATAGGAGATTAATGGTGCTTGGCCCTGCTCCTCCTCTTCAGGATGGGACATAGAGGAGAAAAGATAAAAGAGAGAGAGAGAAAAGAGGGAGGGAATGAGGTGAACACAGAGAGGGAGAATGAGAATGAGTGAATCCTCTTTGACTCCGGAGGCCTTAATGTCTGACTTAGCCCTGTAGTTAGAGGGTCATTTCGTGCAGCTGACTGACAGACAGCAGGGTCCTGAACTTCTCTATCTGTTCCCCTGTTTCCCCCCGTCATCCCCCATCCCTCCTTTGCCTCCATTCTCCTCCCTCACTCCCTCTCTATCTCTCCATCTTCCTGAGTACTACCGTTCAGCAGCCTTTGATCCTCCTCCTTCACATCAATCAATGCAGACAGCAGAGAGAAGAGAAAGAGGGAGAAGGATGACTCGTCTTCCAGTGCTTCAGGTGCTGTCTCTGCCATGTCAGGCAGAGGTCTGATGCTCTGTTTATTTATGCACTTATTTATGTATTTATTAGGCAGCGCTGCTCCCCTTCTGTGCTCCCGTTTTTCCCTCCACTCCCTCCGAGGCCCAAATAGGCAGTAGGCAGAAGGGCTGTCAAGTTATTTGATTTTACCGGGGTCATAATGCTGTAAACATTGCTGATGTTAACAACCAAACTGAATAGGGATGCCTCCTTATCGCTACTGCCTTTTAAATCTGAGTGGATTTTCCATCGCTCTCTGTATTTCAGCTTTCTTTACATTTGCTCACTTTCTTTCCTTCCCTCCCTCCTCGCCTCTTCCGTCTCTCCCTTTCCCCTGCTCCCCTCTCTGCTCCCTCTCTCTGTTGTATGGAGTAATAACTTGCTCATTATTGGATGTAAGAAATATCTACTAAGAGATTATGCCAGATATAAAAAGCTCACAGGTGATGGGAGTCAGAACCTCTCTGCATCCCTAATGAAGCCTGGGGATTGCAAAGCACGCTCCGCAGAGACCGAGCATCCTCCACTAGCCCTGCACTGAGGCCTACTCAGCTTAGTGAGAGACAACTCGGCCCAGCTCAGCCCAGCTCAGCCCGGCTCAGCTCAACTCAGCTCGGCTCAGTTCAGCTCTGCTTGACCTTGGTCTGTGTAATTAATGTATTTACTGCAAGCTCATCTGCTCTCGGTCTGTCAGTCATTAGGGCTTGGGAGTTTTGTTGCGCCGCTGCGCTGCTGTTTGCCCCATTGCACCCTTGGCCTCCCCTCATCTGCTCACCTCCGCTGCTTAGTTCTGGGGAATGAACGATTTACCTCCCTGGAGCTCTGTCAACTGAACGCAGTACATTTCTCCTCTCATTTTTAGTCCACTATTGCGCCTGCCAAGAACTGAGAAAAGTCTGCCAATTATATCCAAATACATTTCGCTCTGTTCCAGGCTTTGGGTTCAAGATGTGGGTTATTATTGTTTCAGGTTTATTAGGCTATGGTCTTGCTTTACTTGCTACAGTCCTGTTAGTCTGTACTTGTACGAAATTTATATTGTATCAAAAATTAAGCTTTTGTGCGCATGGCTTGTTGTACTGTATATACCGTATGTATGCATATGGATGGTTATTAGACCAAAACAAAAACCAACTGCAGAAGAATCATTTTGTTCTGTTGGAAAGTAAAAATTAACTTAAAAACTTTTTGGGCATCCAGGAAAGATGTCTGTTTTGAAATTCATATGCTCAACCTCAAAACGTCAAGCAACACTGCTGGGGCTTTAGCTGCAGAACAAAGCATAAAGATAAATATATATGAAAAAGACTATAACAACAACAAGTGAGAGTAGTAACTTTCTTAGCTAGTGTGCTGCTTGCATGAGAAAGTGTATTCCACAGAGTTCCAGATGCAGCCAGATTAATGGATGGAAGTGGCAGAGAAACCGAGTGACAATCAAAAGGAGAGAAGGAGGGAGGGGAGGTAGAGTGGGAGCAGGGGAGGAGACGAGGAACATCTTTGCCCACCGCAGGAACAGCGAAGGGCAAATGTTTGAATCATTTAAAACTCCAGAGACGGGGATCTGTTACAGTGACCAATGGCAACAGGGTCTGTCTGGTGGAGTTCATGGCACGCCTTGGGCCATCACTCCTCCTTTGTATCCCTCCATCTCACCGCCTCTCCATTGCTTACACTTAATTGCAACGGAACAAGGGCTGGACAGGTACAGTAGCAGCAAAAAAAAAAGTGTTGGGGTTAACGAGAAATAAAATGTGCATAGTAATGAGTAAAAGTGAGAGGAGGAACAATTTAGGAGGAGAGAAAAGGGGGCTGACAAGATGGAATCAAATAGCTCGTCAGGGTGTAAGAGTATTACTTGAATGGCTGGCCTACATTGTAATATGTTAAAAAGGCACAGGCATATACACACACAGCCATTCACTCAACTACACAGTGAGATTTTTCCTTTTTTTTTTTAGGCATCTGGCAGCCTTTATTTGGTGTTTGTTACCCTCTTTGACCTGTGGGGACTATTAAATGTCACTCCCCTTTAAGTGAAGAAGAAAGACAACTTCACCTAACTCTGGAACACCGTTAAAGGTCAGACATGGCTGTGGTGACAACTACCGCTCCAAACACACACACACACACACACACACACACACACACACACACACACACACACACACACACACTGCAGAAAAAAAAACATGCAGGTGCAAACTCAAACTAACATTTAGCTCTCACACATACCTGACCCTTTCACTCCTCGCTCTCTCCTTCCTCCATGGTGTATCTCTCTTTTTTTTTCTTTTTTTTCTTTTTTTTTGTCATTCTGAAGACTTCTTCTATTTACTCTTGGGTAAGGTTGGCTGAAGGTTTGGCGATGGGTGGGTGTTTATTCTTAAATGTTTCACTTGGGATATCAGATATCGATTGTGATGTTTTTATTAAAGGAGTTTGTTTGGTGAGAGAGGAGCAGCTCTGGAACAGGAGGCATTCACAGGACACACCGTCACATCCACTCTTGCTCCCAAGCTGATGAGAATTAATGCACTGTCTAATATTCAATGAGTGTGCGTGTGTACCTGTGTATATGTGTGGCTGTGCGTGTCTGCTAATAGTTTTTTTTTTTTTTTTTCCATTTGTTTGCACCGTGTGTATACAGTATGTGTCTTTCTGCATTTGTGCATGTGTGTGTGTGTGTGCTAGAACAGCTACTTTTCAGTCACAGCACGGCAATTTATTAGAATTTGTTTGCCTGGCCCTGAAGTCTTCATTAGGCAGTCACGAAACACACAGAGACAGGGCTGCAAGGTCGCCATCCGGCAGGCCAAATGAAGATGCGGCCCCTCAATTTAGCAACTCTTGGGGGAACACCACACACACACACACACACACACACACACACACATATACACGTATCCAGACACCAATACATGCAGGAACATATACAAACACATTGTGCTGCTTTCTGCATAATACTTAATACTCAGTCAACTAAATGAAAATGCTAAGTGACAGTAAAATCTTTCATCAGCTGTGCGTTTTACAATGGATAAATGATGAAGAATGAGTTTTCCAGTTGATCTGCCTGTCCCTAGATGCTGCACCGGTGGCAGAATGATGCTTCAATTTGCTGAAAATGAACCTGATTTCATATTCATCGACTTACCTGCTTATCATCATAACTATTCATGCTAAGGATATCATTGCTGAGTGTATTTGATCACTTCACTACAAACAGTCCTCCCAGACGGCTTTGTTGTATCTTTCTTTGCCCATTAAGCTGTTCATTAAAGAACGGCCTTGTTTGGGCCTACAGGGTGTGTGTGTGTGTGTGTGTGTGTGTGTGTGTGTGTGTGTGTGTGTGTGTGTGTGTGTGTGTGTGTGCGCGCGCGCAGGTACATTAATGTGTGTACAGTATGTGTGCGTGGGGGGTACCCGCAAGAGCATTTTCGTGTGTATAAGTGGAAATGTGTACGTACATTGGTATGCGTGTGTGCAAGGCTTTGTGTGGATACATGAGGGAGTGTGTGCATGTACTGTATGTTTGCATACTCGCCCCATTATCCACGCTTTGTGGCACTGCGAGTGGGGATGCAGATTTGTTTCTGTCAAGGTTAATAAATGAAGAAATCAAGGTGAGTGTGTCTCAATCCAGACACAAGGACACTGGGAGGAGGGGGGGTGGATCAGACACCCAGCTGGTACCTCTGAAATTTTAATTAGGCCCTCTCTTTATTTCCCCTCTACAGCCAGACATTGTGGTTGAGTGTTCAGACATCAGTGGAACTATTTTCTCCCTCAATATTACCTAAGCCAGTGATGGGTTACTGGGGAGCTGTGGTTTGAGTTTAAAGGCAGCCCCCAACCACACACTCTCTTTGCACCCATCTCCCCCCCACTCAGTCCCTATCCCCTTTGAAGCACACCATGTTTATTGTATTAATAGCACTGTATGGCGTCATCATGGTGTATGTGGAGTGTGCAGAGTACACAGTCTTGTATTCAGTTTCATAGAAACACATGATTCACACAGAAACCTGCGCACATCAGCATCACCTATTAAAAGTGAAAAACCTGTAGTAGGTGATACTGATGCAGAATATTAATATGAGAAATCACATTATACGTGTTGCACTCATGTTTCTTGAAGACATGCTACTTGTTTCATTTACCCTCTGGCTTCAACAGAAATATTCACACATTCATTTTTCCTTTTCCTGAGGAATATAAGTTTGTTGGTGTAAGATCAAGCACAAAACGAAATGAAAATTTTTAACACTTCCATCTTAACTCAACTTTCAGATTTCAAATGTGTGATGTTCAAACATTTTGAAATGATTTAATGTCAATGTTTGAACAGCCACAAAATATCAGGGCGCTGCTGCCTGACACACTCCTGCTGTAGGGAATAAACAGACGCTCTGTGGAGGACTCTTTACTTCTTCTGCAGGTTTGGCAGCACCTTTCCTCGTGCACTGTGCTGATTACGATACAGCGCCACCAAATTGGCGTAATCACGCAACTGCAGTTACAAATTGACAAACGCTTGTTAGAAAATAACCCGCCGGTTTGTCGAGAGCTGGAGGCAGCACAAAAATTGACGGAGGCAGCCACTTTGTAATTCTCTACACAGATTATTGTGAGGTGAATACGTTCTTGGGGCTGTGCATTAGGAGTTAAACTTTGATGATCTGTTGTATTAACTCATTCAGTGGCATGTTAGCACACAAATCCACATGTGTATTTATCAACTTTAGCTTCTGACAATAGAATTGTCAGAAAAGTAATTCTAGTTGCCTTGGCAGTTGGGAAGGAATTGTAGAGCAGAGTGAATATAACCGAGAGGAAAGTATGACAATGGAAATGCAGTGCCGTGGTTCTATATGTGTGTATGTATCTGTTTGTGTCTGTCCGTCCATAACACTCTTGGAGGTATTTTCAGTAGCTGCAGAATGGTACTTTATGTGTTGGCTCCCCACTGTGACAAAAATGGTACATCCTTCCAATAGTAACCCTAAAAACTCTTAAGCCCTCATTGATGATTTCATACACACACACACACACACACACACACACACACACAGACACACACACACACACACACATTCAGGCGTTACAACCTTAGATCTGGTGGGGACGGATAAAGTTTTTGAAAGTTGTCTTTGAAACATCTTCTATGGGATTATCATCACACTTTGAACAGATCTTGGATCAGCCTGTGGGGCATGTTAAGATCTCTCACTTAAAAGGGGCAAGTTTATTACAAGGTATCTCATTTCACAACAGAGATGCAAGACTCTCCTCTGTATGTTTGCCATTCTTCTTATGTATACCAGATGGAACTATTTCAACACATGAATTATTTACTCATCTTTAATCCAAAACAGTTCGGTCCAGAGAGCCAAATTAGATCTTCCCACATATTCCTGCTTCCAAGACTAGACATAAATAAAAGACGCACTCTAGATGAAAGATAACTTAAAGATTTTGATAATGAAATCAACGTATCATCAAAGGCATCTCTGTCATGAATTACTTATGACGAATAAACATGACTCACAGGCAATGCAAATATAAAAGCAATGTAGAAATTCACATAAAAGCTCATTTTAATGTGTCCAGGACTGTCCATTAGAGAGCTAATAAGTAATTTTTGACGATGTAGGTGTTAACTGTGTACCAGCCCTATCTGTCATTACCATTTATTACCATTTAAAAAAAGTAAGTTATCCCCTATTCAGAACATACTGCATTGCATCATAGTGTATAGATATTACTGTTGGTGGATAAATTGCTACATATCCCTTTTGGAAACAGATTTTTCTCTGTTTTATTTCTCAGCGCACACGAGTGAGGGAGCCTGGGAAAGAATCTGTTGTGCTTTTATTCTGAGGGACTGACACCAAAACCTGCAGATAACCATTGATGTTTTTGAAAACTGAAAGCTTTTCTCCCATTAAACATCATTGTTGCTGCGCTGAAGAAAACACCAGCATGATGTTGCAGAGCCAACATTTGGCCAATTATCCTTAAGAATAGAGAAAAATCCACCCCCACACAATAAAATACAGGAGAATGGTCTCTTGAATTTCAAGAAGTATTTATGATGTCTGGAGAGAAACCTGATCAAAGGCTTACCTGGTCAAATAGATTTACAGTTGATGCCTAACTTTACCCTTATCTTTAGCTGCTTCAAACTAACTCTAGCCGACGATAACCTTTTTAACATGAGGAAAAGACGCAAATGACTTGTCCCCATATTCATATTCTCACATAATCCAATTTGTGGAAGAGGAGATTGCATTGAAATTGCCTCAGGAGTAGATCATACACTGTCAGTAACTGTTTATAACAATGTCAATTTTTTAGCGTGGATTATTCGTTTAAATGAAAGAAAACACGAAGAAAAAGATTTTAGATTTACCTGCCAAGTGTTTTCAGCTGCCCCCTGTATATTAATCTCATTAGGAGAGTTCTATAGGAAGTGGGCAAGGCACACTCCATTATTTATGGAAGTGTAATTATCTATGGTGTCACAAGCAGGCAGGAATTTACAGGACCCCGGTTCTGCATCAGCACAATGGCTAGCTAGGTAATGAAGCGAACACACCTCCAGGCCCTACAGTACACTGTCTGATCTGCTCCACTGTTTTCACTGTTGCTTTTTGCTACACTGTTCTACACTATTGCAGCATATCTCAGGAGGGGCATGCCAGCTTCATCACTTAGATGAATGACACACAATTAACGACCAACAACATCTATAATGGATTAAATGGTTTAATTATGAAGCAAAAATGTTCACTGGTTCCATTTTCTCAATTGTGAAGGTTTGTTGTATTTCTGTTTAATCCAATTGTAAAATTGAATATTTTTAGGTTTTGGTTGATGCCACCTTGAGCTCTGGTTAACTGTAATGTATTTGAAAGAAAATTACTCACCAAAAATGTATTACAGATTAATCGATTGTGAAAATAATTATAAGTTTGTAGCGCCACACTTCTTGTGCTGACAGCAGATAAGACAATTTGCAAACAGAATTCCTGTTCGTATTGTTCATTTTGTATTACAAGCTCAGAGAACTCAGAAGTTGGGAAAGTTGGTTACCAATGATGCATTTGCATATTTTTGAAATAACAACTGATTAAGCATGCAATCTGACACGGCACAAAAAACTGTTCCTCAGACTAATTCAGCACAGCCTATCATCACATTTTTGTGGCATGCACTTATTTCTGACAACAATTTGACTTTTTCTTCATTTTACAAAGTTGTTAATTGCACTATTACTGTTGGATATATAAATATATATACAAATATATACACAGGGGGAGGTGATCTGAAAAAAAGATCATATGACTGTCTGCGATCTGCATCCCTTGTCCACTCTGATTATTTATTGTAAAGGACTGGAAGTTGTGATTTGTATCTTTCTGCCACTTTGATGCTTCTTTCAGATGTTCGGATTGTGTCTTCTCTTTACAACCGACCACAGTTTTTGTTTAGTTCATATGGAGTATTTGTTTGGTAAGTTTGTATTTAAGTCTTTTGATTAGAAAGTTTGGTAGCTGCTAACCAGCTAGACCCTGATTGTTGATTGTTTCCCTGCCAGGGACTGCTACTCCACTGTCTTGGACTGCAGCTGGTGATGGTGGTTCTTGTTCTGCTCAGGTGGTAAACTGGTGCTACACCAAGCTTGACAAGGTTGCAGAGCAGAACAAGGACTGCTGCTGCCGCCAGCTGTAGTTAGCGGGTTAGCAATGAATAAACTTTTACATTTATTATCTAAATATAGCACCTTTTTAATTAAAGTGATCTGTACAATTCATCTGAGAAGTAGATCATATGCCAAATGTAAGATTGTCCATGATATAAGATTGCCAGATCGCACACCCTAAAAATATATACAAGGGTTTCCTTGAAATGTGTGCTCTCTCGTCTTTGTGGAATGGACTGTGTGCAGAAAGTAATAATTTATTAACATTGAAGAAGGAGGACAGTTAAGAAGTATTCTTAGTTTATGTGTGGATTATTGTGACTATGGTATATACAGAGAAGAAGGGAAAGAAAGAGACCAACAAAGATTGAGAGAGAGAAAGGAAGAAGCAGAAGCAGAGACGGGACTCAGCCAGGCTGGCCCTCTCTCTTTCTCCGGCCCAGCATTTCAGTGTGTGTACAGACTTAGCAGCAGCTTCCACAGCAGCTGCTGCAGCAACGATGGGGTCATTTACATATAAATGAAAGTTGCCGATCACACGCTGCTGACCCCATTTATTTCAGCGGACAGACAGACAGGCAGGCAAGGCAAGCGCCAGCGAGTTGCCGAATTACTCCAAATTACCGCATTTCCATCTCCACATCAGGCCTGTCAGGCCTGCAACCATCGTCCCAGCAGTTTTTTTCACTTCCCCTCCTCCTCCATGCACCCACCACCAGGTCTGGAGTGACTCTAATTGGCAGTGGTGAATTTAAAGGACCTGTCAGTGGCTGAGGCTGTCACCACCCAGGACAGCACAGCAAAGAAACAACATAGCCAGCTTATCACAGCACAGCACAGCATTGCACAGCATAGCATAGAAACAGCACAGTCAGGTTAGCATAGCACACAAACAGCATAGCAAACTCTGCATATCACAGTTAGGGAATAACACAACTCAGCATAGCACAGTACAGTACGATATAAGCATCAACCCAGTTCATCATCACACAAATTTATGTTGTTTGCAGCATCCTGCACCACACTAATGTTCATCTTTCACCTCCTTGTCACCTTTCTGTCATTTTTTTCTGTTTCTCTTTATTTCCTTATATTTTGTCCTATCTCTTATTTAAACCCCAGTCTCTAATCTTACATTCAACCTCCCACGTTATGCTTCTCTTCCTCCATGTTTTTTCTCCCATACTACAGTCACACGCCATCACTTTGCGTGAGCATTAGGATCTGAATCCTGAGCCATATGCCCTACTACCATCTTCATCTCACTCCCTCCTCCCTCCTTACACATGCAACCACTCACATGTTCTCACACACACACACACACACACACACACACACACACACACACACACACACACACACACACACACACACACTGTACATAGTAGCCCTAAGTACTACAGTACTCTAGGTCTAAAGGTTTTACAAGACAGATTAATGCTACAGGCCTGCATGATCTTAATGTGACAGCTGTGTCCTTTTCCAGACGGCAATACACTCACACACACATAACTAGGAATCTCCACACAAAATACAGTATTACTTTCTTCTATTCTAAAAAGGAGAGCGATGAGCCCTCATAGATAAAGGCAGCAGAGCTAGCGCTTGTTGCGGCTTTATTTAGCTGGTAAAGCAGCCTCTCTTCCTGCTTATTTGTCTCTTTCCTGTCTCATTCTTGGTTAGCCAAGCACGCACCCTTATTAGTTCATTAAAAGGAGTCTGCCGCTGCTGCCTGACTTTGGTATAAGCAAGGGAAAGAGCCAAAGAAAAGAGGAAAAGAAAAGGGGAGAGAGTCAAAACACCACTCTCTAATTACTCAAGATTGATGCATCCAGTGAACATCCTGGTAATCAGTGTTGTTTTTATTTGTTTAATGGTAGGACAGGGATCACAGGCAGGCTGACCCTCTGTGATCATTAACAGAATTAATGCAGGCAGAAGCACACACAACTCCTCTCTGCTTGCCTGGTCTGGAAGCAAGTGTCAGAGCGTTGGTTTGTGAATGCATATGTCTGTGTGTGTGTGTGCACATGTTGGTTTGCATTTAAATTTGTTTACATCACCGAGCACTGAAATTAACCAACCATCCGTACCCATCTGGATTTATTTACAGATGGATATTATTCTGTATGTGATCACTCCGGTGCGGAGCTCATGTGCTTGCTGCTGTCATCACAGATACCATTTTTAGTTTTGCAAACAACATGATGATGAAGTTTCTTGAAATTTCGGTATTGAAGACACATACAATGTGACCATTTATAGGCCATTTTGTAGTGGTTCTTGTTTGCATTTGTCAGCAGTACAATAATATTCATTATTTCCATTGAACACATTGATAGCCACACAGCTAAATATGCACATGCTTACATACAATTGTAATACATTAGTAGGGAAAAGGGCATATACAATCTCATTATGTATGCATGTAAGTATTGGTATTGTAGTTTTTATGTTTTTATTTAAAGATTATTTTGAAGAGTTTAAATGTAACTGATTGATGAGCTGTTGTTTGTGTTCTTAAAAACATTTATTGAGTCATAGCTTTGTGTTTTGTAGCCAATGGATGGATTTTTGAGATCTATACCAAAATCAATGTTTAGGACCAAGCTGATATTCATTTTTTAGATAACATTAACAAATACTTTTGACATGGATCCCTCAAAGCAATTATTATTTACTTTTTTATGAATTTTGACTGACTGGGGAACAAATTGAATTGGGAAAACAAATTTGTCAGTGGACAAATTCTTTTTAAACTACTACTTAAAGCACATCTTTAGCATATGTTAGTATTATTATTACTTTTATTTTTTTTGCCTAGTTATTTTTTCAGGCTTTTTATGCCTTTATTATTGTAGCAGTGACAGAGAGAGGGGATGACCCACTCCTGTGAATGTTTTTCTTTTTCTCTGCTTGGCTGTGTGTCTGTGTGCATCTGCTCACATGTCTTTACTGTCCATCTGTCTTTGTGCTGAATGTGACAGAGAACACATGAATGTACGTTGTTCAGGTGTACTATAAGGAGCATATGGGTTTGTGTGAAGTCATGGAAAAACGGAGTGCAGAGTGTAATGGAGGCAGCCATTTGAAAAGACGCTACTCTAATTTCATGGTAATTAATTAACGTACAGTAGCTGTTTGCTGGGGACCTCAAAGCTGCCCCCGGGGGATGACATGCTATGCAACTGGCAAATGTCATGACTCCCACTGACAGGAGGAAGAGGGTAGGCTTAGATGGGTCACCGGGTAATTAAAGTTGCTAGAGAAAATGGACTGGAGTGTTAACTGTTGATACAGTTTGTAAATTATCATATGACGTGGTCCAGTATTGGCTATTTTACATGTCAGAAATGCCTGTTACACTACGGGCCAGGACCCATAACAACAGATGTGACATTGACAAGTTTCTGAAACTTGTGTCTCAAGCTGCAAAACTTTGGTGTGGGTGTTGAAGAGAAAATCCAGTAAAAGAAGAGCAGTAGAAAAGTCTCTAAAGTCCTATACAATATATGCTGGATATGTGTGACACACACAGTAGAACAGAGAGAGAGAGAGTAAAAGTGGGAGTAAAATATGCAAAGGTCTAAATCCTCTCTTCATCTTCATCAGGAGCTCTTAAGACTCTCTGAGACAAGTTTCCTCTGGTGACCAAGATTTCCCCTGCACTCATCGCTCACTCATACATCTGTGTGTGTATGTGTGTGTATAGGTGTTTATAGTGGCTTAACAGCCACTGCAGCCTGCCTGTAAGTGGAACATATGAAATGATTTGTGCTATGAATCATGGGTTTCACTGCTCTGCGCTGTGGTGGGATGTCTGGGATGTTAATGAAGGCCCAAAATTGCCACTGTATCTTTGAACTGAGAGGGAGAAGAAGATAATTTAAAAAATGCAAAAGGAGAGAAGGCAAGAGCCTGAATTTAGCTTAAGAGAGAGGCGGGGACTGTAAGGGACTGTGTTTGCAGGGAGGGTAAGGAAGTTGTACAGACTGCTTTGCTTTCTATGCAGCATCACATTCTGAATGTGTGGCAAATATCCTGAATGTCAACACACACTTTAGAACAACTGAAACAGTTTACCTGTTTTCTTTTACATGTACAGTTGCACACACACATGGCAGAGGAATGTGAAACATGGAGACCTTGGAGGCATTTTAAACTGTGGCTGTCCTACTGTCCTACCTCAGGCTAACCTCCAGCAGCCCCTGCGATGTAGTGTCAGCAATGACATTGGGATTCTATTAGCAGGTTGCGCGAGTCGCTGGCCCCCTGCCCTGTGGTGAGACCCACCATTGATCTGTCATGGGAGATGGCTGCTCCCTGCTCCTCGCTCCCATAGGGCTCAATTTGAACCTTTCCAAAAACCAGGACCGAACCCTCTGCTTGAAATCTACCTGGGGAGCAGAGAGAGAGGAGAGCTCAAGGTCAGGTGTGACACTGGTGTGCAGATAAAGACAACTGGGTATGGTCGACACCGACTGTAATGGCCAGTGAAAAGTGAGGTTATTTGTTATCGATTCCCAATGAGGGAAATCACTGGGTCTATATAGTGCTGTTTATGGCTGGGCAAGGTGTGTGTGTGTGTGCGTGTGTGTGCGTGTGTGTGTGTGTCAGCCGGTCGATGTGAGACTGAGAGAATCCTCTGAAGGACAGAGAAAAGAAATGAAAGTCTCTCTCCCTGGCTCTCTCTCTCTCTCTCTCCTTCTATTTTGAATGAGTGCATAGTGATCTGTTTTCCCAGCCAGCCTCATTTGTATTTTTACTGAATTACCCCGGATGCGCAACCTGAACCCACTTAAGCATGTCACTTAGCGTTTGTTGAAGTTTGCCGAGACAGGGCCCTCATCAGGTTTCAATGAGGAAGGCTGTGGCTAAGTGGCCACTTGTCATGTTTATTTATTTCATTTTTATCCGATTCCCACATGATGCCTATGTTTGCTGTCCAAGTTGTTTAGAAAGAAATGCAAGACCATAGGGAGAGACAAGGGCTTGTGATGGCTATATAAGTACCTTATATCATCTATTCTCTGTTGTGTTTAATAAACTTTTGAATCTTTAACTTTACTAAATTGAATTGCTTGTTATTTTTAGTTTGTTAGAATAGAGCATGTTCTCTTTAAGAGTAGAGATAGGTTAAACACACAAAAACCGTCTTCTCTCGTTGTGGAGGTATTTGAATAATCTTGAATAAAATGTGTTTACATATAGTCATGGAGTCTTTTAATCCTTTTTGACTTACACGGTATGAAGCAACGCTAAGGAACACATGGGTATATATGAATTAACAGTATGAAAGTACAAACAGAACAGAATATTGAAATTGCCCCCACGGGCGATTCTCGGCTGTGCCGTGGCAGCGAGACACTTCCTGGTGCTGCTCCATTTTATATGTATGAAAATCTCTCACGGATCCATGATATACATTATAGATGAGGGCTCCCGTTCTGCACTCCAGTCACTGGAGCAGAATTTTCCATGATACGCTCCCCCCACCACCATCACCACCACCCCCACCATCCCCACCACCCCCACTGCCGCCCACTCCTCTCCTCTCTTTCTCTCATCCCTCTCTCCATTCATTTCTCCTTCCATATGCCCTCCCATTGGAGTGTTGTTTCATCCCTCACCAGCTTTCTTTCATCCCTCTCCAGCCCTTTGGTCTCTTATCATTTCATCCTTCCATAAGTCAAACCTTACATCTTTACTTCCACCCATCCACCCTACCTTCCTTCACTTATTCCACCCCTCCCCCACCCCACGGAGCGAGCGAGAGAGGAGCATGCGAACAGAGAGATGGGAGCCTGCTGGGCCTCCCCCTGCAGTGCCACCGTACGTTGATTTGTCTCCTCCGGTTCCATATTGATTTTGTTTTAAACAAGGGAAAAATACAAGAAGAATGAGGTGCCGGAGGTGACATGAAATAATAAAAAAAGAGGTAAAGGGGAAAGGGAGTGAGGGGGGAGGAAAGAGAAAAGAGGAAAAGTGCTTCTATGTATCAAATCTATGAGTTGAGTCCCGGGTGGGTTCAGGGTATTATCAGAAGGTTAGTGTACAGTGGTTGAACTCAGAAAGAAGGGAGCAGAGATGGAGAGAGTGTGAGATCCTTTATTTAAAACCTCTTTTTTATTCCCACCCTTTACTTTGTGCTTGCTAAATGAGCTCTGGGGTTGGCTATGTGGCAAACGCATCTCATTCTATGTCATGGTACAGTTCCTGCCTTAAAATGATTCTCTGCTTAGTTCAGTTTAAGTTGTGTGCAGAATAATCGATCCCCCCATTAATTCTACTTAGCTGAGCTTCACAGTACAAGCCTGGGCTTGACTGGTCCACCAAGGCCAGCGCTGCTGAATGGCTGACCTTTACACGGCTCCGACTGCCATTGATTTTCAGCAGGACTTATTTCATGAACTGGGGTTTGGGACAGGGCACCCAGATGAAGATGAACTATGAGGCAAAATCAGTTTCTTCGGCGCTTTCCATTTTCTTTGCACTCTTCTCTCTTATTTCTCTTTTTTTTCTCTGTCCTCTTTACTTTGGAATAAGTACTGTACACCATATTGGCTGCACTCTGTGGGTGGCATAGTCTGAGAGCAAATAAAATGTCCCCTGTGTGACATCCCCCCCCCCCCCCCCCTTTCAGTTAAGAGCCCCCTACCACCACCCAAGTGTTGGTGTGTGCGTGCTTAATATTCTTGCTTTAGTGTCTCTGTTTGCGTGTTCTTGTCCATGCTTGAGTGTATGTAGGCTACATTGGTAAGTGCTTTAGGAGAGCTCTTTCTGTGACATGGCCCCTTGGTATTTGCAGTTAGGAAATAATGCAAAGGAGAGAGTGTGAACAAGCCATTAGAGCACCCAGGACTGCCCTCAGAGCCAAAGAATCGAGGAAAACAATCCTGACCTCATGGAACAACAGGCACAACATCCACCTTACGACTGCAGGGGTGAGGTGGAGGGAGAAGAAAGAGAGAATGCATGTCAAATCCCAAATGTAAATTTCTGTAAGGTCTTATATTGCATGATGTTAAACCTTTAAGTCCTAATTGTTAGACGAATGTGTTCAGATGAACATCATTAAAATGAATAAATTAATAAATAATGAAAGCTAAGACAAGGAAGGGGTGGAAGTGTGGGAGGCTTCTGAGTGTGATTTAGCTCGAGTTCATACAGAGTGCACAGTGTCTCCCTTTCTCCCTCCCTCCCTCTGTCTCTCTCTTCTTGGCCTGCATTAGCTGTATATCAGTGACTGTAAAAAAAAACATCTCTAAATTTAATACCGGCTCATGAATACATGCATGCATACAAATGTTGCTGGATGGTGGGAGGCATGAGGGGCAGGTGAGGTCATGGGCTGTCAAGGATGCTGCTACAGTATAAGGTTAGTGGTGGTGATGGCGGAGTAGACAATGTGTGTAGCAATTCGGTTGCACCTCAGGACTGAACAGACCCATGCATACATTTTCTCATCTGAGGCAAAACCACGGAGAGTCAGAGCCCATAGTGATAGAATAGGACCCTACTGGACCCAGTTAGACTTGGGTCACAGGGTGGGTCTGAACCCACAAAAACTTCTAGTCCTCAGTCAGTTGTAGGGCGTTTCACAGGACTTTTGTGTATCTATCTGTGTGTAGCTGCAACATGTACCTGTGGCCCCTAAAGAACTTATTTCTCTCGTCCTACAAGGCACAAACTACAGATCAAACAGCAGTGTAAGTGAAGCACATATATTTCCACATCTTTTTTTATATACAGTAAATGACGCAACTTATTTTATTCCCTAAAATTTTGACGAAACTTAGACATGAACACAGACAAACACACATACAAAACAGTGCCTCAAACCATATTCACTCACTCACTCCAAACCCTACCGATGAAATAAGCCACCCTAGGCCTTGGGAGGTAGGGGTGAGTGGGGGGCAGTGAGGAGTGGGAGTTGGCCGGGACACTTCCAATGTGTTTTCCGCTCCAGTGCTTCTTGTTCTCACTTCGTCAGAGTTTGTTTGCCGCAGATTGGGAGAAATGGCGAGAGGTCAGGCCGGTGTGCTGCTTGTCTGGCCCTCAGGTTCTGTGCAGTTCAAGGTTGAACCAGACACAGTGAGAGGGGTTTTTGTGTTTATTTAGCAAACAATTTCACTGTGTTGCAGCGTCAGACTTAAGAGGAGGAGGAGGAGACGAGAGACGGGGCTAGAAGACAGGCCTGTCCCTTTTGTTTGGTGCTGAATGCGCTTATAGACAAGCAGGGATTTTCTCTAAGTGTCAGGATGAAACATAAGCAGGCTTCACAGCCAAGAGCTGGAGTGGTGGGAGAGTGATGGAACCAGCAGAAGTCGCTGGTGACAGAATGCTGTCTGTGTGTGTGGGTGTGTGTGTGGTTGTGTGTGTGTGTGTGTGTGTGTGTGTGTGTGTGTGTGTGTGTGTTTGTGTGTGTGTGTGTGTGTGTGTGTGGGGGTGTGTGTGTGTGTGTGTGTGTGTGTGTGTGTGTAGACGTGGGGTATTGATATGCTGGGAATGAAGCTCGGAGCAGATGGACAGAGCAGGCTGGCCCTGTGTCGTTCCTGTGAGCTCTGGCTCCTTCTCGCAATCCCCCTTTGATGGACACAGACACACACACACACACACACACACACACACACACACACACACAAATATACACATGCCCCAAGCAACTGTGCCAAGTCCATATTTTACCAACCAGATAATAGTCCTATAGGATAACAAATGGTTGATCATCCTATCATTAATAACCAGTATGTCATTCTGATCTGTAGCTATGGCAGATGTGGCTGGTTAATGAGACCGAATGGAGAAGTTCTCCAGTGGCATATCACAGTAGACAGCCAGATTTGGGGAAGAGGGTGTAGAGACTGAAAGCAAACTGTATCTACAGTGAAAGGAACGTGAAAAGTTAAGGGTGACACTCCATTACCATATTGGAAATTATGCAGTAGGTTGAGGGATGTATTGTTTTACTATCTACATTTCTGTCTCCATTTTTCTCTGTCTCTCTCTCTCTGGCACCCCTCAGACCTCTCTCCAATCTAAAGCCAACATGCTTGGCTGCGTCCCTATCTTTCTCCCTCCTTCCGTCTATCTCTATCCTCCTCTGGCTTCTTCTTCTCCTGGTCCTCTCCCCTCCTAGGAGGGGTGGCATGGGGAGTGGAGGGGTAGAAAAGTGCAAGTGCTGGTGAATTGCTAATAGGCAATCATAGTGCTTGGGACAAGGATGCCTACTGGAGGTCTAGGGACCATTAAAGAAACGTCAACTCGGCATAGGTATGCCAAGAATTATGAGTCAGTGGGCAGGCAACACTTCTTGGCTCCTATTGGTCAGGGCAGCAGGCCGTAATCTGTCACAATCCTGGAGTTGCTGTGACAGCAGCGGGAGCATTCTGGGCTCAACACAGAGGGTAAAGGAAACATGCAGCTAAGGGTGTGTGTGTGTCTGTGTGTGTGCGTGTGTCTCCATGTGTAAGCCAGTGTGAGTGTGGTTGAGTGCATGTAGGGCTGCACAATAAGTGGAAAATCTTCCGAAACCAACATTATGCATGTAACGACACAAGATTTAATTTAAGTCATGTTGTTCAGTAAATTGATTCTGTTAGGTAAATTGTCAATGTAGTGTACCCCTTTAATGCACCTGAAACCACAACAATGAATCGCATCTAATCCTACAACTAACAACTAATCACTGTGCTTGCATCAATGCTTTGGGTTTAATCCAAACTGGGGAAGTCAAGTCAGCATTGTTCTACCAAAAAGTTTTAAGCAATTTTTAATAACCATATGTGCCCAGTTTAACTGTGGCAAAATAATTCTGCTTTCTAGAGGAAGCATCAGCAGTTTGTTTCATAAACAGAAACACAACTATGTCGTACAGTATTTTCTAATGTCACTCCCTGTCCTAGAACGTAACGCGGATAAAAATAAATGTTACTTATAGTCATTATTAATAACTTTGTTTGGAGAATATATTTCATTTATTGCTATTAAGGTAAATGGTAGTTAATCGTGATATGGATTTCAGGTCATATCATCTCACCCTAAGCACACTTGCAGTAGCATGCTTGCATGTGCGCATGCTATGATGTTGTACATCATTACCATAGCTGCAACTCACTGACAGTCAGGCGGGACATAATCTTCAAAGCAAATATCAAGGCAGCAGCCAGATAGGGAACATGGCGTCAGTGCATAAGGGCACCTTTAAGCATTAAAGCCTCACACAACTCTAGATCTGTAATTCTGTCACGGAACATATCCTCTGCCATTTCGTTACTTCCTGCTCACTCCGGACCCTCGCTGTGGCACGTGCTGGGATTGGCATGATGCTGCCCTTCTGAAGCCACTGGGTTGGGTCTGTCGTCATGATCTTATCTGTCTAAGGACAGTTCCTCAAAATGAACTGAAGAGCGTAAACCACATCAAACAGCGAGCAGAATAAGAAAGAGAAAGAGAGAGAGAGAGTGTGTCTGTGTGTGTGGGAGAGATGTGAGCCCACCAAAAGCTTAAGCCTCCAGTGTGCTGTGCAGATAAGATTCATTAGATAGGTTGGTAAATGCAAGAGAGAGGCAAAGCGAGGCAGACACGGAGAGAGAGAGAGAGAGAGAGAGGGAGAGAGAGAGAGAGAGAGATTGAGCTTGCTGCTGCTCCAGCATTTGTTGACACAGATTTACAATGAGTCTCCCACTGCTTCACGCATTACAGTAACACGCCATGTCAATAGCTCTCTGGGCTTGAAAAGCAGCCGTGCCAAAGATGTCTGGGAGTGATGCCCTTCCCCTGATAACCAAAGTGTGGCTCATAAGTCAGGAAGTGGAGGATAAGGAGGGGCAGGAGAGGGGAAAAAGAATTTTTTTTTTTTTTTTGTCTTTTTGTTTCTCTTTTTTCTTATTAATAAATCCCCACCCACTCTTTTCTCTCAATCTCTTCTCAAGCATCTTTTCATTAGTTTTCCCTTTTCTGTCACTTCTCTAAGATCCTTTTCCTCCCCCCTCTTCCATCTCTCTTAGTCTCTTACTCCTCTCTCCCTCTGTTTCTCTTTATCTCTTGGACGCCCTGCTACAGGCTCAGTAGGACAGGATTTAGGCATTAGCTCAATCCCCCTATCTACTCCCCCTCATGATTGCACACTGTTTCTGTCACCCACATACCCTAGTCTACTGCACGAGTCTTGCAGGACTCAGAGTCTCTTATACAAATACTGGTAGAGAGCTTATACTCCACAAGACAGGGAGACATAATCAACTAGACAGACAAGCATTGGTGTGAGAGCGAGTGACAGTGTCTGTGCGAAGGGTTGGGACAGTGATAACCAAACTCAGAGGTGGAGGGTGAGATTTTTATATGGTGTTTGGAGTTAATCAGACTCAACAAAAGTAATAAAGAGTTTGATGAGAACCAGCACAGGCTCATGCCATGCAACTCCGCTGAGTCACGGGGCGCCACAAATGAGGTGGTTTTGATGTGTGACATTCACCTTCATGAAATCTTGATGAGAGCTGAGTTCTGCTGTCTGTATAATGAGGGCTGTAGCAGTCAGACAGCTGGCCAACCACTTCAGCTAGTAAAGCTATGATAATAGAGAGGGTTGGAAAGCCTTTTGGAAAAGCATTCGGTAGATGGACTTCAGGCTGTCTGGGAGGCAGTTAGTGTTTTGGGGAAAGAGATAAACAGGAACTTGGATGGCATCAGACAACAGAAGGTCTAATGGTCTTAATCAGAGATGTTGTAGTGGTACTAGTAGTAATGGTACTACAGATCGCACATGTTTGTGAGTTAGCTGCAGCCTCATTGCTAATTGGTGTATTACAAGGAACATTCAGTGTAACAGATGGATATCAACAGTTTTGTTCCAAAAGGAGCAATTCAGCCTTTGAAAAAAGTAACACTTACGTACTTGTGCAAAACAACTACAAAGCAAAAAATAATTGCACTTTCTAAACAAGACCATGCATTTCTGACAAAACTCACCTCATGAGAATGCAACCTCTATACTTTAGGAAATCATAAATCATAAGTTCATGTTTTTTTCTCATTGGAAATCGATAGAGCATTATGGAGCAGAACTTTTCATTCACATACAAATGTGATACCGACTAGCTGAGGTCTGCAGGTGTCTCTCAGTCCATGTCAGCGCCTCAAGCTCTAAATCCTCTTGGTTCTGATAGGAATCCCAAGGCTTATAGTGGCTGCCATCTCCTCACCACTGACTGATGCTTCTTATCAGGACCACCACACTGCTGCCGCCAGCACATTTTCACATATGGGTAAATTATAAATCACTTGCACAAACATTCTCTCACATGCATTCAAGCACATATATAAACCTGGTAACATAGATTCAATACATTCACACAGGGCAGGGCTGCTATAGCATGAGCGCATTTCAGAAATGCAAGCAGTAATGACTCTGTCAGAAATGCACCTGCACATACCCACTTGTGTGTTTGAACAGGTCTTGAATTTCAGAGATACTAAAATTTCATATATAGTATATGCAAAACATACAACAGTTTATTTTATCTTTTGATTCAGCATACTTTGTGCAACTTGGTAGTTGGAGATAAAGCTTTGGTTGAGGATTGTGCTGAAATTGTTAATTTATTAATTAGTAAATTCTCAAGACCTTAATAGTTTTGATGATGAACTGCCTTTTCTCAAGCAAAAATGACCAAACATTTAATAATTTGATTTCCAGTTCCTCAAATGTGAGCATTTATTGCTTTTCTCAATTTCAAATTATTGATAAACATAAATACCTTCTTGAATCGGTTTTGGACGTTTGTTTAGAAAAAAAAAAGACTATCAATTTAAAAGCATCACCTTATGACAGACAAATTAATAACAAAAATAATGCAGTGAGCAGAACTCCAAAATGATCTTTCTCCGTATCTACAATGCACATTATATGTGTGAGGATAATAATTGAGAACACAGATGTAGATGTAAGCCTGGCCATTCTCCACCTTTGTCTAGCTCCAGTAGCCCACAAATATATAATGTAAAGAGTCTACACAGGGGAATTACTGACGTGCAGATTACGATGAGTGTAGTTTACTGTCTGGCTATAAATGCAGAAGCCCTAGTACTTGTTCATTACAAAGACTCTTAACATTGTCATAGTGTTTTATTATCTGACTAAAAATCTGCATTGTTTTGAAAAATGCATCGTGATGATATCATTCACTGCAAAGCTACACAATAATGCCGTCACATTTTCATGTCAAAGTGGTGAGATGTCTTTTCATATCCAGTTAAATTTACAATATTAAGAAATTGTTCATCACCAGCTTGAGTAAGCCTTTTAAATTTGATCTTTATTTGTAATTTTATTGTTAATGAACAATTATTGTGACTGCAGTGAAGCACTTCATAACTGTAAATCATTCCACCATGCCTCTAGCTCTGTCTCTCTCACAGTCTCTCACTTTAACGCTCTCTCTCCTACTATCTCTTGTGTCCTTCTTACTGTATACAGTACAGATTTATTAGCTGAAGCTGGAGCCCCCAGACAGTTACCACTCAGCACTCCTTCAGATCAATAATTGGAAATATTAATTATATCAGCATAGATGGCCCAGTCAGAAGGGGGCTGTTTATGCTCCTGTTACTAAGCAGTGCAGCAATATGAGCTTTGATGGCCCGCTAATACGTATTAATGATCCCAGGACAAACATTACTCTATATTAAATCTGAGTGAAAGTTAGAAGACACCACACATGGTGAATGGCTATTAGAGTTATTTTATAGCAAGCACTGTAAGTAAGTGCTGGTGCATAACTGTTGTAAAAAGACTTTTACTACTGAGAGATGAGCTTCCGTAAAACCAGGACAAGATTTACTGCAATTTTATCTCTGTTTACTGCGTTCCTGTGTATTGGAGGTTCATCTTTTTGGATAATATGAAAGTTAAAGACCAGCAAAGTTTGGGGCTTGGAACGGCACCAGGTCTTTGAAACTCTTTCCAAAGCAGTATTATTGTCTTGCTACTGGCCCCTCTCTCTGGAGTTTAAGCAGTGTGGATTCTGGGACTCTATACTGCTCCATCCTGCTAAACTCTACTAGTCATGAACTCATTAGTGTCATAGATAGTGCCAACAGTAGACTCTAAATCCTCCCTACTACTAACAGGCCAAGTCCTGACTACAGTTCCTTTGACTAGCTCGGTGTAATTTGAAATCAGACAGCGGAATGTCTTTTGTGGTCAGAGCCCAGGGCCTTCGGTCCTTTTTGTGGCTAATAATAATTTCAGTAAAAAGACGTTTGCTACCCAGCCAGGCCAAACTTTACCAGAATACTGGGGATACTATATGATAAAATCTGATGAATGGTGCATCTGTGGAGTGTTCATGTATTGGTCGAGAGTGCTCATTTTAGATTTATAATTTTGTAGGCAGTTTCAGTCAAGAATAACAGACCATCAATTTTAAAGACTAGCTAACAAAAAGTAGAAACAAACCAACAGCTTATGTGTGTGTATTCCAGGCCTATTACACACTACATTATGTACTGTTGGCCTAGGGGTTTCTATCTCACCCTCCTTATAAAACAGCAGCATACTATGGCTAAGAGCTTTAATTCAACTGACTGGAGGCTTAACTAAGCAGATGAGGTGGCTCAAGAAAAGCATATGGAACTATAGATTTGCCAAAGTCCTTAGAGCAGCACAGCTTGCAGAGTCAGGAAAAGAGAAAGACAGGGGCCTTGTGTTAGGAAAAAATAAACTGTATTTTCTATTAGAGGAGGAAAATGAAGAGCAGTAACTAACTTGATGGTTGTGAGGCCATTGAGATGTTGTGAGTCATCAGATAAGCTTGTTTCTTCAGAGTATTCAAAAACATTCAGCTCACATTCAATTAAACCTGATGATGGACCTAATGAAAAGCACTAAAAAATGTCACTGATGTCCTCAGGAAAGTGCCCTTCATGTCCATGGGGTTTCTTCAACATAATATGTACAGTATTTTACAGCCCGTCACTAACATATAAGCAGAGACTTGTCAAATGAGTCTTTCCATCGCATGACCACACATTCTCACCCGTGGCTTTCTAGAAGACAAAAAGCACACACACATATTCAACAGCATACTACGCATTGGAAACATACAATATGTGATTTGTAGGGCTGAAACATGTAAAACACACCGTCTTTGAAAACAATGTTTTTCACTGGACTTCCTCATGGGTATTCAAATGCAAATAATGCAGAGCAAATTCAGAAACAACAAATATTTGGAGGAGACACATTATTTCTCCTTCACTGAATATCACATTTGGATTGGAAACATCCCCACCATTCATATCTTGAATGTCATGTCTGGTCTGGAAAGCCTCATTGAATGAATCAAGGCATTTAAGTCACAATAACACCCTCAGGTAGAGAAACATGGCAAGGAAACAGACTATCAGGCCAGTCGAATAAAAGTTTCTCTGTCAATAACTGTTTAAGTTTAAAAACATTTTTATCATTTGGTTAATTTATAATTAATGTCCCACGAGATGCAGTGCATTTTTTAGCCGCAGAGCGATATGGAGGCAGGTGGTTGATTTGTCAATATACAGTGTTTGTAGAGAGCAGTTGTGCTGTCTCTTTCAGTGTTTGAAAGTGAAAGGCGGGAGGGTGGAGTCAGAGCTGTAGAAACGCCACTCAACAGAAGAAGCAATCTTATCTAGGAGTTGCAGGCTCTCTCGCTTGCTTTCTCTCTGTATGTACTGTATCTTCTTTACCCCTCTCTCCATCTCCTGTTGTCGTTTTCCACAATCTCTCCCTCTTTCCTCTTCTGCTTTCCCACCTGCCTCACCTAACCACTGCTATAACAAAAAGCATCCCGATTAAAACTTGTGTTATTTGCAGAGAAAGCAGCTTCACTCAGGTCCTTGTGGGTGTGTCGAGAAGCTATTTGCTCCAGCCCACAAAGGACATGGTAAAAACATACCCCACAGTATCTGAAGTTAATGAATGGTCTCCTTGGTAACAGCAGCGCTTGATGAATTTTACTTAAAGTCACCATGTCTGTGCATGTGTGAGCATGCATATAGTACAAGTCTGCTTTGCGACATGCATTTAATTTCTGCTGGCATGACATGATTTTCTTCATATGTGTGTGAGGGAAATGTAACAAACTAAAAGACAAAGTGACTGTTCAGGACCATAATGCATTGCTTTCAGGCAAATAAGTAGACCATTAAGCTGGCATGTTGGAGGCTGAACAGTAACTAGCTTTAGAGAGAGATGCCTCCCACACGCTGGCACCCTGAAGAGATGGCTGAGATCATAGCATGGTAGAGGAGCCTCAGCTGTAGATTTGGCCTCCTCCATCGTGCATGTAAAAACAAAAATCAGCTGGCAGCATGGAAGCATCTTTTGTCCGTTTGACATGTCAAAAGCAAATTCAAAGATTTCCTGTGTTGTTGTGAAGGAGCAGAGGGTTGCGAAGTTATCTGTGAATTTGTCTTGCGGATGATTTTTTTTTTTTTTTCCCCCATTCGGAGGTGTTTCTGTCTCAGAGGTTTCTTTGAACACGTGTGCGATAGCGTTGCGGTTGATTCTGTAATCTATCCGTACATGCTGTGGAGCAGTTCGCCCTGTGGCTTGGCATTAGCATACTGTAGGGTTACTTTGCTCGTGTTGTACAAGGAAAAGAAAGCACTTGTAGATGGGGAGGGAGCAGGATGTGGAGCGAGCCAAGAAACAAGCTAAAACCTCAACCTTCACAAGCATAATATCCTCCCTGTTTTCCTACAAAGTCTTAGCCGCTGCTAGTTATTATTTACGATGGGTAAATTTATGGAATAATTTCAGTGAAGGAAGGTTACTCAGTTCCTCAAGGTGAAAATGGATACGTTTAGCACTTAATGAATCGGGCCTGGGCCTCTCCCCCATATATCAGCATGTTATTAAGACATTTTAAAATCCCATTATGGTGTTTCTCCTTGAACATGTCATGCTTTTATTGGACTGCCCTGTCTTTAAATCTGACCTTTTCAGCCCTGCTCTGGAATTGAACTGAAAAAAAGATACATGACAAGACGATGGAACAAAATATACATATGAAGGTGTAAAAATATCAGTGCTGAATGGTTCAGCGGTTTGACTGGGATGTCAGGAAATGGCAAATAGTTTCAAGCAATAAAAAGATGCTTAAATAGAAGCTACAAATGGGTTACTGTAAATAGCCGAGTCTGGTCTAAGAGGTTGCTTTTATGTTTCGGTAATCCTGTTAAAAAAATTTTCCTACTTTTGGCCCCTGATGTATTAAAATATGTGTGTTTTTATTATTAAATCTATTTGTTTTGGGCTGAATTGGGAGGGGGGATCTTGTAAACATTATATACAGCTATAGTACGTATATGCATATTATATGCATGTGTGGGTGGGTTTATATTCAGTATGTGTGCTAATATGTGACGAGGATGCAAGAAATGGTGCTGCAGCTGTTAAAAAACATGTTGTAAATCACAGCTGCATCTTCAAACTTTTTCCTCCAAACAAATCGGGTCCAAGTCTGGTAAAATTGTTCAGCTTGAACAACAATAATGAAAAAAGAAGGAGGTAAAATTGGGGAAGGAGGAGAGCGTGACACAAAAACTGTGATGACAGAGGCATCTAATCCAGGCAATGCCATTCTTATCAGGGTCCAGTGGATTAGAGTGAGCCTCCTAACCAGAGAATCCTTCCCAGCCAGACACTCTCCACAGCCCAAGGGCCTGGATCAATAGGCCTGCATTGATCTCTCTCCTCCTGTGGCTGGATTCACTTTTATTAGGACTGCCTCTGCATTTCTCACTTAGACACACATATTCAGCCCTTCAACCTCTCCATACACCTGCCATGAAAAAACACAAATACAAATGTACACACACACACACACACACACACACACACACACACACACACAAACACACACCCTATTTTATGTGTGACCGAGAGCTGAGGGTTGTTTTGTTTACACTGAATAACAGGCAGCAGAAACACTATAGTGACAAGTCAGCTTAGCTGCATGATGGCGTTTTGATTTCCTCTCCAGCCAAGGCACTTTGATCAGTATCGCAGAACCGCTATTAGTATGGGAGAGAGGACCTTGACACCTTTAGTTTGTAGCCGCTTGTTGTATCAACGACAGGCCGAGTCGCAAGAGCTAACTTCTCTGTTACCCTTTCTTCTCTCTCCTCCAGATGACTCGCCCCATCCAGGTGAAACCAGCTGACAGCGAGAGCCGTGGAGGTAGTTGTCGTCTTTTCTTCATCATTTATTCATCTCCCCTTTTCATCTGTCTCATCTAGGTTAATTCTTTTCATTCTTTCCTTCTGATCTCATCTGTTTCACTGCTCTCAATTCAATATTTCTTGTTCGCTGTTTTTTTAGAAAAAAATCTCTCCTTCAAGTCTTTTTCATTCTTATGTTGCCGCACTTTCATACATAATTGTAGCAATTAGTAGCAACCGTTGCAAACAAAGTTTAAGAAATGGTTTAAACCAAACTGTGTCTGAATGTATTTTAAACACATAAAGTGACATCGAACACAAAGAGGTTTGCTGTCAAAGTTTGTAGCAAATTTTACTGGAGAAGTCTGTAATCTCGCCTCCTACCAACATTTATTTTATTTGTTACTGGTTCAGATCCTCTGGGTTTATGGAATAATCTGTGTTTTTTGTTCTCCTCATCCTGCTTGTGCCCTTGTTCTGCTTGTAATTGATTAAAGAGTCTGTGTTATTGAAAGGATGTAGGGCTCTGATGGGCTTTCCTGCTGCCGCTCTCTCTTTTCTTGTTTCCTATGCCAAGTACATTATCATTGCACTGTAAATTAGATGGTGCTTGGACTCAATTCTGTAGCCATCGCCACGCAAAGGCCCTGTTAAAGCCCACACTGCCTGATCTGTGTGCATTTGAAACACGAGAGTAAATGGTATAGAGGGATGGAAAAATGGAGCAGGAGCACGTACAGCTTGCCAAACAATCAATAAATTTGCAGGGTTCTTGCCAAGATCCTCATTACTTGGCCTTAATTCTGTTGTCTTTGATCTCTTCCGTTTTTGGAGGCTTTCATTTACTCACTGCCTATCTGCATATATGTTAATGAGATGAGGAGGCATCCTTCAAGTCAGTGGCAGAGACAATGAACCTTGCTGTTATTTTTTGGTGTGCATCTCATGTGTCACCCCGTAACAAAGCGAGTGGCTTTTTGTTATTTAAAGGAGGAACGCTGTTTTCAGCCTTTCTCATCCTGTTGGAGGGAGAGAGAGATAGAGATTTGGAAGTGAAAAACAGGCAGGGAGAGAAAATGCATAAATGATGCCAACTGCATGCAGCTGCTGTGCTGCACTTCTGAGGCTTTACCTAAAAACCTCTGTCTGTTTCGGGTGAATTAGAATGGCTGGCCACTTGGCTGCCTGTCAAATGCACACAATCTTCAAAGGACAGCATAACCCCTTGAGATGGATGGAGGAAAGGCCAATAAAGATCACTGTCAGTCCTTTCTTTCTTTCTTTCTTTCTTTCTTTCTTTCTTTCTTTCTTTCTTTCTTTCTTTCTTTCTTTCTCAACCATTCATTCAGAGCTTTAGAGGAGTGGTGAGACAAGCAGAAGGGTCTTGTGCTGTCAAGATTGATGTCTCCTATAGCTCCATTGATTTTGCCATTGTGGTACTGTGTGTCCACATTAACAATGACACTCAGCTGTCTCTTTACTTGGTTGTGAGTGGCCAGTTTTAGAGCTCCCAGGGCACTTTGGTCAGTATGGGGTCCTCTTATTGGCCAGCCATGGGGACCCCACTGAGGAACAAATGAGTGCTGGAACAGACCTGAGAGTTGCACATCATCTTAAATGAACAGGTCAGAGTGGCGCCACAGGGGCAATCAAACACTAGCGTGACTTTAACGGGTTAGGAAGTAGAAATGGAAGGGGTAGATAGGGAATGGATTTGATCTTCATTTTTTTTTTTTAGATCTCCTATTCTCATTCTGCTTCTAATCTGCTGGCCTTAATTCTTTCTGTGATAATCACTGGCAAAGATAATTTTGGTTTTCTCCATATCTGGTTCTGTCTTCAGCTGCTCTTGCTACTGTTAGCTGATGGACTGTGCTGCTGATGCTCCTCCATGGCCTACTTAGACAAGCCTTTGCTTCTTATTTGCTGTAAAAGACTAAAGCGGATTTGATTTCATTACTCTCCTTATTTCACACTGTCAAAACTGCCAAGATTAAATTTTTGTTATTTTGATTCGCATTTGCCTGCTGTTGCCAGAATCCAGATCAATAAGTTCAGGACTATAAGTCAGTATGGTGTAAAGGAGCTAGAAGAGCGGAGGAAAAAAAAATTAATTAGCCTCATGGAGGGAGGGACACCAGGGACAGACCTAGTTCTCAGACCTGCTCTCTCAGGGGCCACTTTTAGTCCAATAGGGGACATATATTCCTCGGTGCACACAGTCACACTACAACACACAGTCATACTAATTAGTCCCTTAATCTCATTATGTGGAGGACAGTTCAGATCACCTGTGCCAGGTTGGCCATCCATAAGGGAAAGACCTGTTACTATGGTTTTATGCCTGCTGGACCTCCGCTCCTCCAGGACTAACTCTCTGCTGTTATTAAGACCAGACAGGCTCACACCAGACCAGTGTACTTTCCCTGGTTACTGTTGCAGTAAAAAATGAACCTGCCTGCCTCCAGTCATCAAACAGGAAGACAGTAGAACATATTCTTCTTACTAATTCTTCTAAATATTTGATGACTCTTGGACATTTAAGCAAAACTGAGCAGTTTTCCTGCAGAGTTCTTCATAACCTTTATGGTGTTGGACACTAAGAACAAACTGGTAAAACATTAGAGTACATCCAGCCACTAGGTAGCTTCACTGAGGCCATACAAGTAAACCATCTTGCCTATAGAAATTAAAGGGAAATATATGGTAGAGTAAATCCAGTCAAACACTCTGTCAGCCCCTGCTGCCGCCTAGCAAAGACACACTGTGAAATGAATATTAATGGCCAATCACCTACCTAATCTAGCAGAACAGCAGCCGTTACACATTGAGCCACCAGCACCATGAATGTCTCCGTCACTGATGACGCAGACCATTCTGGGATGTTTGTGTTGGGGAGACTTTTAAAGAGGCGCAGCGTGGAGGCAGCAGGGACCTGTCTCTCTCGTTTTCTCCTCTCAGGTCCCTGATATGAAATAGATTGATTTTCCATCACATGTGGCACTGATGACTGGCACTGACTGCTGCTGATATTTCATTTGTGAAGGGCTGTTCAGCACCTCCTTAGAGGGCTTGGCGTCCTTACGCAGGATAAATCAGCTTTAACCACTTTGATTTCATACTAAACCCTTTGCCAGCAGCTTCCCCCCTAGCAGTCCACCATTACTATCTACTCCTGCTTGTTTCCTGTTATTTTGAAGACTACCCTTTCATTTGATTTTCTCTTTTGTGTCATCTTTTATTTTATTCATCTTAAAAGACCTGTTGCACTCACAGGCTAAATAGTTTTCTGTGCATTTTTCCATCCCTTCATGGCTCCTCTCATTTCCCACCTTAACCCATCTTTAAAGTTTTGAGCTCAGAGATTGTCCAGGAAGCAGAGAAGAGCAGGCTAGCTGTCAGCTGGGGCTCTGTTGGTGTTGCAGCAGGCCTGCCTGGCACAGCTAGAGCTACAGCCCACTGAGGAGGCCTGGATTAGAAACAGGCTCTGGCATTATCAAGGCAGGCCTGCCGCCCACGCACACACCCACACAGAGAGGACAAACAGGCAAACACATACATACCCATAAGGCTCTGACACACACATACACAGTCTCTCTCTCTCTCTTTCTCTCATGCAAACACACACACGCAGCGGGAAATTGGATGTACATGATATTAGGAAAACGTGTGCACACACAGGGCCATGTCCAGTATATGTTACATATTTACACACAGGCACACACACAGTGTACACATATGCTGAATGGAAGGGGTCACTATTCTTTGCAGGAGCTGTGTTCCATGTTGTGGGCCAACCAGCAACGTTGCATTGTGTTTGTGTGTTTACTCCAACTGAAGGACAATGAAAAGGTTTGCTCCAGTTCACTGAAACGTGACGGAACAAAGAGCGAGAGAGAGAGGGGGAGATTGAGAGAGAGACAGAGAGAAAGGCAATAAGTTAAATGGAGAGTGAGGGCAAAAAAAAGAAAGAAAGATTGGGAATCTAGATTGAGAGAACAGGGCTACATGCTCTGTTGCTGTTCTGTGCTCAGTTTTTGATGATGAATTTATCTGGCGTAAAAGACAACAGAGTGGTCCATGTATTAAACATCAGTGGCGTTCTCCTTTTCTTACTAGAGAGACGAGCTCCCATGTCAGAGCAGCTCAGTAATGAACCAAGCAGGAAGGCCTCTAAGCTCCACTGATCCCCTTTAGAAAAGAGAGGAGGAATGTAGGAGAGAGGGGTAGTTAGGGGGAAAGGAATGAGGGGAGTAAAGACGGATGGTGAGAGTAGAGAGGTGAAAGAAGGGAATTTGTTCTGAGACACTAAAAGTGGGAGAGAGAGGAAGAGAAGTGCAAAATAAACAGAGAAAAGTGTGGATAAACCAGCGAGAGGGAGGGGCAGCAGGGGCAAAGCAAAGAGCTGAACAGTATATCTTCTCCCTTTGGAGAGAGGAAAACTATAGATTACTGGTCACAATGTGCTTGGCTGGGCATAAATGGAGAGATCTTGAAATAGTAGGTAGCATGTTCAGAGGTTGTGGGGATCAGGGTGAGCTAATCCAATGGTAAGGCCAGCTGTGGGTCACACATTCAGAGCTCGCACTCCTTGTCCAAATCCCCTCTGGTGCTCTTACACAAACAATACTGATACACAGGCCTTTGCTAGCCCAGAGTTCAGTCAGCTAACTCCAGCAAGCTGGTCTGGGATGTTCAGGTCACTCTGCCTGTAAGCTCTTAAATTTACCCTCACATCAGCACAAACTAGTTTGTTATTTTGAAGGGGAGGGGTGGGGTGAATTGGGTTTATGGGAGACAGACAAGAGGAGAGAAAGCAGGAGAGCAACAGACAAACAGAGGGGAGAGAAAGAGATGATGAAATCATCTCTATAGGGATGTACTTTGCTCCTGAGGGTCAGATTGTGCTGAGGCTGTAGCAGTTATGCAGAGTCAGTGGAAGAAGTAGATCACAACAATTCGCTAATACACTGGGTAGGTGGAGATCAATTAGCCTTATCTAACAAACTACTGATGATAATACCAATGCAAAACTTGCTGACACGGCAAAGAACAGGAAGAGAACGCAGAGTGATGATGTAATGAATTCAGCTAGTTGAAAGATGCAGTATTTCTGCTAACACAGTGTCTCGTACTTTTTTTTTTTTTTTTTTTTTCCAACAAAATATACTATTGTTGCAACTTCTTTGGTACACTCAGTCTGCACATACACATATGGAAGCAGCAGCAACTCGCATAGGGTAGACAAAACAACAAAAACACCTTATAATCTGGGACTTACAACACTGCAAACTCAAAAATGACAAGAACTGACAGCAAAATCTGGACATTGTAGATTGGTCATAGTTGCATGAATTTGAGTGTTGCAGACATTGCATCTGCCCCCATACTCGCCTGTGAATATGCACACATAGATAAATTCAGGTAAACACACAGTCATCCTCATTCCCCTTCTTTCTTTTTTTTTTAATAAAAAAAAACCCCACACACATCCTCTCCGTCCCTAGTTCGTTGCGATGGTCTCGTAGCGTAGGCGGATCAGCAAAGGTTACTGTTGAACACAGAAAGGAAAGGTCAGAAATCATGTTTAGTTTTCCTGAGGCCGGGAGGTAATTCCAGCCAGCAGATTGTGTTCAGACGAGCAAGCAGGCAGGGCAGGCCAGTGGTGGAGATGCTCATGCAGAAGGAAGCGAGGCGGGGATGGGGACAAGGTTATCCAGTCAGCCACTGCCTCTCAGCCCCTCCGCTGTCACCCTTAATAACACCCTCTCCCTTATCACCGCAACAATCACCTTGAGAAACAAACTTGTCTTCTTTCAGAGAGGGACGGAGATGGGGAAGAGACGGCCCCTCTATGCATCTGGTCTGCCATTCTCATTACAGCACCTCAACCTCTCTTTGGGGACAGACAGACTACAGATCAATTTAGTGCTCAATTCTCTACACTTTATAATTCTTTCTCTCTCCTTTTGTCTCTCTCTCTCGCTCTCTTTGTTCCCCTTTTGTTCTCGTGCCGATTTTCTCTGTACCCATTAAAAACATCAAAACATGTTACTTAGTAGTTGTCCAAATTGCACTGACAATAAGGAGTCCTAGGTTCTCCACCACATAAATATGGCACTTTAATGTTTGAGTTGTCAGTTTTAGAGGCATAATACATATATTATCTTATATCTTACTGTGACATTATATTATTGATACTAGATATTTTGACAAAGACTAAATGGTTTTGTCATATCAAAATGGGCCATTATTAGCATTGTGAGATGTCCTTAAATGTCATTATGCAGTTATGCAACCTATCGTTCAGTACAGTGGACTGTGAAAGTAAATATGTTGACAGTTATGTTTCACTGTTCATTACCTGCCGGTAAGGTCTTTGTGGACGATTGAGATATTGCAAGTAATAATCTCCCAACACTACTTCATAGTTCTACTTCATAGTACCTTCTATTCATAGTGCATGCTAGATCAGCAAAGAGGCTTTCTAATGCTAACCTGCTTAGAATGTATGCGGTTACATGGAGAAAGCTGAGCTTTTTAAGACTTGGATTATTTACATTTTGTTTTGTGAACCTTTTTATTTTATTGGCCATTTCATTTCCATTCACTTCAAATAATGTGTGTGTAGTGCATTAGGTGAAAACAGCAGCATCAAGTTTTATTCTGCTTCTTCCAAGGGCCTTTTCTTACTCCTTAACTTGAATTTTGTGAATATAGGATTCCTGCAGATTTCTGAGTTAAACAAGTGTTGACACAGAAATTCAACATATTATTAATTGTGCAAGTAATCATAAAATTTGTGCAGTTCATTTTAATTGAAAACATTTTTTCCAACCCTGTTAGAAATTGATGGTGACCTGCTGATGTGACATCTTCTGTATGTGTATTCACAGTGTAAGCAGATAATGGCAATGACAAGCCCATACTTTGGCTGTGGTGTAGATTTTGTGTGTGTGTGTGTGTGTGTGTGTGTTCTCTCTGTGGACTTGGTGCTCTGTGATTGCAGTGGAGCTGGAGAGGCCAGACGAAGGCTCTGATTGGAGGACAGAGTCTATGCAACCTCTGCCAAATCACTGCAATCACCCGTTTGCTCCTTCTCTCTGCTTTAATGACACCACTTCATAAGGAACCAGGCTCATCAAGCAACCCACCACACGCACACATACACACACACACACATATATATGCACAGTGAGGTCAGGCTTGGCAGATCGGGCGGGGCACGGCAGGCCTCAGAACAGGGAGAGGAGGTCCACCAGCAGATGGAAGGAGATTAAAGCAGACTGGAGGCACATGCAGACAAGGAAATGAACACACACGCACACATACACACTCTTAGAAATAAGATAGACAGGGGTGATGGTTTGCAGTATTGGGTTTCTGAAGTCTGTATTTACAGCATACAACGGAGGAACAATTATTCATACAGGTGATAGAATCTTAGTGAGATATTTGTCAGAGGGTTTGATCATTTTCAGCCCAACAATAGAGCTTGCCCTTGTCTCCTCACTGCCTGGCCTCTTCCCAGCGCTGAATTCTCTGCCCTAATTTTATGAGACCTTTGCTCCCTACACTCCATGTGGAATAAAAAATGCCCTGTTTGTTCACTGAGAGAGGCCAAATACTATTAGGAGCCTTGGAGTGTACAAAAACTGACAAGAGGGAAACAAAAATGATTGTTGCTCAGGCACAAACGCCGGCACATTTGAATACACACAAACACGCTCATGCAGGCTCTAATAATCAGATATGCATTTGTGAGCAGAAGCCATACTGAAGTTTACAGTTGTTAGTTGTTGAAAGCTAATAGATGTTTGTATCTAATAAATAGCTTTTCAGTATTTACAAGGTTATGACTGTGTTTACACATTCATATTGTTTTTCAGTGCGATTGCTTTTTCAAACGCGTTTTCAGTTTGCCCGTCCGTGCCATTCTCGTGAGCACGATATTTCAAGAGCACCATGAGGGAATTTCTTCAAATTTGGCTCAAATGTTCACTTGAACTCAAATATGAACTGATTGGAATTAGGTGGTCCAAGGTATAGGTCAGTGTGACCTCACAAAAGAAGTTTTTGGCCATAACAAAGGATAAAATGATGGCGTGAAGACATTTTATATCCAAATGGTCAAATGTCAACTTCACTGTGACATCATTATGTTCTGCGAAAACACTTTTGGTCATTATTCAACGCTGTAACTCAGGAACAGAAGGGGAGGTTGTGACCATATTTCCTGCAACTTGACTGGTTTACAGAGGCATACAACCGCAAGGCGGAAATTCTAGTTTTCTGTGGTTGCTATTATATGAAAATGACCTTGGATCTCTCATGAGTGGGGACATGAAAAGAGCATGAGTGACAAATAGAAAATGAGAGACAGAGCAAACACAAGAGAAAGAATGGCGAGGGAAATAAGTGATGACAAAGAAAGAGACAGGGAAGAAGAAAACAAGAGCTTTTTCCACCTCAGGATATGGACAGAAAGAAAATGCCTTTCCAGTCAGTATAAAAGAGAACTCAAAATATATGCAATGCCGTCACTTTTTTTATTTTTGTTTACACAATACAACACACTACAACTTTACTATGAAAATGTTGGCGGAGCACTTTAGTGTGGGAGAATTGAAAATAAATAATGACAATAAGCCTCCTCCCGATAAATGAAAATGCCAGCACATATATTTAAATATATATTTTAAAATATAAAATCAAAATCTTGCACATTAGATACATGCACGGTGACAGTAACAGATTTTTGAGAGCATTTAAGCCCTGCAGGTATAAACCAGTTTCAGCAGCAGAAGGTTAAAGAAACAAGAAACAAAGTTAAGGAGAAAACAACCTGTGTAAAATTAGATCTGCATTCAGATTCAGTATCTGTAATTCAGGTAGCTCTCCATGTCTGTCCCTCCAATCTAACCTCTCCTTTCCTCTATCTCTCCATCTCAGCATATTAACTCCATTAGCCTCTCATATCACCCTCTGTCTCTCTCACTGTCAGTCCACGCCATTCACTTAAATCACCTTGTCATGCTACCATTGGACTGGAAAGGACACCTGCTCCAAGCACAGATGTGGAGGCAGTGGGTTATACAGATTAGTACTCCTGCAGGCCACAAAATACAGTACTTAGTAGAATATTGAATCTGTTAGAAATTTGGTTATGTATTCTCAAGCGTATTTTGTCTGCGACTTAAGCTGTGGCAGCTATTAAAGCAATGACAACAGACAAGGACATAGGACATAGGGATGGCGACGAACAGCGCAGGAATGACGCGCCTGTGATGCACCATTAGGGAATGCCAACGTTGGTTCAGTGGGCACCGTAAAGAGGCTTTTAAATTAGGCCCAGCCACGTCGCACCTGCCTTTTTCCGTCTCACCTGCTGAGACGACAAATAGTGCTGCGAACACGCACGCACTGTGACACACAGCCCCATGATTACCCACCCGCCCACTCTCCATCCACCGTCTTTCCACCCATCTGCCAGTCAAACGAGTGCAGAGGTAATGGAGAGAGAAGCAGTCATTCTGGGGCTGTAAAACTGCAGCAGCCGAAAAGATGATTGGGGTAACCTTTGCTTTGGTGCATGAAGGAAGGAGGAGTGGTTCAACATTATGCATAAGTATTCGTGTGTGTGTGTGTGTGTGTGTGTGTGTGTGTGTGTGTGTGTGTGTGTGTGTGTGTATTCCTGACTGAGTCATGATTACAGCACTGCCACCTGAAGTACCAAGTGTTGATATGGTCATGCTCTGACTGCCCTGGCATTGCCATGGTTCATGGTAACTTGTGATGGGAGTTTGTATTTCCTTTTTTTTTAACCTTACCCTCTCACTAGATCCCTTAAAGCTTGCGCTGTTATTTGTATCAGGTTTATCCTATCCTTTAATGTGTGCTTTGTTTGCCTTTGCTCTCCTGTATTCTTTTTTCTGTAATCTCTTGACTTTTCCCCTGGCCCCCTCTCATTGATGAGTCTATCAGGCAAGCTGGCATTGTCAAGGATGATTGGGGAATGGTTCTCTGTGCAAAGAAGTTAATAAGCGTATCCCCAGACAATTCAGTTCTTAGGGGCTTTTGGGTCCAAACACAGGCCATCCTGATTGTCTCTTTGCAAAAAAAAAACATGAAGAGGGCTTCTGATAAAGAATACAAAGGCAGCCAAAGTAGCATTGGGGAATAATAGAAGGAAGAATGAGGCTTCAGATGGCTGCTGTACCTTCAGCTGCAGGAACTCTGACCTGACACGTGAGCCAGTTTTATAGAACATGAACTTCAAAGAACACTTTGATAGTGCAGGGTGTTATTGGGGAAGATCTGAGGGTCCAGACTGTCTTCTCGTTCTAGATTAGCTACTGAGTTGGACTCAGACAAATGACAGAGGTGGCACAATGTCTTGATAAGGAAGAGATCTGGAACACTTGTTATTCCTTGTGGAATGACAACAGCTGATACAGATCCACAGTAGTGTTTTTTTTTTTGTTTTTTTTTTTTCCTTGCACATCTTCTTTCTTGCATCCTCAGTATCCCCCTACAGCAATAAACTTGTCACAAAACCCAAAACATGACACATCATCGCTTGAAATATAAATAAGCCCATTCGTTACCTATTGATTTTCCTACCATTAGGGAAGCGAATAGCTCGGCTGTTGTTGATGTGGAAGATATTGTGGGTCAATATTGTGTTGCTCTTAAAAGCCACGGGAGATTTTTCAAGGAATTTGGTCGGGGCAAAGAAAAGAGGCCAGTCTATAACTCTAATATTAAGAAAATGTCTGGAGTAGTTCAGGGACATGTGCCTGGCATTAATGTTATCAGGGAATCGGGGAGCTGTGCAGGCACAATGTGCTTTAGGGAAAGGTACAGCCCTCGACAGCTGCCTGCCTGAACTGCTGGCACACATCAACCTAATACGCAGGATTGGAAGCGGGGATTGATTCTTGAATGTTAAAGTGAAACCTTGAAGCACTGCTGCAACCATCCCACTCTGACTGTTGGAGTGAGGGATACTATTGCGCTGCGATTTGGCATCCTAATCTGATCAGGCCTCTTAATCTATAGCAGCTCAGTTTAACAAGACCAGTCTGACAGCAGGGGCAGCAGCCAATGACAGGGGGAACATGTTAAATCTGGGCCTATCAGGCGTAAGACAGGAGAACGGCGTCTTTTGGCTGCATGGTGGGTGTAATGATAGCAGTGGTATCGGGAGATGCTCCCTCTCCCAGGTCAAGGAGAGACTGGAGTTTGAAATGCTGAGGGATGACGAAATCCCCGTCTCGCTGGCTGTCAGCCCCCTCGGATAGTTGTCGTCCTCTTTCCTCCTGTCCCCTCCATCCTCCTGTTATTTTAGGAATCTATTCTTGGCCTCCCAGCATGTACAATCTGAATTATTTATCTGGAGAAATGGGATCCCTGCACGACAGTGAAACAGGATTTTATTTGTACCATTTGATTCCATTAAAATAAACAACATACAGACCCAGCCATGACAATTTTACCACATCCCCATCTAGCACTCGGCAAGAGTTCTCTATCATATTTATCATTTATCTTGTTTAATCCGAATCATATCTTTATTATGATTTTATCATTATCATTATAGTTCTACAAATTCATTTTTGCCCAAATTAATAATTCATAGAAAGCTGTAATAAAAACTGACAAAATGAAGTGGGTTTTGTTTTACACATGTAACACGTAACAGAATGACTCATTTCACTGTTTTGGAAAACAGTTTATTATTTATTTGAGATTTTGCATATATTTGACATACACTGATAACTATTTTATATATATATATAGCTATATTATCAGAAATAATAAAATTTGACCCTCTTTATTGTCCACCACATTCTGTAGTGTGTGTGTGTGTGTGTGTGAATTTTTCATACTATGTGTGATTTTAGAAACCCACTTAATATTGTCCTTTCTGTATTTTTTGCACATGATGACGACTAATTGCTTCTTTCCCTTCTTATTACATGAGCCCACAAACAGAACATGAAAAGCTGAAAACAGACAGACAGATAGCTCTGTCTCAGTATGAAATGAATGTGACCTACAACTACAGAGAAGTAATGTACAGCAGCAGCACAGAGGAAACAAAGGGTTCTGTCAAAATCCTGCACTATCTCACCCAGTGTGTCTGTGAAATCCTTTCTTCGCTCGTGTGTGCATGTCAAGCTGCTTGCCTTCTATCTGGATGACATTAATGAAAGGTGAAAGAGGGAATAATCAAAGATCACAATATTTTACCCTTGATACTGATGCATGTTCGTACGCTGCTGGCAGGAGAAATCTCCTTGCTGCTCAGCTCAGCTCTGATCTGACATTAGAATTCCCTGCTACATTTCTCTCTCCAGCTCACTCGTCTCGCTTTCTCTCTTATTCCCTCAGTGTACCCCCCCACCCCACCCCACCCCCCACCTACCTCTGTCCACTCGGCCCGCATGCAGCTAAAGGGTAAATGTAGCTCAGGGGAAGTGCGCTACCTCCACCACACAGTCCTGGGGCCCACCATGTGACCTGGACCTCCCAACATCTTGCTCTTGTACTTCTCCTCCTCCTCTTTGCCTTTTTTCTCCACAACACATCTCTTGATCTCTGTCCACCTCACTGACCTCATCCACAGAGACTGATAGAACAAACGTCGAGAGCGAACAGCTTCTCTGCCAAATATGGCTCAGTTCAAAAGTTCACCTGTTTTGCAGAATAACAGTGTTGACAATGCAAAGCACTAATATGGCCTTTATACAAAAAACAGCATGTTTCAATTACGCAACTGAAGGGACCAAATACTACAGTTACAATTACCTTTTACCTAATGGAATTTGTAGTTATGCAGAATGAAGGATGAATGAAAAATAAACATAAATTCAAAATAAACATGGCAAGACAAAATGCCAAATGCCGGTTTAAGCATTGTATAAAGTCATGCTGAAGCATAGTAGAATCTAATATTTTGGACCAGCTACTAACAAACATTTTGTTCACTGAAGAAACTCAGTTTTATTTGTGTAGCCCAAAATCATAACTTTGTTTTTTTGGGGATTTATAATCGGAGAGGAAAATCTCCTTTAACAGAAGAGAAAAAGACATGCTATTTTACAGTACATACAGTATCAACAGTACAGTATCAATTGTAAAATTATGATATGGAGACACAGAATTCATTCAGTAAATACATAATTTACAATAATATATATTAGAACAAAAGGTTTAATGAAGTGTATTTATACAATGAAATATTTACAAAGGACTTTGTGGGATAGCCAGCTAAGAGGTTTACTTGCAGTTTATGTGAAGTCTGGCTTATAACTAATACTGCATTCACATTGATGTAATTCCTGACACTGGATGATGTATATGTTTTTTTCTGGCTTGTTAGATGAGAATTATTGTGAATGAGCAGGTTAGTTTGCTGTGTGTGGGCAGCAGATGTTTTTGAATATTTCTCTGTGACGGCTTTGGTGCCCAGTATATCTGTGTCTGCTAGCATGTGTCTGTGTGTGTGTCTAGCTGTGTGAGGCTGAATGGCACCTTTCAGAGTGGGGGTGAGACCATGTGGTCTGCACTGACTGCTTTGGAGGGGGGCAGGAGGGCCCAGCTGGTTCAGGGAGTAGAGCTCTCTGACTAGCCAAGGCAGCCTCAGAGCCTGCCAACCAACCTGACACACACACACACACACACACGATCACACAGTGCACGGTTAAGAAGGTTGTACACAGAAAAACTGCTGAGAATCACACACTACTCTCCATGCAATTAAAAAGATTTATTTTACCGTCAGTGTGGTTTGGCTATGACTTCTACAAGGTGCAGTTTGTCTGTGTGTCTCAGCTGAGCTTGTGCATGGAGATAAACATAACAGGCAAAGAAGTGTGAAGAACACATTCAGGCCTCCTGTTTACATGGGGACAGTGCAACCCACAGAGCTTCCTGAGATTCAATCATTTCAGCTGACCGGCAGCCAGAATTTGGTGAAGATAGCGGCCTACCTCCAACAAAATTGTCCAATATCCTTGAATGCAACATGCAGGAAAAAAAAATCTTTATTTGTTGGCAGCCAGGTGCTGGCCCTGCAAATTATACATGACCACAGGTCCTATTGATTCTCTCTTGTTTTTCTCTGTCTGATAACGCATTGTTAGAGTAAAGTTGGTCGAGCGGACTCCCACAAATTGTTTTGCAAACACAGAGGAAAAAAGAACAGTCCAGAAGCTGTCACATGAAACAAAAAGAATTTTCCCAGCTCATAATTCTATATTTCTCTCTGATTCAGTTTGTTTTATTCTGTTGTGTAGAAAATGCCGTTTCTTTAACATTAAATGAAAGGACTTAATTAGATGTAAGTTTTTGTGTTGGTTGTGAGGCAGAGGAAAACTGTTCTGTATTTACTGTATTTACAAACGGCTGCTACAGCGCATTTGAAGTCACAGTTATGTTGATTGCCACTTCAACAGCTTGCACAGAGAACAATGGTTGCTGAAACAATACATATTTTAAATTTTATTTCTCCTGGGTTGTAGCAGCTCTATTTATTCTGACCTCCATCCCGCCATACGGTCCACTGGGTCTCTAGTGAAATCTGAAGTGTATCTCTAAATGGTGTGCAAGTGCTGCAAGACTTGCACAAATTAGCTGTGTTAAAGTATATGTATGCCGTCGATGGAGGGAAGGCTCACTGGAGGCACTGTGCTGCTTATCTGAACAGCGGGAACGTGAACTGAATGATTAGGTGGTCTAACCATAGGCGTCCACCCCCTCTAGCCTGGCCATTTTCACTACTTTTCTATACAGCAGTTTCTCTCTCTGCAAATAGTCTAAAGGGTAAGCCTAACCAGGGGCTATGTGTGAGTGGATGGACGACAGAGAGAAACAAGAGCTCTAAAAGGAATTTGTCATTTTAAACAAATTGGTTTGGAAAGAATCAAACTGAGCTTTTCTCCCCATTTAGTCCTAACTGTCAGGATGGACAGAAAAAATGCTTGACCTGAAGTGGGAGTGTTACTGCTTACCTGTAAAACCTGTAAACCTGTGAGAGGCCCTAACAGCGCGTGGTCCCCAGTTTCTCCATTAGAGAGCCGGCTTGGCATTCGGAGGGAGTAATTGGCTGGATGGGGTTTCAGCAGGCTTAGCCACCCTGCTGGCACAACGAGCCTGTCTGTCCCCATCCCTGAGTTGCTGCTCTGCTAGGCATGAGCACAGCCAGCTCAACTGCTGCCACGTCCCCTTCAAAGCCTGCAGAGAAGCTGGAGATGGCAGCAGCTGTTGTCCCAGGGGAGCCGCAGGAATTCAGGGCCTCTGGTCATTAGTGAGAACCAGTGTGCTGGGACGAGCCTGGGTCTTAGACAGCTGGGAGACCTCTATCACCCCTCATCCCTTCATTCCTCCGTCCCTTTCCATTCCCACATCCCTGCCAAGAAGGATTCTGTATTCTCAACCTCCTTGGCTCTCATGCAAGACTAAGAAAGGCTCAGTCCCATGTGGCAGGTGTGGAAGGAGAGTGGAAAGACAGTGTGGGCTGTGGGCTTTGGGGAAGTAGTTTTCACAGAAGGGATTTTTTGGGTATGTTTTTGGGAAAGTTTGGAATAGAAAAAGGTTGGGGCGCATGGTTTCTATCTAATTGATAATGAAACATTCAGAAGGAAGTGACTTGTGGTTAGGACAGTGAAGCTTGTGTCATTCTTTGGAGCATTTAAAAGATTTACAGATTGTCTGAAAATATGTTGTTTAAGGGGGACATTGTAGCTTTGTTGTTTGGCTAGCTATTACAAAGTTTTCATATTACAAACATGACCCATTGTCTGTTCAAGTTAATAAGGCAGACATTCAAAAGTAGGGGACAGCTATTATTAAAGTGCAATTGCTTACAACAGCAATGAAATGAAAAATTACTCTCTTTTTTCCATTTTTCCACATAACTGTGCCGCTGGTTGTTATATTTTAGTCCTGTCGCAGAGGGTTGCCCTTGGGAAGCAGATTTATGAAGAATTTGCCAAGATCCACTTACAAATTTATCCACACTGTGGATTAGGAGGTGCCGCTCCACCTTTTTTCCTTTTGTACATATGAATCTGATACAATTTGTTTTCACAGCAAGTATGACCTTGGTGCAGCCAAAGTCGAAATCATAAGAATGTTTCATATCCAGAATCTTTTAGTGTATTTGCAACTAGAATATTTTGCTGAATGGATTCAGATTGAAATATGGATTCATTCTTGGGTGTCAGGAAAAATTGAAAGATGAAATATATACATTTATTTATATACTATATTATTCTAAATAAGATGGAAATGCATATCTAAACATAGACCCTGATGTTTGCTGTGTGTGTGTGTGTGTGTGTGTGTGTGTGTGTGTGTGTGTGTGTGTGTGTGTGTGTTGTTTTACTACATTTGTGGGGTCCAAAAACCCGGAGCCCACTGTAGATGTTGGGTCTTACAGCGTTTTGGGTGCTGAACCACACAAGTTTAAACTGCTGTTTGAGGGTCAGCAGTTGGGTTTAGAGTTATGTTTACCTTTAGGTTCGGGTTAGGACTCAGTTGAGATGGTTAAAGTTTGGGTAAGGGGCTGGGGAATGCTTTATGTCGATGACAAGTCCCCATAACTATAGTAAAACAAGGATTTGTGTGTGTGCCAGGCGTGTGCTCGCATGCACAAACTCTGAGCATGTTGTGATACCATCTGACTTATGAGTCACTGACATTTGGTGTGTGCTGAGACATAAGTCTCTGCTGAGTGGAGTGGGGAGAGCGTGCCCGTGTCTGTATGATACAGTGTGTGAACATCTGGAGGGGCCCAGCACCACATAGTTCTGGACTGCTGTCGGCACTCATCATGATGTGCTGTCCCTGGTTTTTATTATAGCTCTATGTCTATCTGGAAAATACATACATAATACATTTTCCCCCCATCATTGTTTATGGATTAGGCAGAACGGAGGCTGGTAGGGGAATACTCAGCTGTTGCAAGGATATACAAGAGGTGAAAAAGTATCAAGGGCATTAACTTTAAAATAACTAAATCACACTTCAAAAGGCAGCTGCAGAACATGCCACTGAATAGTGTCTAAACTTGAAAAGCAGTTCACAAATATTTTGCAGTGTGAGTTTGTGCAGGGCATAAACTAAATGATAAACAAATAAAACATGAATTCTAAGAACAAAGATTAAGTGCCTGAACTACAGTTGGATTAATCACACATTTTGCAAAATTAAAGCAAAGAAGAGAACAGGAAAATTTATAAAATAATAACAACATTTTCTGAGTCAGAAAGATGCACTGAAAGCATAATTATACAAAGTTCTTGTAGTGATCTTTGGAGTGTCATAGGCCCATGGTACTGGAGCGGACAAACTTGTGCACAGTGGAGAAGTGGACTCAGCTACAGGAGGGGTTTGAGAAGTTTCTGTTCATCATCTGTATCATTTCCCACTGTGAGTCATAATGGCTGATAATTGTACGTCAGCCTTCGTGCAGACCCACAAGCACCCTGCTGTTCAAACACTGTTCCACTTGGGTGTTCCTGTAGGATGATAATGTCTCTATAGACATTGCTAGACAAGTTCAAAACTGGTCAACACTAGAATGGTCTGAGACATCTTATTTATCTCAATTGCTTAGTAACATAGTAGCATAATGTGCAGTATGAGTTTCTTCAGTCAATTATTTATTTTTGCAGTGCAATTTCTACTTCTGTCAAAAGAAATCAAGGGAAAACATTGATCTATATGGCTAGTGTATGTAATTAAACAGACAGGACATGAGTGTAATGCTGCTGCTGCATTCACAACACTAGGCCTTGTGTGATAAACTGCTCTACGCAACTCCGCACACATGCCCAGGAGAGAACATTTACTTTTTTTTCCCCCTGCATTTTCCTCTGTTGGCTTTGCATGCATTGTTAAATGGGACTGATGGAGGTACCCTGGCCATTACTCACCGCATTGCCTGGCTAATTTCTGTGCTCTTACAAGTACAAAGATGTCAAGCAGGAGCAGCAGGCTTACCTTGGCTTCCCCTGAGACCATTAATCCTTTGGCTGGTGTCGTCCCTGCCTGCACTGGATCACCTGGTTCACAGCGTTGCTAGCAAACTGCTGTTCCCAGCCTTTTTTCCATTCTATCTATTTATTTTGGTTGCGAGTCAGCTCCCATCACCAACACAATCTGATTGCAGTGGAAGAGCTGAATAACTCTTTAGGCATATAGACTTTCTTCTTAGAGTGAGAATTGCAGTGAGATTTTGTTCGTGTGTATGTGCGAACACACAACCATACGTACGAGTGTGTGTTTCAGAGAATGAGGAAAGGTGTGGAGGTGGGAGGATAAAAGCTGGTAGACTAGTGAAGATAACACAAAGAAAGTGAAAGTGAAATTCTTGTAGACATTTGTCACCATAACCTTCATATAGCACTTCTGTTTTTTGAATGACATGCAGACCTTTAAAAAACATTTTCTACAGTCAGACTGAATTTCTTAAAAAAAAAAGTATTTTCCCTCATAGATGTATCCCACCTTTTAACAGAATCCATTTATATTATGTGTGTGATCTTGTGATCTTACAGATAACTCTAGATTTTGCAAGGTCAGTTGTCGGGGATAATGACCTTTTAATGTACATCCACGTTTTATTACTACATAATTTTAGAATTCATGACAGGGGTCCAAGTAGGGCTGAGCAAACAACCGGAAAAGGATCAAAACCACATTCCCCAATGCATGTGTTCATGAATTGTATCCTTAAAACAATGCTACCTTCTCTTCAGTCGTGAGTTATGAGGTCAAAAGGTCCTGATTTGGTTTTATCATTCACGACTACCACACAGCGGTACATGCAACATGGACACAATCACATTGTCGAATATGAAGAGAGCATGCCTCAAAAAAAAGAGAAAGCTTGATGAGCGCCAAATTAATCGTTTAAATTATTAATTTAAATTAATTGTAATCAAGGTAAAAATTTGAAATAATCGTGATATTGATTTGAAGTCATATTGTCCAGCCCAAGTAAGCAGAGATTAACACAGGACTTAAGCTGGCAGTATACCTTAACTCTAATCAAGTTTGCGTGTTCTTCATGCAGATTGGTCGGTTTGCGACCACAGAAAAGCCCATCCTTGATTGCTTTGGATGTGGGCTCGGGGGACAAGTTTCAAATCTACCTGTTGTCTAAATTATGCCCACACTTGCTAGATGGTAAGATTGTGAGACCAAAATTAATCAATTCCAGACAAATTGGAAAGAAATCCATCCTCTGAATCAGCGCCCTGAATGTCTAAGGATCAAGTTGTTTTTCACATTGCATTCAGATTCTTAGTACCCCAGCATCACACCAATGCATGTGGTGTTTTCAGTTTTCTGTAAATGCTAATCTTACTATGGATATTATTCTCCATATGTACCTGTAGAGGATTATCATATGCATTGGTCTGGTTTAGCAAAGCTATTCAGTGCTTATATGTGCACTGAGTCATTAAAGAACAATAGCAGAAAACATTCAGTCAGTGCTTATACTGGAGCCTTTTGTTTCTGAAGCTTTATCATCACAGGCCGACTATTTTGGTTTTTGTCAGGTTGTGTGCCTGTTGTTTCAGCTTTGGAAGAGATAAGCACAAGTTTTTCTTAAGTTTTACCAATGCCACGTTGTGAATACACTAATTTTACTGCATTTCTTATCTGAAAGTAAATTCATGCAAATGGGCCAACCTCCAGATCGACATCTCGATTGTTGAAGGCCATGACCACCAATGAGAGCGTTTTGTTTGAAAAATAAAGTCTATTTAGCTGGGGTATTGAGAAATAAGGAAATTCACCTCTCAACAAAACATTGGAAAACCATCAGTTCTGCTTTCCACTGAAATTGTCTATAGTGGAACTCATAGTGTTTGTGCAGGCAGGAATATTAGGTCCTTTTTGCTCCACTCAGGTCAGCTGATCATCAGTTGCTCTTCCTGAGCACCAGGTACATAACCTCCCACATTATAGCATTTGGCCATTCCAATATGGGACGACTTTCTGAGCAGGGAGAATGCTTTAAACCGAGCCATTACACTAACGTATTTGCCATAATGGTAAACTATGAGGAGAATGTTTCTGACTAAAGTGTCATAATGACATGCAAAAAGATGAAACAACCCAAGATCGTGTAGTTTTTAACCTTTAACAGAATGAGGTGATACTGCACATCACAATGTTAAGCATGAACGTCAAGATGAACTCTGTAAATGCCTTTCCGAGTCACAGCTGACACCATTTCATTTCAAGCAGAATATATAGAAAAAAACAGTTCAAGTACAAACCAGATATTCAACTTAACATTTATTCAGCTGAATGCTGTGCTGTACTGTAGTGTTCTTCTTTCTTGCCATTCTCTCCCTTGCTCTAACTCCCTTTATCTTTTTCTTAAACAATTTCCCCTACTATTTCAGGATATAAGAACACATCTTCATCCAGCAGTGGAGCGAGGAAAGTGAGCGATGGGGTGGTGGAGGGAGAAGGAGAAAGAGGGAGGTGGACAGTAGATTACCTTTGCAATTTCAAGAGAGAATGCAGCTTATAATGATCCGGGATGTTCCCGGGAAAGGTCAGCTGAAATTGCAACAAGCGTAATTAGTAGCTTATCAATAATGCATCCAAGGGTTCAGTGGGTATGCAGTCTCAGTCCGTATGTGTGTGTGTCTGTGTGTGTGTCTGTGTCTGTGTGTGAGGGGGAGCATACACGCATGGCTGGGCAGGTGTGAGTGTGTGTACCTACACACCTGTGTGTACCCAGGGATGACCAACGAGAGCTCTTCTCCTGACATTCATTAACATAAAAACACCTATATGCCACTCAGGGGAGCTGCTATAAGCATTAGCATGCAGATCCCCACCAACAAACCATACTGCCCTACAATAGTGTTGACACAACTGGTGGTATTACAGAGTGATGCAAAACTTCAGGAGACACGTCGATCACTAATGCAATTACTATTGATCACCTTGTCAAAATTAGGGGCCATAAGGGGGGGAGGGGTTATGAGATAAGGGTATATTTTGCATGAAACATGCTGAAAATATTGGAGTATTATGCAGAATTGGTATCAGCTCGCATGCAATCACCAGCTAATTATCTAGTAGTGGAATACATTCCCTCAAGCACCGTCTAGGTCCAGGCACACTCTCTTTCACTGGCTACTGTTGAATGTCAAGTCCTCTCGTAGAGAAACTACATATTTTACACTTTTTCTTACCTCTAAAACTTCCAGGAGATGTATAGACAGCAGCCCTGACTTATAGATGAAGAGGAGCACTGATATGACTATTTACTCAACGAATTAGATAAGGGACTTTACTTTGTGCCTACACTTTTTTTTATAGTTTTGCTGTTTGTTTTTATTTTTTAAATTATTATTTTTGTCTTTCTACCTTGGATACCGTCATCTAGCAAATCCCCATGGTGCCAGATGACAGAAGTCTAGGTTATACTAAAGCTCATTTAACAACCATCCTTGCTCATTTCATTTCATAGGATTGCATCAGAGACATGATCAAAAAAGATGCTCTTCACGCTTGTTTAACTTCTTTCTTGATCAACACTATTTCCATTTTCTTCCATCATATTGCACATCCACACAAGGGCTGATAATGTAGCCACTAACTTTCACTGAGCACATCTTTGAATGATTTCAGTCAGAGCATACTGAACTGAAATATTAAGATAGAAAAAGGAAACTTGAGTATCTTACATAATTCATTAGGGATGTTCTTAGTCAGACCCCTGGCTAGCTGATAAGGAGATCAAGACTGAGGTAGATATTATCTCGCCCACAAAACCCTTTCCTTACCTCCTTCTCCTCCTCCAGCAGGTGAAGTATGCCAGTTCTTCAGATCAACGTTGTGCTTGACGGAAGAGAGAAACCTGAGGTGCATGTTAGTGGTCGAGAACGGAGGGGCGGGGGATTGCAGGGATCGAGTGGACCTCAGGGAATGTGTGTATGCACATGTGTGTGTGTGTGTGTGTGTTCGCAGAATTGTTGGTGTGTGTGATGTAATGATCCCAGGTTCTTTGGCCCCTGCCTGTTGATAAGTTGCTGCAGAACACATGAACGGGGGAAACGGGAAGCAAGCGAGATGAATGTGATTGGATTGCCGGCCGAGTGCAGCCTCTCCCATCTGTCTCAGAGTCTGCCATCCCATCTCACAGGCGGCAGGAGGTAATTGGGTTCATTGTTCTCACCACAGGATCCCCCGGATTGAAAGCTTCATTATCTGGATAACCATGAATGTAAATGAACCACACGTATGCAGTGGGGTAATGGGAAAAAATAGATCATTGCTTGGCACAACCACAACACACAGCGCATCCCCAAATGCATACAGTGGTCGTGCAATTTTTTGTGCAATCACATGCAAAAATACCTACACGTGCAAACGTTTCTACAGCATTTCTTTATTTCCTCTCTCTCTCTCGCTCTCTCTCTCTCTTTCTGATACACATATACTTTTTTTTTTTGGAATTACATCTACAGTTTTATGTTGGCTCTTTAAAAGCCTTGTTGTGTTCCTTTATGTGTCTTTATCTACAAATAGAGGGAGCTGTCTCTGTCTTCAACAGCTCTGACTGCTGACGTAGTCAACCTCGATCAAGGTAGCCATGATTTAAACTGTCATGGCTGCTGCTAACGGAACTGTATGTGACCATGCTGTGATGAGCTGCAAACCACACTTTATCTGTAAGTGTTAAGGCACCTGTGTACTCACTGTAGCTTCTTCCATGAATGCATGCAAAAGAGAGCCTGAAGAACAGTAAGCTCTATGTGCCTTGAATTATTCATGCAAAACCAATGTATAGCAGAAACCCAGGCACAACTTTCTCTCTAATCAGGCAGAGTTTGTGGCTGAATGTTAAACCTTTGGACAGTTGTGTTACAGTTGATGATGGTATGCTGCTAGCTCCAAGATTCACTGGCCTCGAGTCCTAGCCAGGGAAGGGTTAAAGCATCTGCCTTCTGAAAATAAACAGGAGCTCACAGTGGAGCCCAACCACTCTCAGATCCTTTGGCAAATCCATCAGTTAGCTGCAGATGTGATCTGCATTCAAGATTGCTGCAATTTAAGCATGTCGGGAAAACAGCCTAATCTGGTCTCTGATGGGCACTTCGGTTTTCAATTTGCTTTCCAAGAGGGACCTGGGATCTGGTAGGACCTGGGGTAGTAGCCTACAGAGAAAACTGCACTAATATCCTTATGAATGATCACCCCGTTCCTCGGGATCCGTGTGTCCCATTTTTATTTCAGAGTTAAGTTTGAGCTTGAATATGGTCGTTGTATGTTTCTACACAAGAGAAAAAAAAAACAATCTAAGAGTCAGCAATGGATTCAGCAAGTAGGACCGATGTGTTGTTGGTCAATGTAAAGACTGCAGGCTGGAATGAAAGTAGATTCACAGGAGAGGAGAGCAAAGTGCTGTCCTTACTGACTGTGCCATGCTGTGCCTTTGCGTCTGTTGTATGGCCCTGTCAGATTGTGTTTACTTTCCTGAAGGACGTTTCACCTCTGGAAGCCAGGGAATGAATGGAGAACTCATTTCTCCAACAGAGACTAGTCAATCACTCTGCATTTATTCTCCTCTCTTGCAGTGACCTCTCCCCAGCCAGGCGAACAATGGCACCCTCGAAAACTGCAGATGAGTTTGACTCAAAGCAAGGCCTTAAATAGTGGGCACATCAATACTTCTAAAAAGCTCAGTGAAATCAAAGAAAAACATTACATTAGACAGAGGCCACGGAGGCATTTTTCTTCGTGAGTTTACAGTATAATGCATTTTAAACCAGTGTGCTGTATAGCCACAGTATTCCTATATTGTTCTTGCAAGTAGTCCGTGCTCTCTGTGAGGTAAGCCTTCGTGCATCAGCACTCAACACAGAGTGGATGAGGGTTGCTTCATCTAAAAGAGGTTTGAAGCTTAGCATGGCTGCATAGTTAATGTCATGACTTGGGTCTGGCAGATGGCAGAAACAGTTAGGGATCTCATTAGATCAACCAAGCGTCTATGCCTCGTTGCAAAACCTTTCATTAAAGTTCCAGAGCTGGAATACTGCTATCTCACAATATTGGTCAAAGTCAAGAGAGGGTAGAGCAAAGTGTTGAAATTTTACATCTGCGTGAAGCTGAGAGATTAAAACGATGCTTGTGTCTAATCAGGAGAGATAGAAAACAATGTGCATGTGTGTGGTTTACAGAAATGTGTATATGTGTTAACTGGAGTCTTCATATCTGTGTTTTTATTTATCTGTGCGTGCAAGTGTTTGTGTGGGTGTGATGAGTGATGCATCCTTGCTGAGCATAGCAAACAGGATTGTAATGGTCACAGAGCACATTTTGTACCTTTTGCCTTGTAATTAACTGGAATTTGTTCAGCACAAATACACTGCAGGCGTGGGAAACTAAAAAAAATCTTCTAGTGCAAATTATTGACAGTTGGTGAGGGGAGGCAGATTTTTTTTTTTTTTCTTTTAGGGGAAGGATTCAAAGTGCCTTCATGTTAACACTTATTTTATTTGTATTATCTTTAATGACACAGAGGCTAAATGGACCATAGAGGGAATTGATTAGCAGCACCCTACAGCATGGCGGCCCCAAGTCAATATGGATGTTTTATGGGTTTTTAAAGGACATTTAAAATGAATTTCCATATATGGTTTAAGGCATAGAACTAATCACAGCAAGCAGTCTTCTTATGAATGATGCCATGCACTCTGAGGCATCAGAATTGCTGGCTGGCAGCAGTCATTACAAAGGAGAAGGGCATCACTGTAGAAGGGATGATCTCAGACAAAGCAATAGGCACAGCAGACTGAGACAGCTCTCTTTAAAGGCACATTTCCACTACCAAGTGAAGGTACCATTACCTTTAATGTTGATTGATGCTATCTGAAAGAGATAGCGAAGGGAGAGTTTCTGACATTCAAGTCTTGCCCTATTTTTTTCTATTCTTTCCAATAATTATACCCAGCCTGGTCAATTTCTGAGCCGAGCTGAATCCCACCAATTTTGGCAGGATTACTTGAGGGGGGACATTGAGTAAAGTCACACACACATTTGCTGCCTTTTCTTTGTCAGTTGATAGATTTATAAATATATATTTATCGTATCTAGTGAGATTTAAATGAGAATATCCCACGGTTTGTGAATACTCAATGATGGGCAAGAGAGTGTGTGTTAAAACTATTTAATGCACATAAAGTTATGATTAAGTTAGTAAGTAACTAGTAAGTCTTGCAAATGTTTTCACGCAATGTCCAGAAAATTAAGCTATGGAAAAAATGCAAAACAATAGCAAGTCCTCAAAATAATCAAAGAACAAATATTTATATCTATGTTTGAAAATGAAAAGCTAAGAGAGTACACTTATTATATATTATTTTGGTGAGTGACAACAATATAGCAGCATCAGATGTAAAATCCTTGTTGGCCTATCCCTTACAGTACGTACAGTATGTTGTTGTTTATGTCCTCACAAGATCACTGGATAAAAGAGACTCTGAATGCTCAGAAACTTCTAGCACATCACAGGGTTGCACCATCAAACGCACAACTAGAAGTTTAATCTTTCAAAGGCGAGAAGCACAACATACTCTGTACGCCTTTGCCCTGGCAGACTTAGATTGAGTTTAGTTGTTGTGAGCGTTACTGATCAACACCTTAGGAAAGCAATTGGCAGAACTATTATGCACAGTGATTTTTTCCCACTTACCCCTGGTGATAGGAGAGCACGGAGGCCCATGCCCACAGCTCTCTGGTAGATGGTGCTTTGCTGGGATCTGTGGAACAGAAAACCAAGCTATTTACAGGGAATACAGCAGCCTCAGAAGTAGCTCCTAGCCTCAGGGTGCAAAATACTTGAAAATAAGCTTCTGGTCTCTTTGATGTGTGTGTGCACCAAATCTAAAGGTATTTTAAGTGGTGCTGCCTTTGAGCCAAGGACGAGTCTAAATTGTCTCTTGGAGCTGAAGATGGGTGAGGTGGGGAAGAAGGTTAAGTAAGAATCAAGAAATATAATATTTTTTCTGATGCTTGCATTACCATAATGTACACTTCACACGTCGGCTGACAGGAGTAATCCCAGTGGTGTTTTTTAAGATGGTTATCAAGGATATCTGGAGCACCAGAGGTCTATTGTACATCCACTGATGAGTGAAGACAATAGTCTTGGGAAGCTCTTGTGATGAGAAGATGAGTTTTTATATAGGGGAGACATAACATTTCTATGCAACACTCACTAATATGATGGAAGAAAACTGTTCTGGAGCAAATTAGGTGAGTGGTTTATAACATCTGCCTCTTCACAGCCATATATATTCTCTTATTGCTGCTGCATTAAAGGCTCTGTTCTGCATGGCAATCTGCTGTTTTTGTTGCTTCACAACAGTTATTTGTCACAGCAGATAAGGCATCGAGCAGACCAAACACTCATTACATGTTTCAGACCTTGGAAATTGCCAACCAGAGCAACGTAACATGCTGAACTACAGAGTTGAGGAGAGATATAAAAATACATACAAGAGATAAAATTGTCATACATTGAGGAATAACATCATGAATATCTATGTACAGCTGTAGTTATGTATCCAAAAATGTGATGAGAGGGGAAACAGAGTTAAGAGGAGATGGTGGGATGGAGGACTTATTCACATGAGAACAGATCAGACCTCAAGCAGCACTAGATAGACACTCTGCATGGTTCCACCTTAAGCTATGGCTGGTAAAGAAGGAAAAACATGATGGTATGCTGTAAAAAAATAAATAAGTAAAAATAAATATAAAAGCTTTTCACTCTTTCATCCAGTCTGTAGACATGGCAGAACTCATACGGCAGACTACAGAGAATCCCAGAAGGTCTGAATGGCACACAACATCTAAAAAGACCTCAATTTTGAAATAGGATGGTTACTAAACTGCTGTAACCGTGGCTTTTCAGGTTGCTTTGTGCCTCAAAAAAGGGAGATGAAAAGTAGCATTTCACAATCTCTGGACCTCGAAAGGTTTTTTTTAGACTTTCACACTTCAGCAGTTATTTGGCCTTTTTTCCTAATCTGTGGTCACCGAGTCACCTTCCTCCATTTTCTTCCGGACACGCTTTCAAAGCAAAGGTACCTTTTGTGGCTGTGAAGACAAGTGTTGGTTGAAAAACACATTTGAAGATCAGTTTAGAAGAACCATACCCCATAGTTTGACAAGAGTGTAGTGACATGTCACAAAAACAAAGGTGGTCTGGACCTTGGTAACTTTACACAGTCAGGTCAGAGTTAATGTATAATGCTACTGGGGCCATTTTCCATCTTCTTAGAATGAGATCCCTTATTTTTTGCACTCCAAACTATTCACTATTTACAGAGTAGTCTGTGGCTTTCAGAGTCTTTGGTCAAACAAACTTTACATAATGTGGAATGTACTGCACAGAAACTTCTCAAACCACTCACCTTAATCTGCTTCTATTCATGCTAACTATGTTCCACATCCTTGTGCCAAAATATGTCTAATTACACTCCTTCTGTTTGTTGCTACACAGTCGGCCAATAAAATGCGCTATGCTCACTGGTGCGTCCTAATTTTCTGTCCATCGACCGTCCGTTGACTAATTGTTTCAGCTCTAGTGTGTAGTACCTTAATGTCTGACCACCTGATATAAGGATTGTGATTTGTATCTACTTTCAAATCGTAGTCGTAATGTTAAAGAAAACAAGCCAGTCACCTTACTACTGCAAGTAGGTGTACGCACTTCTCTTGACATAACACAGCTCACTCTTTCACAGGCGAACGGTTACTCAGCAAAGTGTGATTACAGCATGTGCTACAGTATAATATAGTACATTATAGTAAGTGTGTGACACATGCCAACCTTAAAGTAATGTTACCTTGTTTTCAATAAATCGATCAGACTTTATTTGTATAGCACTTTTCATACAAACGATGTAACACAAAGTGTTTGTCACATGTAAATTAATGTTATCTATGCGCACTATGGACATGAACAAATTTTGAGGTCATGTATTTGTACAATTGTAAACCTGTGAAACCTGGTTAATTGTTGGCTGCATGGGATTGTTAGGAATATGTTGCATCTTGTATGTTGTTAATGTCTCTGTAAAACTATAAAATGACATCTCATGTTAAACATCCCTTAAGATGGATAGAGTAAACAGACTCAGTGATTACAGATAATTAAATCTGTCACATTAATATACTTAAAGCAGCACTGGATGAATCGATGCTATGATAGAAATTTGTGTTTGTGTTTTCTACATTAAATTTCTGGTCACACTGTGAAACCTGTCATTTTAGTCAATTGTTCTTCCGAAGTAAGGACGTAGTGCAGCTCAAGGTCTACTCTCTCATTGAAGTGGCCAGATGTGATGCTCTAACAGTCTCAGAGGGCAGTGTCTCCAAAACCTGCTGCCATGGAGACAGTACTTATTCTCTCCCTCTCTTTTCCCTATTACCCCTTCGTCTTTGATGTCTATAGAGAGAAGTTGTGGCTATAATTCTGAGCCGGATTTCTTGTCTAAGCCTCCCGTGTTCAATGGAGGCACCTGCATTAATCCCAGGTAACACCTCTGATCAAGGGTTTAATTTAAACCTGGAAAGGGTGTACACACCGTGATCCTACAGGCCAGATTGTTATGTTGACAACACCAGTGATGGATGGGTTTTGCCTTAGGTGGAGTGAAAGGCAGAGATCTCTCAGTTTGCTCCTTTTTGCAGGTACTACAAACACAAGGTATGACAGGAAATGGAGGGAAATTGCAGTTGGTTCTCTTTATTGACATTTGTGCAAATTTCCTCCCGCAGCAGCTTCCACTGAGTTTAATTTGCCTTTGCTTCATACAGAGAAAATATGTGTATTTGTATGCATCTTTCTTTCTTTCTTTCTTAAGAAGAAGAAACGCACTCATCTATACCAATCTGAACACAGCACATAGGGCAGGAGTGGAAGTTAAAGTCTGTTATATAATAATGCCATTTCTATAGGACACACTTGGAGGAGAGTGCATGTGTCTGGGTTAGTGCATACTTCTGCAGAAAGCAAAAGTGCCAGTATTTTACTCCTGGGTGATTTATTTTTCACTGAGTGATCTTCCAAAACAAAGATGGTCTTTTTGTTTTTCTCAATTCAGAATGGTTCATTCCCTGCTGCATTGATTTCTCTTGTTACTGCAGGTCAGCGAGAGAAAATTGAATTGGAAATTGTAGAAACACTATTATTTCGTTTTTCTGCATTTTTTTTCCTCTTGCCCCCCTCTGTCATGAGTCCATACTGAAACTAATAGGAAGAGCAGTTACTGTCAGGACAGTTAAATGACTGCTCTGACTTTGGCCTCTCTAATAATACTACCTCCAGTGCAAAAGGTTGCATTCACCCCTGTGATTTTAGACCACATTGGTTTGCATTGATTTGCATTGTACTTTGCCGTTTGCCCCTCCCTCTGTGCACATGGGGCCAGCTCTGTTTTTACAAGGAGAACATTGGGTCAGATTTTGTTGGATTGCTTGCTGGGATATTTTACATTTGGGAAAGGGGTGAGATCTTAGAGTAATAGCAAAGTGAGTGAAGGTAGTTTGGCATGAGACACTATATTCAATGTTCTGACACAAGCTTTGACTGCTAAGCTCTATAGGCTTCCCTGTCTGTGTGCTGAAAATGTGCATGTTTGTGGCAGCGCCAACCTTCCTCCTTACCTACCTTTCTTCAGTGAAAGCAAATAGGGATGTGAATTGATAAGATTTTATTGATACCAGTGCCATTATCGATTTTGCTTATCGGTCCTATTCTTCATCGATTCACTTAATGATTCTGATCAATTTTCTGCGTGGTGGTGGGGGGGGAGTAGGCCGACACAGGTTTTCAGTGTCAACACAACTGTTTTATTATCCCTGAGTGTGAACAAAGTGTAGAGACAGAGTAGGAAAAAGGCATACATATGACTCAGGTATACAAAAGCTTCACTGTTTAACCGCTGTTTTTCATTTACAGTGTTTTCCCACAGGTTGAGAAGTTACTCGTGGTGGTGGGTGGCACGGCGTGTGACCAATGTGCATGCAGAGACTCATCCAGTTAGAGATTGAGAGCGTAACCAGGGTTATTTTCAGTAGCTACAATTTACAGATATCCCCTTAACGCCTCACATGCAGGCTATCGGTAGACAATAGCTAGGCGGCCGCACACAGAGAAGCCTCGAGTCCTCACTCGGTTACTGCACCACACACAACTCAGGCAGGTGTTTGGCCAAAAATTTGTTAGTTTGAAAAGAGTGAAATAAAATGTTCTAATGTAAGACTTAAAGTTGTAGTTGAAGCTGAGTGATTTTATCTACCTGGTCAGGCTGTAGTAATACTTGTGAGTAGAGTCAAATACGTGGCATTTGTGGAGTTTAAGCCCATTTTGTGCAGAAAGATGTTTCAGCATAATGCTGGCATTTCCACCTTTACTTGAAATGACCATTTTACAGACATAACAACTAGCACTGTCGTCATCTTTCTTTGTGAAATGCAGCCACGCTTTAGACCGTTTCTTCCTCTCCACCATGACTCCTTCCTTTTGCAAGTTTTTAGCAGTGTTGACACATGTTTGACGTCTTTGTCGTCATTTTGCAAGGACAAGGACCGGTTCCAGTTGAGAACTGGTCCTTGTCCTTGATTCTCATCCATAAAAGCAACCTAGTGTATGTAGCTCACTTTGGCATTCATTTCCCTTTAATGGCTTTGAGCATTAAAGTGTCTGTATTGAAGTGACTTGCAAAACTCACTTAACGCAATTTCTCTCTCTCTAGAATTGAAGAAATGCATTGAAATATAAAGGTAAAAACCTCCATTAGAAGTGAAAGCCTTTCATTGATTGTTGCATTACCTGAAGCCCCAATCTGTGCTGTTCAGTATGAGATGTCTGAGGTGTACATCGTGTTTCTACAAACTGTCAGGTTCTCTATCATATATGTTATCTGTGGACAGCTGCATTTGCAGGCAGGGAATATGAACTTTTCTGTCCACTATTGTTCACATCAAATTCAGAAAAATTCTGAATTGATTAAGTCTGATAAATAATTTGTAAGATCTAAGACAACTGAAAAATAACTGTTAACGATCTTGTATTTGTTGGGTTGCAGTGCTGCAAAAATCACATTTAGCTTCTTAAACTGCAGGGGATCTTTATGAGAAAGAAAAGGGACAAAGTATTAGTGAATGAGGAGTAGCAATGCCACAGCCCCAGTAGGATTAAATAGGTAGCTTTTTCATTCTAAACACCTAATCAGGGACTGGTTTCCGCCTGGGATGAAAGGTGAATGTAATTAACTTTATTCAACAAGCTGGTAGGATTAAGAAACAGGAGCAGTACGGAACAGGAACAGCTCTAACGACCACTGCTGAATGCAGTATCAGTGCTGACAAAACCTACAGTATTTATATAATGTTGTAAAGCATGAGTTTCAGAAGCATGTGGCTCAGAAAGTTTTCAATCCTACTGAAGAACAGAGAGATGCTGAACTGAAATGTTACTATGTGGTATGGAGTAGATTTTACAACGTGACATACATGAACATTTTCAATAGAATTTTTTTTGTTTAAAGATATTCAAATTCAAGTTTTAAACTCAATCCTTGCTTCTCCCAAACATTTAGAACTTATATACAACATATCATAGTGTTTGTTTTTCCCAGATGAATTGTATTTTCCAAAAGTGTGTCTGTTGAAACGTGCAGGTTTGAAAGGCCTATTTTTTTGTCCAATAAGAGTGTGTTTACTACATATCCTTGAATAAAATTGGCACATTGTCTCTCACACTTCCCCATGGGTTGCTGGATTAACCAGAAAAGCACTTTATGAATTAATTATGGGGAACAGAGAAATGCTTGTTCAGTGCTGAATAAACTAAAAGTAAAGTTTTTTAAAAAAAAAAAAAAAAAAAGAAAAAAAAAAGAAAAGAAAATTTTGGGTTGATAAATTTACCTCACAGTTAATAAAAAAAAAAAAAAACTAGTGGAGAAAATAGAATAATATTCTCTGGTGAATATTGAAAATATATTATTGTTTATAAATAAACCTACGGAAGTCACATTTTAGATGATTTTGTTAAAAATACAGAAAATCCAAACTATGAGCTATAAACCTGCCCGTCTGTCTTAGAACATAGTGTTCACCTCTCTTCACGTTTTTTTTTTTCTCTGACAGGGTTTTTGACCAGGGTTTCTGTATTTGGCCATTTATAGCATGGTGAGCTGAACCCTGTATCGTAGCAACAGTAACTATGGGAATAGAAACCTGTGGAGAGGTCAATGTGATGGCCTCCACTTGGCCTCTTTGTACAAAGGCTTGCACATTGATTTTTCTAATTCACAACATCTATAACCACCGCCGCCTCACAACACCCACCTCTGCACACAAACAGAAAAATATTTAATGCCTCCCTTTTGATTTGATCTGAGGCCATGTCTAACTAATTGTAGCAAGACAAAATCATTTATTTCACATTGCACAGCACAGATTTCAATATGAAATACATTAGGTTTTGCTAGGGTCTATCCTGCACCTCGGTCCCTCTATATTTTCTTCTGTCTTTACTTTGCTGCAAACCCTCTGCTGCTATTTGTCTGTCTCCTCTCCCTGTGTGTGCATTTGATGTTGGCTTCAGTCCTCGTGGGGCAAACTCTCCAGGGACCCTTAATTGACAAGTGTGTACAATAACTAATCAGTGGCAAAGCAACTGCCCTTTAAAATGGTGAATTAACTAAACTAATTTCAGATAATCCTTCACCATACTGGACCACGCTGACAGCAATAATTGATATTTGAAATGCAGACACCCTTCGTTCCTGACTTGTGCCAGTCAGGCACTACACACTCAAACCTCTCAGAGGTAAAGGTGGCGTGGTTGATAAAGTGCTGATGGAGCTCTGAGAAGATTAAAACAATTTTCTAGCTCGACGTGACTGTGTACAAACACAACCCTTCGTACCCACATACAGTTATATATCCATAACACATACACAGTGACATTACTTAAAGCATGGACTGCAGTTACTAGCCTGCATAAACAGTATACACAAGGCATGATGAATTAATTCAGAAGGACAGGGTTACATCTAGTGGGCATTTGCCCACTAGACTAAAAGTTCATGCCTTTATAAGAGGTTTACCAATTTAGATTCTGTTACTGTGTTGATGCCTAACCTTTCCACCCTAAAGCTACATAATGTGTTCTGTCCACATGGTCCTCTCCTGCAAATTAACATTGTCAGACAGCTGTAGAGTGAAAAGGACAACATGCTGTTTTCATAGCAATAGAAGAAACTCTTGACAGCTTGACCTGACATCAGCCATCAATCTGTTTTCTGAAAACAAGAAATGAACCCAAAATATCTGCTGTACAAAAAGGGAGGCACATACTGTACAATTGTTGCCATGTGTACCTTGAGTGATTGAAATATGTTAAATGACAGTTGGACAAAAAGATTCAGGTTGTTAAAATTAATTGATTTGTTCTGCAGGTGTCTAATTACCAGTGTTTCTCTATCATTACATCACCTCTACTGAGTGATTAAAGAGTCTTGTGGAGGTATTGGGAGAATGGAGCAGAATACGGCTTCTTTGATTATAGCTCGCACCGGACTGAGAATCGACGGTTTACAGATTTCTCAATCCACTAAACTGAAAATATGTTCTCAGGAGCTTTTTTGAGCATTGGTTACATGTTGCTTTGCTTTGCTTTGAAACAATATATTTATGATTTTTTTTTTTTTTGCTTTATATTTGCTTCGAGCGACATCTCAGAACAGCGTTCTGTCCCATAAAGCCTCTGATGTTGCCTGTTCGCATTCATTTTGTAATTTACTGCGCTCTTGTGGCCACAGCAGGCTATTATCACTGGAAGCTAGCTTGTCTCTGTCATGCTCGTGGGCATGACCGTGTCCCATTGACAAAGTCTGGGGTTTGTCAAGCGGAGAGGGGAGCAGCATTTTTTTTTTTTGAATGTTTGGACATGCGCATTGTGGATTATCCTGGGATCTTTGACAAGTGACTAGCTATACCCAAGTGTGCTTGTCAAGCTGCTGTTGACTCAGCTCCCGCCGTTCTGACATCAGTTATGATATTGGACACATTATTGTATATGTGTGTGAAAACTAAACTTTATTAGAAAACTACTGCAGCAGTCTTTTCTTCCTAAGCATTAAGAGCTTAGAGGAGCAAGTAAATGAGAGAATTACACTGAGATTGATCATCTCAAATCACTATGAGTTGATTTACAATAATTACATTTATTCTTTCCATCTAAGGTGGTAGCCATACATTCACGGTTTGTGAATCTGAGTACAGTCTGTGCGACATTCTGAGTCTGTCATCTGTTTAGAGGTGTGTGGTCAGTGCAGGAGTGACAGTTGAGGCAAATGGATAAAGAGGAGAAGCGGATCTGCAGGAGCTTCTTAGCCGACAGCTGTGTACAGCGAGCCACTGTCCCCCTCTCCCCTCCATGCATTTTTCATCACGCGCTCCCTTTTTTTATACTATTTAGCTTCTCCCTCCCCTCTAAACTTCCATGTGGTGCGTGCTGACATGGCATTTCTCAGCCTTGCACACAAAACCCTCTGGTGCTCAGTGTACAAGAGTTGGAGCATGGCGTGCCAGCATGTGTGTTTCTGTGTGTGTGTGTTTCTGTGTGTGTGTGACATGTGCTCATGTGTGCATACATGTGAATATTGGCGATGCTATGCTCGCTCGTTCTCCCATCTTCCCCCTTCTCAAACACTCACATCACACTGTATGTGATCCCAGAGTACCACAGGCAAAAGCTTATGGAAAGTCCAGTTGGCAGCAACCAAACTACAAAATAGTTGAGACTCCATGCATAGAAAAATCATCTTAAATTATTCTGAGCTGAAATTCAAATTTCATTTTGTTTTGGCTCGAAGCAACAGGCCAAACTGCCTGAGTGACGAGTAAAGGTAAAGGTCATGGGGAATTAAAATGCCTACTGTAAGGTTTGCCAGAGAGAGAGAGAGAGAGAGAGAGAGAGAGAGAGAGAGAACTAGGAAGAGATAGAGGGCCAGAGGAAAAGGCCATCTGCCTGATAGTTTAGTCTAAGTTGATGAGAGAATTAAGTCTGTCTTTTGCAGTACAATTCTATTAGGTGTTAGCTTGACAGGTCCAAATTTCTACTTTCTCACATATCTATCATATTCCAAGATATAGATTGTATTAAGCGTGCTAAATCGAAAAGTAAAGTAGCTTTACGGCTCAATGGTTTCATCAACACAGAGCGTATGCTTTACAATACATTTCTTTGCATGCCAGGCCACTAGATGATTTGCTATGACAATAAACAAATCCAATAAATCTGATGCATGAAGTAAAACAGCAATGTGAAAATATGACTGACATCTGATGAGTAGCTCCACCCTCCTCTCTTGATGATTTGTTCAATATATAGATATTTATTTCATTAGATATCAAGCAAAATATTCTGGGAATGAAAACAAATGGGCTGACAAGAAGATTGGGGCGGGGGAGAGAGACAGAGTGGGCCATCCCTCCTGTGTGTGTGTGTGTGTGTGTGTGTGTGTGTGTGTGTGTGCATGTTATAGAGCACATTGTGGGAGTCATTCTTGCATCCATTCTGTATAAAATTTATTCTATTATGTTATATTATGCATTTTGACACAAAGCGAGATCGTCAATGACCTGTAATAATAGCAGGGTTGGGTCACAGGATGGGCAACCAGACGTTTTATGTCTGTGCCCTCGTTCCCAGAGTCTTTGGTCTTTGAATCAAAAGGTGTGGCCAGAACCACAGTTGTAACACTCACTCCTGTACAAGCTATTACTTTCCTCGCCTGTGGCTGCTGCACCTCCACAAACGCAGGTCTAAACTGCTGCTGCAGGTACTTTTCTTGCCAACAGGTGGCACATGCTGGGCTGAAACTTCAGCTCTGATATTGCTGGCACTACAGCACTGCAGACGGATAATATTCGCTGAGCACGGTCGCAGGTGTTTGTTTGCTTTCTGTGAGACTCTTGTTACCATGTTTGTGTCAATAATCATATGCATCTGCCAGTTTGATAGTTGATGGTGCAGCTACTCATAACAGTCTCCACAACAAAATTGAAATGTATTTATCCAGGAAGAGCAGACGAAATCAAAAGGGAAGATGAAAGCATGAAGTAAATAGTTTTTTTTCTCTTGACAGTGGATTATTGTTGAAGAAGTGCTACAAAGGAGCAACCTGCCTCTGTTTGCTTTGTCCAGTCATGTTAGTGCTAATGATAATGACAGCACATCTTTTCCTTGTGATCATGGTGATGCTGACAAACCTGTAACATTCTCTTCTCACATTGATAAATAAAAGACAATGCTCTGAAAAACACTACACTACACTACAACAGCAAGCAGGTCAAGTTAATTTTTTATATCAGGAACCTTGAAGATAAGCAGTATACTGTGAATTCTTGCAGCTATAGTAGTCTTTGACAGTGAAAGATACCTACAGTATAGGCTGCACATTTCCTTTCTCACAGATTTAATATACAAGATGTTGTGGAAATCTTGGCAGCAGTTCATTATTTTAGCAGTGAACGGCTCTGTGGAAATGTGTGATACAAGTAGATGTGATTATTCAGACAAGTAGGAACAAAAAAAAAGTTAGAATAGAGGGTAAGGGAGCCTCAATATGCGCGCTTGCCTTAGGCTACCAAAACACTATGGCTGTCCCACATATGAAAAGCTTTCAGTAGAATCCCATCTTCTAAAAAAGTGCTGATTGACCTTCTAGCCTAATTAAAGTGCACCATCGCCAACAGACAGCAGATAAGACAGCCTGGCTGTCAGTGTGACTGACAGGGTTAGATTCTCCCCCTGCAGTCACATCAGCACTACAGAGGCCATGCATACAAAAAGCACACGACAGCACAGAGAGTGGAAAAGCTCCAAGTTTAGCATCGTGCCTCCCATCAAGAATCAGTTCCAACTAATAATATGGAAATGGTAAAGTATAAAAGTACACCAGTGACACGCTTTAGGGCTTATGTATTTATTTATGTATTTGCAACTTTACCTCATGCAGCATTTCCCTCCATCTTATAACTGTTAACACTGCAGTTTTTTTCAGAGTAAAGAGATGCTCTGTGCTAAACTGGAGTGTATGAAAAATGAAGCTGCTGGCTGATGCCACACGTATACAGCAAATCTGAATCCACTTTCACCAAGGTCTATGTAGGTCTAGGCAGGTGAATCCTTGAGTGCACCCTATATTCCCCTACAGCTCTCACACTTTGGGCCAGGAGAAAGCTGACATGCAGGGTGGTCTGTAAGCCTCTTTTGTCCATGTGCAGCAAAGTCATCTGCCAGCTCAGTTGCTCTTGCAGACAAAGCTTCAGAGAGATAGCCCATATTCTGGTACATTCTCACTCTCTCTTGAGCTGGAGTTGGGCATGGCCCCTTGCTCTCTGTCTCCTAAGCCTCCTCCCTTTCATTCCTCTATCTCTCTTGTGCTCATGCACCCTTCTCACATTTTTTCTCTCCTTACTTTTGTTATATCCACACCTAGATATTTCTGTTTTGCTGTCTGTGGTAATTGAGCAGTAATACCGTAACCTTTAGGTATTATCTTACAGTTTTCTTCCATTTCGGCTTTGTCTGACTGTCAACCTTTCTATTGTCTTTTCTCAGATAGGGGCTTTTGTTCCAGCATGAGTTTATATTTCATAATATTGCAGTTGTCCAGAGGTGAGGAGGTGAGAGGATATTGGTATTGTACTCTATATTTAACACAATATGATCAGGGGGGCGAGTATATCACATAGGGCTCAGTTTGGCTCACTGTATAATGAAGTTTGTTGTCTCTTGCTGTAGTCAATTTTGTCCTTCCATATGAGAAAAAAAGGTAATTACTTGAGAGCAGCCATGAAGGCTAATGAGTTACCATGAAGGTAACTCATTAACCATCCAAGATAATCACAAGGTAATATGAAAGAAAGAGGAGAGATGGAGATAGTACGGCAGAGGGAGATGGTGAAAAAAATGGGTGAACAGACAAAGAAAGAAAAATATGTCAGAGCGATGATAGGAGAAGCAGCTAAGAGCAACTCCGCTGTAAGGAAGAGGAAGGAAAGAGAGAGCAACTGCATGGAGAAGAAGGCAGGTGGGGGTTGGTTGAGGGGGCTGGCCGAGGGGGTGTGTCCAACATTACCCTCATGAATCAGTGTCAGTGGAGCGATGAGAAAATAATTAAGAAACAGGCTAGCGCTGTGTTAAATACTGCCAAAGGTAAAAAGGCCTATTCTACTGTATAGAAATGCAATCTGGACGAGAAAAAAGAATGGCAATAAATGGGATAGAAGAAAATGGGGTGGGGGGGGGATCCATATCATAACGGATGCCAAAATGCCCTTCAGATGGCATTATGAAGGGAGACAATATAAATAGCATTGCCATATTGTAAATGTTTATATACAGTAGCTACGTATGCACGTTGCACAGCAGTTTCAGGATTTATGACCATAGTCGTAATACACTGAAGTCGACACAAGGCTGTGAGTAATATTTCACATTTGTTATCATATTGAGTGTAAATTTGCTGGGACGTATATGGTGGAGATAAAATATTTTAAGCAATTTCTCCTTCTGTTCCTCTACTTTCAGCTGTTCTCGTTCTGAGTGGGGGTGTAAGCTGTCGACTGGGCCATGAGCTGACTGTAATTGTTCAGAAAGCGAGTGAAAAGAACCCACAAAACACACATGCGTGCCAGCAGTTATACTTACACACCTCAGAGGTTTTACGTGGAGCATTTAGGGAGGGGAGAACCAAGTCAGAAGCCTGTAATTGTATTTTCAAGGCTTCCAGCAGGGCCAAGATGCAGCTGAAATCCCCTAGCCAGCAGCACATAACAGAGCAGCCATTAGATTGCACTGGTGCATAAAATCTGTGGAGATCTTTGGAGAATATTGAGTGACATACAGGAGGTCCTGTGTGTTGTATGTACATTTTACATGTTTATATGTGCATAGGAACACATATGTGCACTTATGGATGTGTGGGTGAGTTTTTCAGGTGCCATATATAATAACCATCATCCTTTCTTCTAGCAGCACAGAAAGAATTCCCTCTGAGAGAGATTCGACCCGGCTGGTGTGCGTGGAGGAAATGTGTACTATAAGAATGCAGAAGCTCTCCTCCTGTGAGGCTGCTGTTCGGCATCATATTATAGTTTGATCTTAAGCTCTTTGGCCTTACTAACACGCTATAGGGCTTGTGATACAACAGTTAACCAACCGCAACCTCCCACTCACTGCAGGGATATTTTGTTTGTAAAAAGTGTAGATGCCTCTTGATATCGTATTGTAGGTATACAGCTCAGCACGTAGAGTATGTACTGTACACATTTCTGTATGTGTCCCTGTTGATATAGTTACTTAGTATTTGCAAGCTGTTTTATTTCCCTATGACAGCCTGTATGTGAGTGTGTGTTTATACAGTTTTATGGTTACTTTGTGTGTACTTGCCCGCATGTTTGCAGTGTGAATGCATACATGAGCAACCTTGTGAGAGTGTGTTTATGTGTCTTAACATGTGTGTGAAAGCAGTGAGGCCTAATCCATCCCAGAGGAGTGCTTAGTGAGGGATGCGCTGTTTCTGCAGCATGGCTATCAAGGCCCTCCACGCAGTGCTCTATGGCATTTTTACTGATGGCTTTTATGGGTTGCAGCCGAGCTGCCAATGAGCAGCCTTGACACCAAAATGATGAAACTATGTCATGAAATCACGCCAGTGTCACTGTATGTGCTGTTAGAGTTACAGAAGCAGGTTTCTGTAGGTACTGTTAAAGGGAACATGTGGAAACTGAATTATGGACTGAATATAAACCTAACATGTGGACTCAACAAGCAACCTGACGAGAATCACAATGCTTAACATTCATTCTTTATTCTGTCCCATATGTTTCAATAGAAGTCCATAATGCTTTGCTTTGGTGTTTGCACAACTGGATGTGATGGCTTTTCAGTGAGAAGTACAGTATTGTTTTCTTTGCAGTGCTGTTTCCAAGCAACAGCTCCGAAGTTGTGAGGGAAACAGCGCTAATAAGCTACCTCATTAGGGCCAGTGCATGGTAGGCCTTACAATTTGTGCTGTCAACTCTGTGGGTTAGCATGCAAACTTCAAAAGACAGCTGCAGATACAGCACACACACACAGGAGTCCTCATTTACTTTAGAAATTGGTAAACAAACTATTCTATCAACCCACATTTCTTCCTCAGATGAAGGTGTGCTGGTGGAACCTACTAACTGGGTTCTGTCTGAAGTGGCTCCAGCGTTATGACAAAATACGTGGCCGTCCTCTCGCTGGTGATAACGCAGCACATGAAAGGCTCATTATTCAGGAGTTAATTTGGCAGGCTATTCTCACCCTAAGGCTGTGCCAAACCTCAGACTCCCTCCCTCGTTGGTCTCTGCCACTCCTACCTCTATAATCCCTTACTGTGCGCAGGGTGGAATGGATGACCTTAGCACATCTATACACAACAGGGCGAACATCCTGTGCACTCGTATGTACTGTACATGCACACGCACACATCCACCCTTCTATACACATAATCTCATTAATGCAAACACAACCCTAGTTAGATCCCTATATGTAATAAATTGGATTAAATTCCACTGGCTAAGCACTGTGATCTCTTAGGGTTAATTAATTTCATTCCATTCTGTCTGTGTTTTTTATGCTTGAACACATGCTGACACTGTTATTGTGTGGCATCCTGCTCATTGGAGAAGTATAATAGGCTTGTGAAGGAGGGAGAGGAAGCCACAATGTATGGTATTCCTACTACAAAGTGATTTTGATTCTTTCTTTCTTTCTTTTGACAAGGAAGTACGCTACAGTAGCTAGCTCTAATATGGTGGATCCTTCCCCTCCTCACAGCCTCTCTCCAACTCTTATCTTCCCCTCCAAATGAGAAAACCTGGATGGCTTCTCAGGGCCCCTGTTTCTGCCTGGATGCTATCTCATTTGGTTTTAATATATTTATCCATTCATTATTGTTCCCTTTTATCGGCCAGCTAATATTGTTCATAATTTGTCCTTATCTCCAAGCCTGACAGTCAAATTTGCACTCCGGCTCAGCAGACAGATGGAGAAATGACCCTTTTCCAACCCCTCCTTCCCTAACTCCTCTCCTCCCTTCATTCCTCTCCTCCTCTCCAAACTCCAATGAAACATGACTGACAGCCTGCTGTATAAGTAGTTGTCATAGCAACCTCCCCATCCTTGTGACAAGTGCTTTTTCTCTATAGCACACTCTCGCCCTCTGTCACAATATCTCTCTCACTCCCTCCATCTCCACTCCCTTGCTGTTCGACTGAGAAAGAGACAGAGAAGGAAAATTTGAAAAACCAGAGAGCACCTAAGGCAGTTGGTATGCTTTTCTTCCAACCTTCACCTCCATTCTCTTCCCCATCCCCTACGCACCCACCACCAACACCACCGCCACCCCTGACAATGATTTACCAACTCCTGTGGTGCACCTCTTTCATGCATCCTGGCTTATCGAGAACCGCAGGACTGTACGCACAGCAACTTACAGTATGGGCACATCGTTCTCACTCTCCCACACATTCACTCTCTCTTTCTCTCCTCCTCTCTCTCTTCCATTCTTTCTCTACGTCTCTAGCTTCCCTTGGCTCTCTCTTCCTCTTTCTTTCTCTTGTTGCTTCAAAACTCCTACTCTGCCCCATTGCTATTCAGTAATTCTCATTTCACTGTCAAAATCCTCAGCAGTCTGCAGAGTTATCATGGAACATACAGTAATAAGTCTCTAGTACACTGGACGGTGCTGCAGAGTGTGTATGTGTGTTGTATGGACAGAAGATCCTTCAAACTTGTAGTGGAATTAAACGTTATGTAACAAAAGAGAGTGCTGTGTAGAGATTTGGAGCATGTGCATAAGTAAAGAATTATAATGGTGTTGTCAGTCGTGCGTGCGCTGTAATAGTCAGACTACAGCATAAAGATCGGAGATATGAAATATTACTGATTTAATTTGCTTGTGCGCAGTGACTCAAAGACTTCACACAAGGCCAATGCGCTCATACTGAAAAGCTTATATTGATTTGAAAGGGTCCAAATGGACCCAGTAATCTTCAGTATGTATAACCAGGCAGCACACTGCCATTTCATTATTCTGGAGTTTAATTTCCAATGCATTTATTCCAAACAAGCATCTGTTTAATAACTCAGAGTAAATTAAACATGATGGGGGGTGAATTTCAGGACAGCAGTGGTGTGTCACAATAAAGTTGGATTCAGTACTCTGCCGTGGTGAGCTGTAAATGTATCTTAATGCCAGCATGCTGCACAGTTATCACAGTTAACTTGCTGGTGGTTATTAGACCCCTGAATTGTTTAGGTGATGACATTTCAGTGTGAATGCTAAAGCAGAGAGACGCTCTAATTTGGGATTGTATTAACGCTGGCTCGGCTCTGTTGTGATGTAAGCACAAAAAAAACAGCTCATAATTTCTTGTCTTATTTTGCATTCATCTATACAGTAGAAGCCATTTACCACAGGTGAGGAGCTGTAACGGAAAGGTGATTCAGCTGCTTTTGAAGGCTGCAAAAGAGAAAAGAGACATCCTCTCAGAACAACCTCTGCTGCTAATCATGTTTAAACTTTTTGCGTTACAGAATGTTTCAGGGTTGTGTGAGACAGACATGAATCAATTAAAAAATATTCTTATCATAACTTATTATTAGTTATGGAAAATACATTTCAATCTGGCTGAATGATAAAGTTCAAAGTGGCATCTCTGATTAGTCAGAAAGCCTTAAATGGAGCCAAGGCAACACTGTTGTTCAGTCTTACCTGTACACACACACAGGACATATGTAGCTGTAGTTTGCTCTGCAGAGTGAGCCGATCGTTCTTCCCAGTTAGGGAGGGGTTCGGTTTCCATACATATGGAATATGTGTGTGTGTACTGTACTGCATGGATGAGGCAGAATTACAGATTAAGGATGAGTGCCTTTGAACTGTTGCAAAGATTGAACTCAGCTGAGGACCGAGGAGTCTAGGTTTCTGCAGAGACTATCTGAGACTGCCATCCTTGGATCAAAGAGGCCAGAGCTCTAGTAAAGATACGTCAGGATAAATATCCGGATTTCAGAATCTGTGTAAACACGCAGGTTGGTTAGGAAACCCCACTGAGATACAACAGATGTTTTTTCTTTTCTTCAGTTTCGATGAATATCATGTGCTGTGTACCAAGCTTTGCATTGCAGTAGAATAACAAACAGAAGAAGCAGGATTTTTGATGGTGTGTTGCAGCCGTGGCCACCACCAGCAATAGCAGTTAGCAGTGGCTACAGTAGAAACCAGCAGCAGTTTAGCCATTAGTATAACGTTAATCTGATAAAGTGGTGACAGCTGAGGTGGTGAGATGCCTGTATAGCAGCGGATGGAAGATAGTAACAATACATCATGTGGGTTAAGATGGTGTCGGTGAGACTCTACAGCCTTTTGTTTTGTACTCTGAGCAGCACAAGTTAGACAACATTAATCTAAAGAATAGCTGCCCTGAAGAAAAAGTCAATACACTATAGATACGAGATAGTTAACAGTGGGAGATATAACTTGTTGTGTGTATACTGTGTGTGGTAATAGTGAGGGATCTGTCGTATATAACCCTCTGTGTCAGGGTGTGAGAGGGTATCCTAGTTTGTGCCTGTCATTTCGACTGTAGGTGTTTAGCACCTTGTGTGTGTGTCTGTTTGCACACCGCCTGTGCTGCAGTGTTGTAGATAAATGAGATAATGTTTCTACTGGCGATGAACACAAGACCTGAATTCCCAAGGTAGCATTTTAGTTGAGAGCAGCCACAGCAGAATTCTAGACTGTGGAACAGATCTCATAGATGATCTGTTTTCATGCGTGGTTAGCTTGTTTTCAAAGCAGACTCAGAACATGCACTCCATCTCTCTCTCTCAGCCACAGATGAAGAACTCCGACTAAATGCTACTGCTGTAAAAATAAAACCCGTATAAAGTCACATCTTTCTTGCATCTCAGTCAAATCCGGCATGTGTGTTCAGATTTTCAGATTTGCAACAAAAAAAAAAAACGCCTACACACATTGAACATGACTCCAGTGGGTAAGGCTTTTGTGCGGCTCACTGTGAACCCATATTACACAGGGATGTGATATATAGTGGCCAATGATCCTGTTATACTTGGAGTCCTATAAATATTATTCCATTCAGCTGGAGGTGACTTGCCAGTTTGCAGTCTTTCAACTGAAGGATGGATGCAGTGCCGTATTTTAAAGCAGGCCACATGTGAGCTGTTCACAGTGTGATTGTCAGAGTGCAGCTCAAATGAAATTGATAAAGGTCATGCATTAATTCAAAACTTGTCAAGCCCCCATCATCTACTCGAACAAGGGAGTTACAGCCAAAGTTGGGGTGCGCAAAGGACGAGTGTGGTCGCATGGGTGGTTCTTTGTGCTGTGTGTGGCTCTCCGGCTCTACACAGGAGCATATATGAGATGTGGTCTGGCGGCATTCAGGGAAATTTGTGCAGGGCAGCCCCTCCCCCTCTCCTTAACTCATCTCCCCCATCCAACCTCAGAATTTATATTCTCCCTCCAGCAAAAGGAAGGACCATCTTGGCCTTTCATTTTCCAGTTCAGGGCTTTCCTTTTTTTGCAGATAAATGCTCTCCAATCCACCCTGACAGATGTCACATTGCATCACTTCCATTTTGATACATTGCCTCTGATCCTGCCACTTGCAATAAGGAGCCAGCACCAGGGACGCCCCTCCCTAGACAACGCTCTGACACGGGTGATTATTTTAAAGGTGCATCATTGGTGGTGCTGAGTGCTGAAACCATAACTGGGCGCCGTGTTCGTGTACACTCGCCACCGTGCCCACTCCAGGAATGTGGGTATCGGGTGGTGCCTGGGTCAGGAAATGACAACAAGGCGACATACTCAGTAGTCATCACAAGTTAGCCTGACACTGTGCAATACCTCTGGCAGCGACTTATGCCGCTCTCAACCGCTTCACAGCAGCGCCCGCCAATCCTGTCTCTCCTCAGTCTCTCCACTGTGACTTCACAGGTCAGAGTTGGAGAAACAATCTGTACAAAGGGAAGGTTTTAGTGCTTCTGCTGCCAGCAGAGACACACTGCACAGTAGCATTAATCATACAAGGCCAGAGTACATCAGTAAACACAGTGTGTCAGGTCAAGGTAAAGATCAGATCCCACAGCATTTAACAGGACTCAATAGCATACAGGCTATCTATTGAAAAGTCAGCGTTATTCATGGCATGTCTCCCAGCCTTTGTTGCTCGCAGGAGAGACACGCCATTGTTCGCCATGCCAGTGCACACTGAAATATTTCTCTGGCTACACAAAAAACACTGGATCAGCAGCAATTAGTAGAGTAAGAGAGAGATAAAGAGAGGAAGGGAGGGAGGCAGTTGAAAAAAAATGAGGGGGAAAAATGTAGAATCAGCGAGAGAAAAAGAAGAGCAGAAAAGAGAGAGTTGAGAGAGATGAATAGAGAGAGAGACCCAGGGAGACAGTAAGTAAAAGAGAGAGAGAGAGAGCGTGATTTTCTAGCCAGTTCAGTACAGTGTGTAGGAAGTTGGAGCTGCCTGTAGCCCCTGGTGCTTTTAAAGGACCAAAGACTTGCTCATTGTCTTGGGTCTCTGTGCCTGAGTGCGTGTGTGTCTTTCTGTGTGTGTGTGTGTGTGTTTCTGTGTGTGTGTGTGTGTGTGTTTCTGTGTGAGTGTGTGTGTGTGTAACCTCTTCATTAGTCTTCCCATTGCTCTTTCCCTCCGGCCCCTGACCACTCACTTACCCCCAGCAGCTACAGTATATGTGCCCATATGGGACTAAACCCACTTATACTAGAGATTAAAATGATCAGTCTTGGAAAAGAGATAATACAATGTGACTCGAGTTCCACCGCTAAATAATGTAGACAGTTAGCAAGGCTCTGTGAACGTGTCTCTGTGTTTGTTTCTGTGGACTCTCTGGTCCACCAACAATGATCCTGTATGTTCTCAAATTGCTTTCATAATTGAGGTCAAAGTTATAATTTAACCTTTTGCCTCTTTGTTTGTTCCAGAAGACAGGAAGTTGTTTGTCGGGATGCTGAACAAACAACAGACCGAGGAGGATGTTTACCGCCTCTTCGAACCCTACGGAGTCATCGAGGAGTGCACAGTCCTAAGAGGTCCTGACGGAAACAGCAAAGGTAGGAGCCATGATACAGTTGTCAGCATTATTTAGGTCACTGACAGAGAAGTGACAGTGTGTGTCAGTGCCCATGACAGCTGGGGTATGTAAAATATATGTGACACATGCATCAGATGTGGGTCAAGATGCATTTTCACGTTTTCACAAACATTTTTAAAAGTACACTGTTTGATGTGCTAGATGGCTGCAAGCAGTGACCAAAAGTTAAGACTAATATATCAAATACTGATGTCTGACTGAAACTGAAACTCGTCAAGTGGGTAATTAGTTTATTTGACTTTTTTGTAGAGAAATTAGTGTCATTTTTTGTTGAAGTAATACTGAAAATCCAAAAGTTTCAGAATCATGCCATATTATAACAGGAAATTCTTTTTTTCTTTTTTTCTTTTTGTTTTGTTTAAAGACAGACAGGAAGGTCTTGGATAGACAGAGGAATAATCTGAGATACAATCCAAAACACTGCACACTGAAGTCACAACCAAAACATCCCATGTTATCAGTAATTGTAATCCCATCAACTATTCAAGAAATGCAAGTAGTTTCAAAATGCTGACTTTGCTATCACAAACTCTTTCTCAGCATATATCGTGTGTCTGTAAAAAAGTAAAAAGAAAAAAAGAACTCTTCTACATTACAAAGCCATGATTTCTGTTCTGTCACTATCCTCGAGTGTTAATCTGAAGCATTTTTTCCTATGGAGGTACTGCAGTCCCGTACTGTAACTTGGGTACTGTAGTGTTGCTATCTTGCAGGCTTTTTTAAGACAGCCAAAAACTTTTGAAGACATCAGTTCCCTCTGACATGCAGCAAAGAGCAAAGAGACTAGTGGTTTTTCATGTCTCTAAAGTCTATTCCCCGTCCAGCGCTTATGGAAATTGTTGTGGAATTATATCTAAGGGGGTTTGAAGCCAGAGCGTTCTGACTGTGCAGTGGTTTGGAGGGGTAAAAGGGAAAGATGGATGTCAAAACAATTCAAGTGTCCCCACTGTGAGGATGGGGGCAGCCAAGGGAAGTTTCATTCCTCTTTGTGGCTCTGATATATTTTGTGCTCTTTCTAAGTCAAGTCTTTGGGTTGAAACACAGCCTCCAAACATTACTATTATATTCATCTTTGCCCGGTGTCTATTAGTTTCTGATGTTATTTTTATTTTTGCCTAAACACCCAAACAAATAAAATATCTCTGTTCCTCTCAGATCTGTTTTGCACTTGGCTTTCGCAAATACTTATTTGTGCAGAAATTAGTGCAACAGTATAAGTTTGATCACAAAATATTTTATGCTCCTTAGCTATTTCATATTGAACACTTTATTTATTTCAAAAAGTGCAGGCAGTGCATGACTTGCAAAGTACCAGTATGTCAGGAATTAAATGCCTAATTATAGGGACATATAGTTTGTACTACTGTAGCAAAGTCCTTGTACAGGTCATGCAGAGCTCTAGCTCTTTTCTATCCATATCTCAATAGGGGGCAGTGGTTTGACAGCTGAATGGGCATCTTGACTGGCTGGTGTCCACAGGGGTAAGCCCATTAAGAGGGGAAGAATGGCAGGGCGGCTGGGTCAAGCAGGATAGATGATAAGCAGAATAAAGTGTGAAAGATTAAATAAGAGTAGAAAAGAAACTCAAAATGAAATAAAATTAGGTGAAATAGGGCGTAATTATAAGAGGGCATGGCAGCTCAGTGGTAGTAGTACTGCTGCCTCACTGCAACAGACCCAGTCTCAGTCCTCATATGCTTCTGTACAAAACGGTAATGGTGGTATCTCTGCACTGCTGTATAATCTAAATGTGTGTCCATTTGTTAGCTGTGTAATAGACTGGTCATGTCCCCCAATGGTCTCGTCCTTTCATCCAGTGCATCCAGGAAGACACCTGGATGAAGACAGTATAAATATAATCAATATTCTAACATCAGCATTTACTGGTTATGTAATTGATAAAGTGATGATTTGGGAGGGTATGGGCATGTAGGGACACTATATTAGTCTTGAGAGATTGTTACAGTATGTTTATGAGTTTATTTAAAGAAGTTTATACCACAGCACTAAGAGTCTTTTTAAACAGGCAAAGTGTACAGCTTTGAATCAAATTGTGGTATATTTTTCAAGTTATAATATTATCCATACCCCAGTTCTGAAATGGGGGCCATACTCCAGTCTAATAATTGAATAATTAATGTGCAACAGCAATGTGCACTTTGTGAACCCACAAAAGCCATTTTCAACTTCAACCTCTGACAATATTCCTCAAAGACATTAGAGCTGAGAGTGTTGGTTCTGTGGTTTCTGGCATTTGTACTTCATATTCACGAATACTGATCAGAACATCCTGTTGTAGGAACAATAAAGTTTACTGAATTCTCAAATTGGGTTGTTTTCTATCTGAAAACATTATGAGATTAGTCAGATTAGCTAGTATTTAATATGCACAGACAGGCATGTGGTGCTAAATAGCATGCTTTTCTGCTTCATCAGTGCAGTGTTTAGCCTGCAGCTTCTGCCTGCTTGTCTGCCTGCCTAATACCCGGAGTGGGGCAGCCTGCTGTGCAATGAGAGCCTCTCACTGCACAGTGATTTCTGTGGTGTCAAATAGAATTCAACATCCTTTATTAATGTACCGTAGGCTTTTAAACTCACTCAATTGAATATATTTACTGTATGTATATATATATATATATCCTGTGTGTGTGTGTGTGTGTGTGTGTGTGTCTACCTGCATGTGTGTGGTATGCATCTGTTCTCTCTTCCAGGTTGCGCCTTCGTCAAGTTCTCCACACATACTGAGGCTCAGTCTGCAATCAGTGCCCTCCACGGCAGCCAGACCATGCCAGTGAGTACAGCTCTATTCCTCCGATACACAAACACGCATAGAGAAATAGCAACATACACACACCACGCAACATCCTTTGTATGCACAACACAAACAAGTCACAGCCCACCACTCACAATAGCTCACATAGTGCTATCCACCTCTCCTGATTGGAAATTTTGAACTTACCCCCAGCTTCAGGGTTTTAATGAACTTATAGAAAGTGCAATCATCTTCATAAATATCCCAAGTTTGTTTTGTTTTTTTTAAGTAAACAGATACAACCAGAAATAGCCTTCTGTCTCTTTAATTAACATGCTACTTAAAAAAAAAAAAAAATCCAAATCTAATTTCCAGATAAAACTGTTTAGAATGATAATTGAATTTTGGGTGAGTCATCAATCAGTAGTTCTGCTTGCATAATCAGTGAATATAACTCCAGTGTGAGATTACATTTGCTCGTTATGTAAGCACAGCGTGTCCTCTGAATTCTCTCTGTATTGGATTTACTATGAGCGAAGGAGCTGTACTGCTCATTTGTATGTGTCTCATGTGTTGGCATGGTCGCTGTATACCTGATGGTGTCAAAATAAAAGCTACTTACTCTGCATTCCAAACCTGAATAGAGTTATTCTCCGTGACATCGGGCGAGCGGACAAGGAGTCACGTCCCATATTACTCAGTTGCCTGAAGTATATTTTGCTTTTATCCTCATTTTTGTTTTGGGAACCCTCGCTTCAGAGAAGCAGGGACCCTGAACTCTCGCCCACCCTATCTCACAGGTGTTGTGTTTCACTGTATGATTTCATTATTAATGGTTGCCAATGTGTGGCTCAAGAGAGGAACGCAGAGAGAAGCGCTAGAAACCAGCTGTGCCATTTTGGCACAACCTCCAAGTCAATCTAAGTGCAAATGACTGGAGGTCAGGAGGAAACTCTGGATGTCCATTCTTCATAGATACCCTCCTTCTCTGTTGCTCCATCCCCCTATCTCTGCTAGCTCTCTGCCCTAGCTCGTCTCTTTTTGGCAGCCTCTCGGGATATTAGGCAATAGACTTGTTTACTCCACCTTTCACCACATTGGCTGCTGAATTATTCATCTAACTATAAGCAGGGGGCCAAAGGGAGGGGAGAAGAGCTGGAGAGAGAGTGAGAGACGGAGGGAGAGGGGCGGGGGCAGAGGGAGAATGAGTGAATGGACAGGATTTATACCTCCTGCTCTGGTAAATTGATTATAGAAATCTGATCAGCATCTCATATCCTGTGGCTGCTGGAGGAGAGGGCACAGTGTGCCTGCCTAGCTGAGATTAGTGGACCACCGGTGGACCATTACGCCTCAGCAGGACACTGCTATTCAGAGCAAACTGTCCATCAGTGAAGCAAAGATCCTGGAAAAACCTTGGACCATACATCCTCTGTGTCTATTCGAGTTCATGTTTAATGCAGTTGAGTCACTGCTGCAAAAAGAAGTCATTGATTGAATGAATAAATAAATAATCTTTCGTTTACAACACATTGGGGTGGCATAAATAAAGAAGTAAATAAAGGAAGAAAGACCACTGACAGCAGCAATGCAGGATACATACTGAACTTGTAATCAATGGATGCCTTCACTGCGTCCAGTTTGCAACTGCTATAAGCAATCGCTGCATTCCTACTTCTCTAAGGCTAATAGAAACAATTAATTGTTCTTATGAACTAAGACAAAAGGCGCCAGCATATGTATATTTGCTGCCCCACTAAGGCTGTGGCTGATAAGCAGAGGCAGAGAGATAACTATGAATAAAGCCCAGCCAATAGCATCGCTAGCTGAAGTGCACCGAATAGTAACACAGCGACTAACTACAGCAGTTTGATAGATCTACTGCCAATCCCCCCAAAGCATGAACGCTGGCTTCTTAGAGTTTATGAGTTCACACACACATACACACACACACATGAATACATGCTTGTGCATACATAAACATCTATAAACAGAAGCACTTTATGGATAACACATTTGCATGAGCACTCACACATATACACACTTTCTATATCGCTCCTCTCACTGTTTCACTGTCACATGCTCGTACAGCCACGGGCTAGGGTCAAAGGCTCCCTGCCTGATCTTATTTTCCAGCTCAGAGGACTTGAGCTGAATACATTTGTGTTATTCATGTAGAGGGGGAGTGGGCTTTTTGTATGTATTGTATGTGTGAGTTGGGAATGAGAGAGAAAATCTGCATGGAGAGTGTGCACATATGTGGAGTGTGTGTGCATAAATGACGGTCAGTGCATGCAAAGGTGTACTTAATGCATGCATACCATGAGTGGAAGCGCACATGCTTCCATGTATTCAACTGTACATTTGTGATGGATACCCAAATGATGAATAATCCGCCAATAACTAACTACCACATAATGTCAGTGTATGAACAATGATACTAAGATAGTGTAAGTGTGTGAATTATAGGAGTGCATCGGCAGGTCACATATAAGACCTTGACTGGATCTCCATCACACCCTAACCCATCATATTTCAAGCATGCAGACCTCCACCTCCCATACACGCCATCACCATCCCTCAGCCTCCTTCAGCTATTGCACATGCGCGCACACACACACACACACACACACACACACACACACACACACACACACAGCTACAGTTCAGGATATGAGTGGCTCAATTAAACATTTAAACGCTAGAGCTGTAAAGCAAATTGCTGGGATTCAGCAGGGCCGTGTAGGAAGTAAGTCCCGGGACAGAATTACACCGAGACGAGGGGGGATGCGGGTCAGGTCCACAGAGCCATGCTGATTTTTTTCACTCCATATCCGCATTAGCTCAGCCTGAGTTTGAGGATGTTTCAGCTGACACAGGGACTAGAGATAGTAACACTGGAGCAGGATGATGGAAGGATAAGAGCAGAACAAAGGAAAGCAAATGAGGTAAAGTTTGCATAGAAGAGAGAGCTTCATGATTGAGAGTAAAGAGGGTTTTTTTTTTTTTTTTTTTTTAAAGCAGCCAAATGTGGTTCCCCAGCTGCTGGGTCTTCTTTATTACTTTAGAGTGAACATGCAACATGCAAGTGCCATGAGTGCCAGGATTTGACAAGAAGACACATTGTTTTAATGTACAGAGCAGCATGCTACTGCCTTAAACAGTAACAAAATGAAAGAAGGGAAGGCAAAAAAGCAGCAGATATTGTGTAAAATGTGGTTTCAGTTGGAAAACAGTTATGATCTCATTGTGTAGTCAATGTGATGCAGAGTTTTAATGTCAGTATTTCACAAGGATGATAGATTGTTGTGTTTCTACTCATTAAACAATGTTCTGCCTTATTTTTGTATATTTCTTTGAATTTACATTCCAATAACCAAATAGATTATAGTCATCCGTTACTTTACTTGCCAAGTTTAAAAATGATGTGTATTTATACAGTATGATTCCAGTGGGTAGTTGGGATGGAGAAATGGGTGGTGATGGCTTATTAGAATACAGTAATAAGCATTGCATAGCGTCATGTAAAGTACATGAATTATGGGATATAAACTGTAGTTCCTAACTGTATATGTAGCATCAATATTCATTTTTGCCACGCGTTATTGTGGGCACAATAAAGCAGTCACGGATGTTTGAATTCTCAAGGGAAATCTGTCATGTACTGTATAAGATATGTGAAACTGACCATAGCCTCAAAATAAACAGATGAGCAGCACATGATACACACTCATGTTGCTGAGTGAGAAATTCTGGTCAAATGAATTTTTCACATTAAATCCTAACTTTTTGAACGCAAATTGTTTTTTAATCTATTGTACACATTGTGGATGGAATATGAGGTCATATGTTGTGGAGAGACGGGCAGCTTTAGTGGGAGCACATTCTGATTAAAAGAGGCGGTTTTTATTCTCTAGGCAGTGATGAAAAAATCATGTCTGTGTACGACAGACATGATTGAAATGGTATTTATCAGAAAGACAGAAAGATGGGATGCTATTTCTTGATTTTTGTTTTTGTAGTAGCAGGGATGGACTGAATCATGGAGACTGAGACAAATTTGCCACGTGACACTTGAAACCAACACAGCTATAAACCAACACAGGACACAGGATTAACCTTCCTTCTAGTTTCACCCTAAACTAACACAAGCTGGCATATGATAGGTCTTTTCTCAATCTGGGTTCCTTCTCTGTATTTGTGTTGTTGCAGACTTGTGAAACGTCACAGCACAAGTACTGTTCCAAATCAAATCCGAATCTTGCTAAGTACAAACCAAATTCCCGGAAGTGTTCTCACTCTGCACGTTTTATCGAGGAGCTGACTTGTGTGGAAAGTGAGAAAGTAACCATGAAGACTTTCTTTCTTTCTGAACTGTGGTCAGTTTAGAAAGAAAGCCTGTTTGGCATTTTTGGAGAGGTGAGACTGGGGTCATCTCGATGTGTGCCGCCATCCCGGGAGAACAGTCTTATCTCAGCAAGCCCATTGGCAATTCACCGCTGGCTGTGTTGTCTGTAGCGTTCTGATATATGATAAAATTTCTTTTGGACGATGAAATTTTGTCTCAGAGTTGAAATATAATATTTGTTGCTGCCAATTAGTCTGAGAAGATGAAGCTGAATACATAATAAATACATGATTTGTTGGACAGTTTAATAACAGTGCTGCCTCTGTAGACTCTCTGGGTTTCTTATAGGTACAGATACCACCACATTTCAATGAAAATAAATATATATAAATGAAAATGAACAGAGGCAGTGTTGGCTATATTTAGCTATATTTCATTCGATTTTTTTTTTTATTCATACATTACAGATCGGATATCAATTGTATCTTTTATGACACTGTTTGTGGACCTTTGAGTTTAGGTTATTTTGTCACTGTTCAGTGCTGAGCTGACCCGCTGATATTAGCAAGATATCACGGTCGATACCGCTGCTGTTACAATTGCAAATAGTCCTCCCATCCCCGCGAGTCTGGACTTCTGAGGTGAACTTGCTAAGTTTGAACTCGCAAGTACGGGAGTCTGAACTTGGCATGTATTGAGAATTCAGTATTGAGTAAGGCCTATATATGTATAAAGTTAAAGAAGTAGCTTTATTCACATGAGGGAGTGCAGCTTGGACACAAACCAACCCTCCTTGGCAATGAGAGGGAACTGTAAAGAGGCAGACTTCCTTTATGTGGTTCTGAATCTCTGTCGTTCGTATTTTATCCACCCTGTTTAACTCCCTTTCCTTCAGTGGCTCTCTAGGTAGCCGGGAGCCGCTCAGCAGGGGGATTCTGCTCATACTTGGCAGCTTAAAAATTTAATGAGACTTTTACTTCACACTTCATCCTCCTCCCTTTATAGCAATGGAGATTTTGCTCACTGATATTCTGACAAGCCTAACTGGGAAAACCTGGGAGATAAACAAATGACAACGGATGCTTAGCCGACAAGCCATAAGATTCAGGTGCACTGAGGAGAACCAGTGGGAGGGCAAACTCACTGTATAGACCTTCTTGAAAAAAGCTTTGCAGAGTGTGGGACGTACATGCAAGACTATGACAGGGAATGGCAACAGGCTTTTATACAACCAGACAGGTCAATTCACAGAAAACCATGTTTCTATTACTCCAGTCTAGTTCTAGATGGAAAGAAGGTTGACTACAAAGTTCCAACTTAATATCCTCAGGTTATAAAAATCAACCTTCCTTAAAAAATTAAAGAAAGAGAGCAGGAACGCTGAAAGGGAGTTAAAATGTTTCATGTACAACATGTACTAACACATCTCTTCTGTATTCTGGTCCTGCAATGCCCTGTCCTGGACTCTCCCAAAGTTAAACTGCATAATAAAGTTAATGATGCAGATAGTAAAAAGCTGGACAGACACAACAGACAAAGCCTAAACATGCATCTGTGCCAAAGTTAACCTGGTGACTAAGTGCCCTCCTAATATACAGTAGTGTATGAGGTGATGCTGAAGAGAGTGAGTTACAGATAGCATATCTCTTTTAGATTATGTTTTTCTATCTCCTGTTCCTATCATATTTTAATTATTGCACAATCAAACATGACTGTCAGTGACCAGGAAAAGTGTTGTTCCAATGTGGCAGGACGGTGCATACAGTAAGAATCAAAACAATTAGTAACTCAGCCGGACAGAGTACAGATGTCAGCCATCTTCACAGTCTGACAATTAGTCTGTCAGCCAGTTAGCCAACCATCAACCATCATAGTCAGTCAATCACTCTCCTAACTAGACAATAAGCCATTTAGTCAGTCAGCTGAAGTAACTGGCCATCCACCTACAATCCTTCAACCACCGAGCAAGCCAGGGGGTTGAGGGCTCCAGGGAATATTGAGAAAAGTTGTGGAGAGAAAGGAAGAGGATAAAATCTATATGCTACAGTCGAAAGGTCCAGTGCCTGTCTTTGAACATCACTAGACATCTCAGTAGATGCCTTTATTAGCAGACATCCTCAGTTCTCAGTCAGGGAAAAATACAAAGAAGGGGGAAAGAAAACCTATAATGCAATTTGTAAAAATCACCATTACATTTATCATTTATAAATGCTTTAATTCAGTCCAAGTCGTGCCAGGTTTCACCCAGATCCAAGCCAACAAAGAACCACCCCTTTAGACCTTTAAAACCCCCAACCCCCAACCTCCAGTCCCAGCACTTCACAAGTCACCACTGTTATTGACAATCTTGCATCAATTTCAGGGGGCCTCTTATTGTGACTGACACACAACCTTTCTACACTGTCAGATCAGAGTAATATTTCGGCCTTTTATGTGGATCGATTGGCCAGTTTGGGGGCGCAGAGGGGAGGAGAGGCGGAGCACACAAAAGGTCAACTGTAGCGCTAAATCATTTGAAGATTCTTAATGAAGGGTGTGTGGCAGACACACCTGCTGGTTTCATTATTGGGCTGCAGAAAGGAGGCAATAGCACTGATAGCCAGAGCGAGAGGAAGAGGGAGGCTAAAACAGAAATAGGACAGAATGAGGGAAATTGCCCAAAAAAACAACATTTTCTTTGAAGAGCGCTCTGACCAAGGTCAATAGGAACCACCGCCAATAGTAGCTCTGATTTCAAATCATTATATGTGGCAGATCTTTTTCCCTCAACTGTGGGAAGGAGCACCAAGGTTACATATATGTACTGTACTGGATGGAGAAAGCTGGGGGGGGAATATAAAGTATTTATGTTATGCAGGCTGCTTTACCCTGAGTGACTTTGTACATTTGTTGAACACTGATTGAAGGAATGGAGGGGTTCTGTCCCCACATCTGCCAACAGAGCTGTTCGCACAATAAGTTGAATGTTTGTATTATTTACATATCTCTGTTATGGTTCATGTTTTTGTTTGCCAGCCATAAAATAAAGGAGGAACGATGCTCTGCAATAATACAAATGTGTAATGATGTTGCATAAAGAATGCCAAAAAAAAACTGACATGCAATTAGAGGAGCTGACTAGGTATTGATGTTAACAGCAGTTGTTGACACTAATGAACACAGCATACTAAGAGATCATAAATAATAACGAAGAACATTCCTCGTGCACTTTCTCAGCCTTTTGTGAGTGTCTGTCTCTAAATATGCAGGAAATCATAACAGTCACATATGCAAATTATTCCCTGATGTGGCTTGAAACCTTTTGGGGATAGAGGATGTACACAAGGATGTACAGAAGATTGTCTTCCTTCAGTTGACTGACTGCATAAATGATAGTGTAAAAGGTGCTTGCAGCAAAGCAGGGTTAACTGTCCATGCTGTCTTTCCTCTGATCTTCTGTTCCCTCTGCCGCCCGCAGGGTGCTTCCTCCAGCTTGGTGGTCAAGTTTGCCGACACAGACAAGGAGCGCACCATCAGACGTATGCAGCAGATGGTTGGGCAGTTTGGCATCTTCAACCCAGCCATCGCCCTTCCCTTCAGCACCTACAGCTCTTACGCACATGCGGTGAGTTGGAAAAGCCATAGACATAGACGCACAGCAGAATTTAAATAGATTAAGAGTCTGACCTGAGAATTTGTCCCATGGCATTATGTATATATCTACAGTACACATTTGAGAATGAAATTACGATGAGTGTAAGAAATCATCCCAAGGGTTTCTTAATCTTTACATTGAAATTTTAAGGGTGTTGGCGTACTGCTAATTCATTTTTATCTCAGTTCTTCAAGCTTCTATAATCAAAATTTTTATATTAACAATGAATCAAATGACTATACGTGTATGAAAGTGCTGGTCAAAATGAGGAACCCATCGAGAATTATCACTCGCCTGCAGTTCCCCTCAGATCTACAGCACGGAGGGTTTTGGTTTCATGGGACGAATGTTTTGGTTCATGTTCATGCATGTTTTGTCACCACTCTCATAGTGTCACTTTCAGCCACAGTAGGCAGTAGCTAAAACTTACTGTAATCTATCTCTCCAACTCCAAACAACAGACGGACAAAGTTAGCGACTAGCTGATGAACATAGTGACACATTTAGTAGCTGAAGAGCCAGATATTTCCCTCTGGAGTTGGTGGAAAGTAAACCAGAGTGAATATTGGGTTTCATTTATCAGTGGCCAGAAACATGACTCCAAATGAATCCTAATGTTGCTCCATATCTGCTAGAAACAGAGAAACAGAGCTCTGTATCTAAAAGATATGGAGCTAATGTTGTGTTTGTGTTTACACCTTGTTTTTCATATCTTTTATTCCACCAACCTTACCAACATAAAAAGTCTTGGAAGCTATATTTGATTTATCCAATATGCTTAAAGCTGTTATGTGCAGATTTCCAAAAGTTCCATCTTGGGAGCCGCCCAGTGGGGCAAACAAACCCCTCCCGTGGATGAATGGAGTGAAAGCAACACAGGCTGTATTCATTTTTTCCTGGATTCCCTCATTTTTCTACAAACAGAAACATAGAATAAGATCACATAGGTCACATTTTTTTTTATTTATCTGTAAACCCCATTGAGATGATCAGTGATGTGGACCACTCGTGTGTCAAGACTCATATCACTCGTGGGATGAACAATTTAATGTGGGATTTTTTCTACCTGGGATTTGCTGCAATTGGTCCAAATACACATCACATAGGTTAACACGGGATATCTACCACTGAAAACTGCAGTTTATAACTTTTCTGGTAATTCCACTCCAAAACTTTTCGCTGGCAAATTTTCTTGCATTTTGAGCCCTGATTGGTAGATGTTGTTGTAAGTGAAACTTAGCTCGCCAAACTCTCATCACCACTCTCCACTGCTCTCCTCTTAAGCACTGCTGCCATGCCATTACATTCACTACCCTCAGCACGTAGGCACGTTGGCTTGTACCCTCCAACCCTTCATCAGCTTCCCTCTGCCCTCCCCACCCCCGCCTACTGTACCCCACCCTCAGGGCATGGCACCGTACGCACACAGCAGACCCCCGGCTCTTTGATGAGTTCAGACAGCCTCTGCAGCCCCTCTCACCATGCGCCCCCTCTACCCTCTATCACTGATTCTCTACCCTTCCCCTCTCCCTCCCCCTGTCCCTCCCTCTGGGCCTATGAGATGCTTCAGGGGCCACAGTTGACTCAGAATATTCCATGGGCAACTTATCTGCACACAAACTTTCTTCTTCCCTGCTGAGGCAGAGCACACACACGCAGGCAAATGCACACACATGCGCACAACCTACTTGAAGCAGGCTAAAATAAATTTAAGAAAAGCTTTGCATCCAGTGTTGAGATAAAAACCTGGGCCTCTGTAACAACACACTGCACAAATACACATAGACAGTATTTATAGCATTTATTTACAAAGGAGGAGGAACATAAATTCCTCTTTTCCTGTACTTATTTGGATGTAAAAGTTACATTTTTTGCTCCTTCTAAATGCCAGGATTAATTGTTGACGTTAGCCAGGTCTTGGGGGCTTATCCATTTCCCTCATTTTCATATCACAGCCATGGGACCCAGTGTGAAATGTGCAAATTGACCATCCCAGAGTAATTGCGAGGCCATCTCTTGTGCTCTCTCCAGTAAAACTCCCACCTTCATTACCATTCATGAAATGCAGCCCTTTCCCAGGAAATGTGGAGAAATGCAAATGTTTAAGGGGTGGTGGAGGCAGTGGCGGTCTGCGGGGAGACCATTGTGCCCCGCTCAGGTTGGCCATGACTCTTATTTACTGTGGCAGAGACCCGTGTCGACTCATACAGACGTGCACAAGAGTGTACACACACCGCGCAGCAAATGTTCTTTCTTTCTCTCTTTTTTTTCCTCCCTCTCTCTCATACACACATATAATATGACAAAGAGCAGGATGATGCTAGGAAATTGAGTTCCGACTGAAAGTAACAAGGGCATGCGGGATACTTCAGCATTAGAGAGAATCAATTACCATTAAATCTGGAGGAGAAATTGCACATATGTGGTTTCTCGACACAAAGATTATACAGCATGAATGATGGTAGTGAAGGTGAAATTCTCCTTGTATTAGTATTATGAATCACAGAGACTCTGGATGCCATGCACCTGCACATAATGAATTCAGCAAAATAAAGCAAGCAACTCTGAGGCAAGGCAACCTTGGAGATAAACTCACCCCAACTATTGATAAAGTAATGAGTGCACAAGAGGCAGTAATGGATTATCAGCAAGGGTCTTGTTTTTATATCACGCTAAAGACTTATTTAATGAATCTAAATACTGGTTCAGACTGCTAGGTGCGTAATAATGTGGAATAAAGGCAAATATTAGTTATCTTTAGTGTGGGTGTCCAGCTTGCACAGTGGTTATGATTACATTACAGTCATTGGCACTGGCTGCATGCACATGGTGTGCAGCCGTGATTCCCCTGTAGCCACCGGGAATGTGCTGAAGTGATACGATGAATGTTTCTTTACGGCAAGATAAACTACACATATTCCCCCAAGACGAAAAACCTGCAGTGACAGAAAAAGGACTTTATCTCCAAAGACACACTACATGTTCGCCTACTCTTCATATACACTGGCCAAGAGAAGAGGAGGTGGCACAGTATAGAATACAGACGTGGGGAGAGATGGTATATATAGCTATAACCAGAGAGTACAGTAAATGGTAAATTCAAAGAGCTACCTCTCCACTACAGCAGTGGATAGGATTATAGAGTTGAGCTGACAGCCAGTAAATTGGATTTTAGGAGAAGGAGGGGGCTCTGAACACAAATTGGAGAGGTACAACACTGACAACATATGCCAAAAATGAGAAATGTGCCATTTTCACGATAGACACAGATACTGGTGTGCTCTGACAGGAGACATCCTATTTGCAAAAAGGTGATTTCATAAAACACAAGCCGAAGGAGAGCGAGAGAGTGAGATTCCATGTTTCATTCCAGTGTTCGTGGTAAGTGATAATAGTTGAATTGCTGAATGCAAGTAATAAAACCAGATTTTATTACCTTTTGGATTTCCCCTTCAAGACACAAACACCATATTTGTACATGATTAGATTTGATTCAAGTCACTTTTCTTCCCTCCCCTTCTAAAGCCGTGTCTCTTTGTAAAGACAGCCATTTTAGCTTCCCTTTGGGTGGAGGACTACATGCTGTGTCAGTGGACAAGAGAGAAGTTTCTCCAGCACCCAGCCCCTCTTGCCTCCCTCAAAGATTCTCTAGTGTGATATAGATAAATGAGAGGAGAGAAAATGGTTTAACTTGCTGCTAATAGTGACAGTGTGTGGGTGGATGAGGGGGAGGATGATGACAGTAAACTCACATTAGGAAACATCTCCCCCTGTTGGAGGGACTCACATTCGAAACGGAGCCTTTTGCAACACAGCCCACATGAGGAATGATGGTAACAGATTACTGCATCATTTGGCTGTACAGTAAACTGCCCGCACACACACAGACACACACAGGCATGTGTGTGACCTGGTTTGGCTGTTTTATACTTGTGAGGACCAGCTCTTGACTGCCCCCCACCCCCCCGCATGTGTCTACACACACACACACACACACACACACACACACGCGCGCGCGCACACACACACTCACACCCCCACGCGCGCGTGCGCACACATAACAAAGTGCATCAGAGATGAAAAAACCTATTAAAATCTTTGTGCGGAGATACAGCCTGCTAGCATGGGGGTAACAAATGAGGCCCTTGAGCTTCAGTCTTCTGTCTTCAGTCTTTTAGTTCACCTCAGTGACCCACTGCCTCCCTCTCTCTCTCATTTTTTCAACCTTTTTCAGCGTCTCTCTCTCTCCCCCTTACCCCCCCGCCGCCCCTCCCTTCGTCCGTCCCCGCCTGGTTGGGCTATAAGGGGTCACATGTGACAGTGCTGAGAGTCAGCGAGTCACAGAGCAGCGCTACAGAGATAATTGCCATGTGATAAAGAGGTGATTGCCTGCTCTCACCAGGGGAGAGTAATGCCATCAGGTTGCAATAAAAAAGCAGATGTCTGACACTAAATGAATGCTACTGGAGCCCGGGCAACTTTCTTTGCTCCTTTTCATCTCATGCACTTCTCTTTTGTCCCCCTTGTTTCTGTCTGCCTTTTCTTCCCTCTTCCTTTCTTTTCAAGAGGAAGCAGAAAAGGTTGTGTCTGTGATGATGAAGACTCAGTTGTGCTCATTCTCCGCCAGAGACATTTGCTATCTGCTGGGTAGTGCATAAATAAAGAAATGGGAATGGCTTTTGAATATAATGCCTTTGAAAATTTGAAAAAGAAGAAAAAAAGCATATGCATACGAAAAGTAAAATGGAATGACTTTGAATATCTCTGTCAACATAACCACTCTGCTTTTTGTTCTTTATTTTATTTATTTTTTTATCACAGCCAGTTTGTATTAACCACTGAATTCCGACATAATTACATGCTTGAGTTTCCAATTTGCTGCATTTTAATTTGGAACGAAGCATCAATGAATGCCAGAGTTGTTATCCGTGACAATCTGACGGATGGCATTAAGGATTGCATTATCTAAGACTTGCATTGGGAGGGAGGCTAGTATTCTGAAGTCACTAGTATTCACTCCCACTCCATTATTGCCCTGTCCAGCCCTCCAGCTTGTATAAGGCCACAGGGCCCACAATGAATAGGCTACAGGCTTATTAGAATCAACCCTAAGTCTCCAGTCCTCACTGAAAGCAGTGAATGGATCCAGAGAAAAGAAAAAAACAAAAAAAAACAAACAAAAAAAAAACAGTGAGTGGTGTGACAGTGTATTTATTCTGTAATACCAGCCCAGTCAGACCCTTCATCCTGAAGTCCAGCCCAGTTCACATCCTAATAGGAGGGCAGTCACAGCATTGCTAAAGCGAGGGAGCCCCAGATCCTCTGGACCTATTTGTTTGTTTTTTATGTCATTGCTTTTGTTTAGTTTCTTGTTCCCTTGCTGTCTTTTGTAGCTGTGCCCCCTTAAAGGCTCAATTCATCTTATTTGGAAAGGAATGGATGATCCCCATTTGTCACGTTGATAAAATTATGCAAATGACAAAAGGCGTTAATAGATAGCAATGCCAAAGCTTGAGGCTAATGGATGAGATGCCAATGTTGGGCACTCTATAGCGGGACAGTCGCTTTCAGGTTACCTGACAGGAGCACTGAGGGAAAATAATTGGCTTTTCCGTTGCAGGGTCCCCATGCAAATACAAGCAGAGTGCCATTCTATACCTCCACTGTCTCACACTATCGTCATTAGCATTAGTGCCAGTGGCAGAGGAGTTTGATTTCTGCTTATACGAGTCAGTCTCAGCAGCTCCCCTGACACATAGCGGCTATGCAGTATTAAACAGATGCAAAGTCAGGGGCAAGAGGTTGGTCCATCTGTGTTTGTATTCCTACATCACACACGTCTGCATGCCTGATGGGCAGCTACACGGCCTGCAAAAGATTATTGATTCCCCAGATAAACCCATTGGTTCACAAGCTGCAAAAGCCATTGTACAATGATGGATTTTCTTCTGAATTAGGCATTCAGCATTTGGTTTGCACAGGGAGAATTTAAGCTGAATGCGGAAACTCAAATAGTCTCCACGGCTCCTCATGCATGTTGCGTGTACGTGTGTGTTTGTGTGTGAGCACAGTGCAGGGCGACGGTGCATGTGAGCATGTCCTATGCATATGAATAAACACTCTGTGGGCTGCATTTGATGGAAAATAGTTTCTGCTCTCACTTCTCACTTCATGCTAAGTAGAAGGGCAGACTGAATGAAAGCATATTGATTTTTATCTCATTGTGGGGCGTCCAATGGTCGAAAAGGTGTCTGCCAATGGCGTTATTTGGACACACAACTTACTGTATTACTAACATGGTTTGGAATTTGAGTTGCTAGCTATGCCTGCTTTAAGAATATTGTTTAATGACTCAGGGCCTGGATTCAGTGACTTCTCAAAACAGCCAGTGTGGAGTTGTACAGGTATTACAAAAATCACAATGTTGTTTGGTAAAATTATGTCTCTAACACAGCTTTTCACGCAAGTAAAGACCATGGTCATGCAATTAAGACTAAATGTATTCTGTTTGCAGAATGCCTTCTATTTTGGCAAAAGTAGCCCAGAGTCAGGCCGAGTGGTTTTCCGACTGAATTATAAAACAAAGCAAATTTTAAACTCTGGATAGATGTCGAGCTATAAGCAGCAATCATTACAAATACATCAGAAAAATTAGAGATGAGTTCAGGGAAAAAGATGAGAGTGCGAGACGTCCGTGGCATTTCTATACAGCCAAACAGAATATTGTGAAGTTTGACAATTGTAAGGAAAAAGCATTGCAACTCTTCTGCAAACTTTGCCTGTTCCCTAAGCACAAAGATAATGTGCACATGTCAGTGCCTTGATTTGTATGAGCCCAACAGACAGCTATTAAATTGTTTCTGCAGCTGGTGACAGGCTTCCTGCTGGGAGAATAGACAGATTCACTAAACATAGGTTGACAGGCTTCTTTTTTCTTCCCTTTCTTTTATTCCGCTCTACTTTCTCTGTACTTCCCATGCACTATCCATCCATCAACCTCAACATACATCCCTCCCTCTGTTCTACCCTTGCAATGTTTCTCTCTCCTCTCTCGCTCCCCTTCTCTCGTCTTTGTCTGACTCCTTCCCAACTTACTATATTTTTCATTACCATCTGTCCTCCCCTCACCTCTGTTGCACCCCGTTCTCCCTCCTGCTCTCTCACACACCCCATCCAACCCTCCTATCCTCCACCCATCTCTCCGTGTCCCTCTTCTTTAGCTCATGCAGCAGCAGGCAGCCATCATGGCAGCAAGCCACGGAGGTTACCTCACGCCTAGCGTGGCTTTCCCCGCCACACAGATCCACCAGATGGGGGCGCTCAACATCAACAGTCTCCCACCCACCCCCATGACCCCGGTGTCGGGTGAGTTTCATCAAACCCTGGGTGAGCACTCAGTTTCATTCCCTTTACTCCTCTGATTGTGTGTGTGTGTGTGTGTGTGTGTGTGTGTGGGGGGGGTAATGTCTTACTGTAAGTGTGTAGGTTTTATGTACGTGTGTGTGTATTTCTATGTGCCAGTTATATTCCTGTAGGAGGTCAACTTGTGTTTTTGATAATGATAATGATAATGTATGAATATTTGAATATTGTGTGAGTATTTGTGTGTGTGTGTGTGTGTGTGTGTGTGTGTGTGTGTGTGTGTGTGTGTGTGTGTGTGTGTGTGTGTGTGTGTGTGTGTCAGTGTGAGAATAAAAAAAAGTAGAGCGGCAGCAAGGCCAAAAGACAGAGTGCCTGCTTACTGGTAATCCAAAATTATTCCACTGGAGAGAAAGACAGTCTAAGATGAAAAAATACATTCAGTGGGATTTGCATGTTTATGTTGTTTGTGGATGCAGAAAATATTTGGGGATAGTAGCAGTCGAATAAGGAATATCAATAAGTAAGTTTACAGATAAGGCACTAATTTCCCCGTGGTATTTTGACCTTGTGCTTTGAACCACTTGCGCATGATCTGCATGCAGTTGGTTTTGTTTTCCATAACAAACACCTCCTATGCAGATAGATTACAGAGGAAAGAGAAGGACTTTGAAATACCTACCCACTGCATAACATTTGCTTACTCAGCGGTGTTTCATTTTCCTTGAGACAGAGGAAACACAAGATTCTCCACTCAACAAAAGCATGAGCCGAAATAAATAATACAGCAGTATCCAAGTCTTTGTTGTGCTCCGCTCACCTACTTTGTCTACACTGCAGCATTGAGTTTTTAAGGTGATGACTTTGGTAACTTTAAACCAATCAGTGTGTGAGAGAGAGAACCCCCATCAGTGCAACAAAGCCTATTTTAGATTTACTTTATAGCCATCACAGGAAACGAGCATCTTACTACAAACTTGCTGCACTAAGTCATATTTTCCCTCTGCACTGTGGTTACTGTGGGGAAAAAAATATTCCCTTAAGTTGTAGTATTCTTTTCGCTTCTTCATCCAAAGACACAAAAAGGACAGTTTTATTGTACAATGTTTAGTCCTGCTCATCTCAGTTCACAACAGTCTTTTAAATTAGAATGTACAGAACAGACTGCCGATCAGGTGCTGAAATAAGTGCAACGGGACCCTTATCAACCTTTTAATCAAGCATGTCTTCACCTAAAGTCAAAGGAATGTGTGCACATAAAGTGAGATGATAGAACATACCCGTGGACACACAGGCTGTATGTGAACAATATATAATTTTCAACGTCAGGCAATACATCTAGAGAGGAGAGCCATTTGTCAAATATTCACAGTGATGTTTTCAGTGCAAAGTGTGCACTTTTGGGCGGGCATAATCAATCAGGCAGTGATTAAAAGTGGAGCTCAGTATTGCTGCGAAGCTCTTATTTTGACAGGTAAAGCACTGACAGCAAGGCAATTCAGATCTTTGTTTTCAGCATTCATACCTGTATTTTGTAACACAATAGTGCTGATGAAAGATAGTGCAACTGTATTGCAAGGAACTCAATCTGTAAGTGTGTGTGTGTGTGTGTGTGTGTGTGTGTGTGTGTGTGTGTGTGAGTGTGTGTGTGTGTGTGTGTGAGTGAAAGAGAGAGATGGGGAGCTTTATCTTCCAGTCCGATTGAATTGTTTGTGCTGTTTGGTATCTCGTAGCCTACATCACTGTCTTACTTGAAAGGAGATATTGCTGAATTTTGTTGGATATTTTGTAAAAGCTAAACAAAAATACTTGTATAGAGAATGTATAGAGAACTTTAAGGCAATTTCATATCAGCTGGCAATGCTAACAACTTGGCTTAGGCAAGGACAAATGTGTTTATGCTTGTGATTCAGAGACAGAGAAAAGAGAAGAGGGTGTCTGTGAGTCTGTGAATCTGATGGGTGTGAAGTGGTACCATTTATCTGCTTTCGGACATGCCTCTGTAAACTACAGTCGACTGATTACCTTTTATTATTGAATGTAATATATTATTAATCCTTGAGAGAAAGCATGGCTTTGGTGAATATTCAAGGACTGTCATAAATATGAAATGTTTTATTTCTTCATTCATTAATTCGAATGTAGCTGCCAGCAGCTGCAGGAGTGGTAGTCTAGCTTGCTGCTTTGGTATACACAGCTATTTTCTCTCTCCTTTTTCACACTTGTGGCTATGACTTATTTAGAGTTCATTGAAGGAATACATAACATTACTGGCAAGGCTGTCTGTATAAGTAGGCAAGAGACTCTGACACTACAGAGAGACTGTAGGATGTCTGCCACAGAGTCACTGGAATAATTAATTGTAATATCAGAATCTGTTTTTAGGATGTGGAAGCAGAGTACTTCTCTGCTTCGACAGAGGTTTAATTTATGCATTAAATTATTTCATCAACCAAATTACAGCTCAAAACAAATCTATAAATTCTGACATTTGACAGCTATGTTAAATGTACAAAGGAATAAAAGGTAGAGAGGTTAATGTCCCCTCTCCCAAAATGAGGGCAATTGGCCATTGATAGGTATGCTACCGCCTTCCCGAATTACCCATTCCGCTAGGCATTAACATGAAGCTCCAATAGTAGTTTAATAGATGAAAAAACCCTTCTGATATTGAGGTAAATTCGTAACATTAATCTTTTATTGAAATGATCAGTATAACCTCTGCAACATAAAAAAAATCTTGTTTGTGACAGCAAGCCGAGGTACAAAGAGGCTCAGAGGTTAAGGGTGTTACTCTGAAAACAATGAGACATCCATTTGATCAACAGATGCAAAGCATTTAAGCTTGATGGTGCATAAGCCGTTTGCCAGATGGTTCAGCTGATTAGAGCATGTATCCTTACAATGATGCATGATGATGCTTTTTGAAAATAATGTTCACCAGGTGCCGCTCCCTGAGTGCTGCAGAAGAAATAAAAGTTAAACAAAACAAGGGAGAGAGAGGAAGAGAAAGAGAGAGAGAGGAAGAGGGGGAGATAAAGAGGGTGAGAAAGGATGGGGGGGGGTGCAGATCCCGCTGGGTATATGTGGTGAGGAACACGTAGTGTCAAGGATGCTTTGTTAGGATGTGAGAAGTGTGTAATCAAAGTCACTCTAATGTTCTGTTGCATGGTGCTGCTCTACACTGAAGATGTACATGCACAAGCCCATATTACACAAAATATGCTGCAGATGCTCCACATCCAGAGACAACCCACTCACAGGCAGGCTGGATGTGTCTTAACATCCTAGCTGGAGATGAGCACGGTTACATCACTGATGCGGAACATTTCCATGGCGACAAACACCATGAAACTAATGAGCTGTTCGACAGCTCATTGTCAGTATGTGCACCTGCCATCCATGACGCATCATACATATCATACACGCTCTTTATATTCAATGTCTAGTTCTGAAACAAATGCTGATGGCAGATGAGGTTAGATATCAACTAACCCGCAACAAAATATCAAAAAAGAAATCCCCAGCAGTACATGGTGGTGACGTAGCTGATGATGAGAATTATTGAGAATCCCAAAGATTCATTGTTGGAGTGAAACGTCACTTCAAAGCTATCAGAATCAAAACACAGTTGTGTAGTCTGTTGAGAGCCAGATGAAACAGCTGGGGAAATGAACACCTGTGTGTCTTAATTGATGGTGTGACCTCCGGCTTACAGCCCATCTTGAACAGTAAAAACGCATTCTTTATAGTTGCTTTCTTATGACTTTACTCTTCCGAAGATGAATTTAACAATAATTTTATCTTCAAGGACAAAGGTATCAACTTAGAAACATGTTCAGTTACACAAAGGGCCGTTTTCCCTCAGATATAAATGTCCTCTCTTTCAGTTTAAATCAGGCCTATTGCATCAGAAGCATATCAAATCCCGGCAGCGGAGGTGAGCAGCTGTGTGACAGCAAAAGGCTTCCCTGTTCCTGGTGTGTGCAAGTACTTTCAGAGAGCACAGACACAGCGCTCGCCTGGACCAAATCTGGTTTGTGTGAGCAAAACTGAGCACCGCACGAGCAGCAGAGCTTCACAGGCTGCCCATCTGGTCTGCTCAGGGATCTGAAAGTCGGGCGCATCAGTATGGTCAGTGCATTGTATGTACATTAGCCTCAGGAGTGGAGCAAACAGCACTAGTGGTTTAGTAGTGTGGAAAGTTGCTGTATTTAGTACTAAAGGTTGATGGCTGAAGTTTTAAGTTGTCTTTTAAAAGAAAAGAAAATCTGAAAATAAATCACACATACTTTATTCTTATTGTATTGTTATGTTATTATTATGTATATTTAAATAGATTTACATTTTCTTTGTGTGGTGTGGAGAGGTGTGATAATCTGCCCTTAAAGGTTACTGTATCGCTAGGGGAGGCTTTTCCACATTGTAACAGGAGTTTAGGAGGTCTGGTTTAGACTGGAATGAGACACCGCGAAAGGCAAGTGATGAAGTGCCTGACGTATGGTGGAGCTCGGAGGTCCACTGATGTGTGTGCAGCTTGTACAAGACCTCAACAGCAGGGAAAACAAGCAGTGTCCTGGCCCACTCCAACAGTTTTTAGGGTTTTCCTCTGGATATTGTCAAGCAGGCCAAGGTGACTACCACCCAACTGCAGGACAACACTCAGAGACACTGCAGACCTGTGCTTTATAGATTGTGGCTCAACTCAGTGAAATTTTGACTCTCCTCAAACCTCAAAGCTGATTTGGACCTCGGCAGTTTGCTGTTCAGTGTAACTCCCGGAAAGCTGAGCTCCTAGTGGAACACTAAAGTGCAGCTCCTCAAGAGCATCATTGACTTTGGATATTAATGGTTCAAATATATTTTTATTTGCTTTCCTATGTATTTATTTACTCATCATTGATATTTGCTATGATGGCTGCAAGTTCTTAATAAACTTACAAAATTAAAGTGAAATACCAAAAAGAAAGTTGAGGTGTAGGACACCTTCACTCATAATAAGAAGTGGCCTTTAATTGGAAGGACGTTATAGATCCTACAAACAGTTGTATATGACATTATTAGTAAGATTCATCCTAACACAAATTAATCACCTTTAAAATTGTATTTTGATGTGCATTTGAATGTTTAATAGATTAAAAAAAAAAAAGTGTGTATAAACGTGAGAGGCACAAAGTTAATTAGGAAATTTTTTGTCACATTTTATTTGCTCAAATATTCAAATATTTATGAGTATTTATTAGTACTGTCTAAAGGATGGTATTCAAAGTGACATTGTTTTTTTTTTTGGTGTACCAACTGGCTTTTGAAAAAGCTTCCCTTCCCATATTCAGATTTGTTATTCACACTTTCAGAACCAGGCAGACATTTTCTCTGAGTCTAAATGCATGACATTTTAAATCAGTTAGATGAAAGCATCTGTTTTGAGTGCTTATTACTTGTTCCAGCAAAAGACAGTCCTTGTGCGGGTAATGACTGCACTCTCCAGTATGGGTATAGCATTCCTCGTTGATTTGAATGTATAATTAGCATAATAAATACATCTGTCGCATGTGAGGACTTCTTTCATGAAGCAATCATCGCACAGAGCAAATCAACTGTTTTCTCCTCTGAGAAGCGGCCTGCAAGAATATGAATGTAATTCTGCTTTCATAACATAAATTTATGTGACATACACATATACATACTATTTAGCATTGTAGACTTCTTTCTTGCAGTAATAAGAGTGGAGAAATGATAGTTAAGTGCTCGCTGTATAGAATATGTAATCTGCTGACCCATAGCTTCGTATTCAGCCTCGCCAGAGTGAGGAACAACATGTCATTATTACAGGCCAATACACGCAGCACACACTGACACCAACATGTATATCTGCACTCTTGTGTGTGCATTGTAAACTGGCTATGAATACAATTTTCCACAATGCAAGAACTATATGTCCACTGAGGTATAAAATGAAAATGTCTTGTTATTTTCTAGTTCAGGACAGTAGGAAATACTTCCCCATTTCAACTGAGGAGAACATTTTCAGGGTCTGCTCGTGTTGGATATTGGGCCATTGTGGCAGTGAGGATAAAGATGATGACTAGGCTACATAAATTGCTTTCTCGTGTAATCATTGTTTTATCAGGCATGGTGTTGCTTATTGTCTTTTCCTTGTATCATGACCCCATTCTCTGATCCAGTACATGTATAACCAAGCCACTGTTATATTTTTCAGCATTGAATTTAGTTTAGTTATTGGGTGTGAAACGTTTCAGAGCTTTCTACAGTATCGATGCTTCCTTATTACACGTATGATTCTCATGCTTATCCTCTGCCGTGACATTTCCAAAATGATAACCTGACTGGACTCGGTGGCCCCAATCTGTTACTTGTGTCATGTGTTCTCCTTTAGCACAGATGTCATGTCCAAGTGCTGACCCTGGATCTTATGCAAGGGGTCCACACTACCACCTACTACTACCACTGCTACCCCTACTACCACACATACGTAGACGCACGCCCCCCCAGCACTGCTAAACCTTGGAAAATGAATTTGCCTGATGATGGAGAGGGTGCATTATCTGGCGGTACAGTAGAGTGCGTGTGGCCCGGGCAGACTAGCTGTCTCTAGTCCTCAGAATAGGAGCGGCAGTCTCCTGGGTGCTGGTAGGAGAATGGGCTGAAGCTGCAGTCTAATTCATCACAGCTCCGCAGGAAACAAGCAATCGTGGGGAGGCTTCAAAAAAAAAGTAAAAAGAAAAAAGGAAACCAGTGCAAAAGACACAACAGCTCTCACTGGACCTGGCAATTCCCTCGGTCACCACAGCAGTCAGTGTGACTGTCAGACTCCTCATGACTTAAATGCTGAAACAGGGAGAGGAAGAAAAAGATGGAAAGGGAGAAGGAGAGGAGAGGAGGAGAGGAAAAATCCCATATGGCTATGTAGTTGATATTGCTCAGTGGTGGGAGGTTTCAGCATGTGATGTACAGCATATTTACCGTTGCATTAGCATAAATCTCGGAGCATGTTATGTGCATACTGGATGTGATTGTTTACCCTATCTGGACCACCTCTCACTGGGGGTTCTTTACTGAGGCACCAGATTGTGGGGATATGGCATGCTGGAGGGTTTCCGTGACAACCTGGGCTTTCTGTCCAATCAGGGCGAGGGTTTCCAGATTGAGAGGTGGTCCTCAGGGGAGCTGTACTTCAACAAGCTTGGATGCTTTGCCACGGAGCAGCCGTTTTAGAGAGACCATCACACAGTGAGATTCTGCTCAAAATGGGTACTTTGACGTTCCCGGCATAATTGGAAACACTTTTCAAGGAGGGTCCTTTTAAAATGCATTGAATGAGAGAGGACAGGGAGCATCCAATTTCGATTCCACTCATGAACCTTCCTGCAGCTGCCTTTCAGGCGTGTACCATATATGTTATGACCCACCCATTTGTCAAACTGCCAACTGTTGTTATTTTGTCTTTTTTTATGATGTATAAAAGTAAGAGGCATCTTTGTGTTTTTGCTACCTGCCCATTCAAGCAAATCTCCCTCTGTAATCGCCTTCTATCTAGTCCAGATCTTTTTTTTCTTTTTTTTTTTCCCTCTCAGAAGTTGCATAGTGGTTTCATCATCTTGAGCAGTAGGAGCCAGCAGGGTATCGCACAAACACTACAGACAGGCTCATTTTTCACAGGTTGACTTCCCAGCTATCCTGCAGGATGTGTCACGACAAACGGCAGATATGTGAC